>NW_027512424.1:1853571-2162500 GCF_048772815.1 Callospermophilus lateralis | reverse complement strand
AAACCCATTTGGGAGAACACCTCCAACAAAGTCCTTTGTTCCTGGGGTGATTCCAGAAATGATAAAAGTGAATCCATATGGTAGTCAGGATACTTATTACCAAAGCCTATTTTTAAGAAACATGGGGAAAAAATAATTGTTTATGTTGAAAATGGAATTTTGAGTTGAAACAAAATTTCTCTCTTTGCCAATTGTATCTGGATGATTGTCGTAGAAATTTTGAAAAATAAAATTTATTTATTTAAGCAAGAAGAAATAGAACTCCCACCATGTGGAAATGGAATAATACTAGAAAAACTCATTTTGGTGTGCCATCTTAGAAGTTAACTGATGGTTTTGGGCAGAACATTAAGAAACAAAGTCACAGATTTCCCTTACTATAATATTAAATGAATATTTTCTTCTGGATCAGGCTATCTGTAAGTTTGGATCTGCAATCAAACAATATCCACTATTCAAAAAATAAACTGCAACTACACTTATATTAAAGATAGACAAGATTTATGATGATTCCAATAAAAGCAGTGTTTAATTGCATCTATTCATATACTTCAGTAACATATCTGTGAAAAATATGTTAATGAGCCAGGTCTCTGATCTACTTAAGACCATAATTTTGGTTCAAGTTACCTATATTTCTGTTTATCTGTGAATCATTCAGAAATGATTAGGCACACATCCTCTCTGTAGGAAAAATGTCAATTATAAATAAAAAATTGATTAATCCAGGTGATACTAAGGAATTATCTACTGTATCATCTATTAGCAACCTATTCCATCCACAGAATTTTCAAATTTCCATTTTGAATATTTTGTATCTTTAGCTACATCAACCTATTATTTAGGAACATGTTTCACCATAGTACAAGATAATCACACCTTGAAGAGAGACATAATTGAATCTTACAGTAAACTGATATTTAACATTAATTTTTAATACAGTTGATTAAATATAAGGTTTTTTAAGAAATTATAAACTAAGAAAATATAAACAAAGATTGTACCTAGGTGGAGGAAAAGTAATTAGGCACTTCAAAGTACATGATACAACTAAAAAAGTGGTTTCTAAAGTCTCTTTGAGCTCTTGTGATTCAAGGAACTCTTAACAAGATTATTATAAACTTTTCAAGATTTTAAGGTCTTACTGATCAGTGAAACACTCCAGTTTTTTAAACCAGAAAAATAAAAATTTAAAATAGGATATGATACAAGAAACCATGAAAATCATGATTAAAAATAACATCTAAAATTTTTGAAACACCTGCAGTGAGAAATTTAAAAGTGGGAAGGAAGAAGGGATAGAAGAGACTGAGGGATAGCATAAGCACTAGTTGAGCACAACTGTCCACATACCCTAGACTCAGCTTACCACTCCATCCATCATTCTCCTCATGTTTGGTTCTTAAATTTTTGGTGCTCAAAAATAGAGTATTTGAACTTTTTCAATTGTAATCAACCCATGCATTTTCCACAATTAGAAACAGTGTCTAGAGAGGTAGGTAATTCAAACTGAGTTCAGAACTTTCCTACATTCAACTCCAAGTTTAGAAATGCCACTTTTAAGGCTAGAGTCACTTCCTGGTGAATCATGTTTAAAGGCTCAGAAATAATAGCATAGTCAATCATCACTTGTTATTTTATAGCTCCTATTTTATTCAACATTAATTAAGTAACAACCCAAAATTTAATATTCTCCCCACTCATCTGCCAAAGACCAAGTATTGAACAGCATTAGCAAAGCCAACAACAACATAATTTTTGAGAGGGTAGGGGTATCAGGGATTGAACCCAGGGGCAATTAAACCTTGAGCCACATCCTCAGCCCTTTATATTTTTTAGTTTGAGACTGGGTCTCACTGAGTTGCTTAGGGACTCCCTAAGTTGCTGAGGCTGGCTTTGAACTTATGATCTTCCTGCCTCAGTCTCCCGAGCTGCTGAGACTAAAGGCATGCACCACTTGTTCCCAGGAAGTACATTGATTTTGCATAATCACATAAAATGCAGATAGAAATAAACATTATTTAATTTAACATATTTCTTGGGTGCAGATTTTCACAACAATAAAATAAACAATTTAATTATTTATTAATAAAAATTGTATGAGAGATTAATAAAAGTCTTTCTGAATGGATGCAAGATTATATTCCTCATACACACAAGAGTTATGCCTGACATATAATAGAGAGTAACTGCTGAACATTTTAAACTTAATATAAGCTGAATGCAGTGGCATGCACTTCGAATCCCTGCTGTTCTGGAGGCAGAGGCAGGAGGATCTTGAGTTCAAAGCCAGCCTCAGCAAAAGTGAGGCACTAAGCAATTCAGTGAAGCTTTGTCTCTAAATAAAATCTAAGATAGGGCTGGGGGGTTGGGGTTGTGATTCAGTGGTAGCATGCTTGCCTAGCATATGTGAGGCACTGCATTCAATTCCCTGCACCACATACAAATAAATAAACCAGACATGAAAATATATATTTTGGGTGTGTGGGAGATTTTGCCTCTTGGTTTTATTTTACCCATTGGGTTTCTCCCAACTGAAATTAAGTTTTCATGACATGAGAAGAACATCACATAATCTTTTACCTTCCCCCCTCACTAAGGTGTGGCTGTAGAGTTTAAGAGTGGTGAGGATAATGCAATTGATGAGAAGTGATGAGATGTCATTCCAAGTCCTCATCAGCCTCCCCAGCTCAAGTGCATTTTTTATTGAGCTGGCTGAACATCTGTTCATTTGCTCTACTCTTTATACTAAATTTTGCAGATTTTTTACCCTTTTTTCAATCCTTGTTAGTTACCACCAGATTTTTCCATGAAATAATTTACTCTATGGCCAGAAACATCTGCTCTGGTGGTCTGCACCTTGGTCTTCTCACTCTTCAATCTTATTAGGTGAGGACAACCTGCCAGAGGCCTCACTCTGTTTATCAAGGTGAGGGGAAGTGATTTGTTTATGTCTGAGGGCAATACTGCAGGGCTTCTTTAGGCATGCCTGGTGAGGCTGCATGTTTCAAACTGAAGTTTTTTAAATGGAGTTTTTTTAGGCCAGGCCTAAGGCCATCCTCACAATAGTGTAATTAATTTGTCCAAAATTAAGGTGGTTTTTTTTTGTTTGTTTGTTTCTTTAATGTATTTGTCCTCAATTGAATTTTTTTCTTTTTTCTTCTTCTTTTTTTTGTATCAGGGATTTAACTCAGGGGCACTGAGATACATCCCCAGTCCTTTTTTCTATTTATTTAGAGAGAGGGTCTCACTTAGTTGCTTAGTGCCTTGCTTTTGCTGATGGTAGCTTTGAACTCATGATACCCATGTATAATTCCTCTGTGCCACAGGGGTTATGGCCTGTGCCACCAAGTTTGCATTCAACTGAGTTTTTAAATATGTAAAACAACTTTATTAAAGTGACATTTAGAAGCATTCCTAATATTCAAGCAAACTCCTTTGTCCTGGTGTGGCAGGAAATAAAAGTGGAACTGGACTTTAATTTAAATAACAAGAAAGTTCAATTGCAAGGGCTTAATTAGAACACAGATAATTAGAAGGTTACAGGACATAGCACTGTTGTATTTGTTTAAAATAATTTTTTTCTTAGTTGTGGATGAACACAATATCATTATTATTATTATTATTAATATGGGTCCAGTATCAAACAGACTGCCTCATGCATACTAGCCAAGCATTCTACTACTGAGCAACAACCCTAAATCCTTACCTGGTATTTTTAAAAATATTTATTTATATTTAATTTATTTATATGGGGCACTGAGAATTAAGCTCAGGGCCTCATATATGCTAGGCAAGCACTGTACCACTGAGCCACACCTTCAGCTCTTTCCTGATACTTTTTAAATACCTGTTTTACATAAATTTTAATTAGTAGGTTTAACCCTTTCCAACATCTGTTTGGATTAAATCAATAACCTAGAAATCAGTGAAGCAAAGTCTAGCTTTATCTAAAACTCTGATTTTACTTCCTCTTTCTTCCCCAGACCAGACACCTTATCACAGTGTCTGAATAAAGATTCCCCCTTGAGGAATTTACTGTATGTTGTCCACATTCCAAACTCCAAAATTTACCTATTCCTTAGTTTTGGAAAAGTCTCACAGAATTTGTCCAGAGGTACCAAAATTTCTTGGAGTACTCAGAAGAATCCATATCTGAGTCTTGTCTTTTCGGGAGCAGTTTGAATTATAAGTATGCAGCCTTTAAGGTAAGTAGATGGATGATCTGCAGCTGGAAGAAACATTTTCATCCATACCTTGCATCTAAAAGGCACTTCATTTGATTCCTTTTATTAGATACTGTGAATAAACCTACAATAAAAATGGAAGTGAAGTAATATCTCTAACAAAAGTGTTCCAATTTCTTTAGATATTTATCCAGAATTATAATTACTGGGTTATAGGGCATTTTTAAACCAAGAATTGTTATTGTTATTTATTTCTACTTATTTAGGCACTTTACTACTATGGTACATCCCTATTTTTTTAATAAGACAGGATATCACTGAGTCACTTAAGCCATTGCCAAGTTTCTGAGGCTGGTCTTGTAATTAAGTTCCTCCTGTTTCATCCACCCAAGCCACTGAGAGCACAGACATTCACAATGATACCCTGCTTCAAAAAAATTATTATTAGTGAATTATATGGCATTTTTATTTTGAGCTCTTAAGAACTATGATAAGGGCTGGGAATGTGGCTCAAGAGGTAGTGCACTTGCCTGGCATTCGTGTGGCACTGGGTTTTATCCTTAGCACCACGTACAAATAAAGATGTTGTGTCTGCCAAAAACTAAAATGAATAAATAAATATTAAAATTCTCTCTCTCTCTCTCTGTCTCTCTCTCTCCCTCTCTCTCTCTTGATCTCTCTTTAAAAAAAAGAACTATGAATTTTTTTTCAAAAGTATCTTTATTAACTTTATATTGTAACCAAAATTTTTATCTATGCATATACACCTGTACTCTGGAGTCCCTACTATCTTTCAGATATTTGTTTAGTTTGGTGTGGTTTGGTGCTAGGAATTGAACTCCCCTGGTGCTTACCACTGAGTTATGTCTCCAGTCCTTTTTTTTTTTTTGAGACAGGTGATATATCACTAATCTCTCAATAAGTTGCTTATACCCTTTCTATGTTATAAAGACTGTCTTTCAAATTACAATCCTCCTGACTTGCCTCTCCAGCCTCTAGTATATTTGCCACCACACCTAGCTCTTTCAGATTATTATAATAACCTTTTCAACAACACTGCCCAGGCTACAGAAAATCTCTTTGACTGATGCATTTTATCCCTGAGGAAAGTTTGTACGAAGTAGCCAAAGTAGTACTATTCCCTAAAGATTTGTTGGAATAAACAGGGATCATTGTTTTTTAAGCTCCTTTCTGAACAGCTGTTTGGTATCATAGTTCATAAAAGTACTTGAAGAAGAATTTAAATTCATTTGTTTGAAATCTACAGAGATTTACATAAGCTCAATCACCTTTTGTTCTAGAGTTTGGAACTTCAGGACATAGTAAGGTAAGTAAAATATTTTAAATTTGAGATATTCAGTACACACATCGACACACACACACACACACACACACACACACAAAACTTTCTAGGAGCAATTGGTAGTTCTGGCATTATTACTAGTGTATCGGGGACATAGTAACATAAACAAAATATGTTAAATATGAAACATTCAATACACACATACACACACCCACCAAAAAAAAAAACTTTTTCTAGGAGGAATTGGTAGTTCTGGCACTTATTACTAGTGTATCAGGGTTGGGGCACAATTCAGGAAGTGCTAAAAATCTCACTCAAGCTAAGAGTAGTTTACTGGATTCCTCCCTATTTCACCTATAATACAAGCTCGAGTGAACTTCATCTGTCAGCAACAGCAATTGGGAAAATATGATGGCAGATTTTTTTTGAGATAAATTGACAGCTTTGATATTTGGGTATTTTTGTGTCTTGGTCACAGCTAATGAAAAATCTGTGAAAAATTTTATGGCTCCTAGATATCACCATTTTTTTTATCATTTCTTTCATGTTTCCTTCTTTTTTGTGGTGCTAGAGATTGAAACCAGGGCCTTGTGCATACAAGGCAAGCACTCTAAAAACTGAGCTACATCCTCAACCTCTCTCTCACATTTCTCTTCACTAGAGGTGATGATGATAATTGGGAATTTTGTCCCAAATATGGTACATTTCTTAAGACCGGACTAATATCAAGTGTATCTAAATCTCTCTACTTATTTATGATTTTGCCAAAGAGATACTCACAGTAGTTTTTTCCTTACATTTATCTAAAGATGGAGGGAGAGTGTCTCATTTAATATTCTGGTTTATTTTCAACATCATTCCCTGTTAATATTTGCTTTTTATAGTGTTGCTAAGTTTGGAACTGACTATCTTGCACATTCTGCACACATAATCTTACAGTGAACTTTGCCTCTATGTCCCAATTCTAACTTTAGGTTGGAAAGATTCATTCATTCATTTCTAAAGTTATTTTTAATATGGTTGGTTTTACATATGCCTTTCTATTGCTCTTAACAATACTATTGATCTACATATGGTATCAGATTTGATTTATATTATGATATATTGGTCTGTATTATTGCAATATAGTTTCATAACATACATTAAATGTGTCTCATAACAATAACTATAGTATTTGGTTTTTTTATTAAAGGTTTTGGGGTATTTTACATATATTTTATTTCTAAGATAATTTTTTTGGTCCCTTCTTTTCTTTTCTTTTATTTGGTACTTGGAATTAAACTCAGGGGAATTGAGCCACATCCCCAAACATGTTTTGTATGACATTTAGACACGGTATCTCACTGAGTTGCTTAGGGCCTCACTTTTGCTGATGCTTGCTTTGAGCTCACAATACACCTCCCAAGGTACTGGGATTACAATTGTGCACCAATAGGTCCAGCTCTGTTCTTGTATTTAAAGAAAAACATGCTAAAATTTTGATAGGAAATTATTATATATTAAATTGAGTTAAAATAGTTGTCTTTGTAATGATTAGTTTTATTTACACACATGCTATTTTATGTGCTTTTGTAAATTTGTATTTAGTTTGTGATAAGTTCCACATATTTTCCTTGAAATCCATTATACATGTGATGTATTTAACAGATGTAACTTCAGTATACTACTTATGTGGTATTTTGTACTCTAATTAAACCAAAAATCTTTCTGGGCTCCAGAAACCATTTTTTTCTCAAACTTTATTATTTTTATTTTTCTGAATCACCTCGTCTTTCCTCCTAGGCCACAGATTTCTTGTATTGACAAGTATAGCTCTAGTCTTATGCTATCACATACTTGTACACTGTCATTGTACACATATATACTATAATTTCTACAGGTCTAAGCTGCTTGGTGAGGAGTATTATATATATGAAAACTGTGTACACCATGAAAACTGTATATATATACAGTTTTCATGATGAAATAACAGCAATTTCTACTCCATCTTTAGTTCATGTTAATTTGTTCTGTGTCCTCATAAATACATTGTATTCTTTTTGTTGTGGTTGTTGTTGTTGCTGTTTCTTACTGGAAATTTAAATCAGGGGCACACAGACACTGGGTCACACATAGTTGCTTAGGGCCTTGCTATGTTTCTGAGGCTGGCTTTGAACTCAGGATTATCTTGCCTTAGCCTCACAATCCATTGGGATTAGACGTGTGTGCCATGGAACCTGGTTCTATTTTATTTTTATATTGAAATATATACTACTTCTGAAAATAATTTATTCTTGATATTAAGAAAGCATAGAATACCATTCTCTCCCACAAATAACTCCTCCTTCTTTTGGAAAAGATGTCAATTTTTTTGGAAAAGATGTCAATAGTGCTAGATGTATATTTTATTAATGTCTAAATGGCAAGTTTATTATTATTACTATTATTATTATTATTATTATTATTATTATGCTATGTATTAGTTACAAAACTTTATCTGTTCATATTATTATAAGGTATATACTCTTTTCTATAACTTTATAGCATACATAATTGTGTATCAAAATGACCTTATGGGGTTTGGGTGGTGAGGGGAGGGATCATGGGGTTAAAAATGATGGTGGAATATGATATATATTGTTATATAACATATATGTATAAAGAAGAGAATTCATGTAAATATAATTTGTATTAAACCAGAGAAATGAAAAATTGTACTCTATATGTGTAATAAGAATTGTAATGCATTCTGTTGTCATATATAATTAAAAAATATTTAAAAATTAAAAATAAATGATGGCATTATGTTCTAACTGAAAATAAATACTACTCCTTTTAAAATTGAAAAAAAAAATGTCTGTTGGTGAGTTGTAAACTTTATGAAGTACACAATGTATCCTGAACATTCAGTAATACATAAACCTAGATGTAGGTATTTATAGTGTTGTCAGCAAAATTTAAAAAAATACTGTAGAGTTCATTTTTTGCAATGTATACTCATAATTATATGAGATGCATTTTGTACATATACATGTATACTACCATTATATATAATTAATAAATGATTACTACATCTCACATTAACTACATTTATTTCAAATTAATTTGTCTTTTGAACGCACTGATATATGACACTTTTTGATATGTACACTTGGTGTGTCTTTAAATTTGTCAATTTTTATGTATTATGTTCTTTTTTTATTCTCCTTTTTATAGAATTCTTTTTTGAAATTATTGAGATTAATAATTTTTAAACAATTCAGTATATCAGTGCAGCCTGTAGATTTTCTTTTTTAACCTAAGACAAAACACATCCAAATTTTAATAGGCTTATTGTTATGTAAATGACATTTAAAAACCTGCATATATAACACCCTTACCTGACCTTACTCTGGACTATTGATATCTGGGTGGAGGGGATCTCAAAGTGATCCATGGAAAAAGCAGAACAGGGATGAATCAGGATGTGACATTGGTGGACACTGAGTATATAGTAGTGAGTATTCGTGAAAAAGTATTGGTGGAATAGGTACGGGTAGAGAAAAATGTACTGTGAAAGAAAGAGGGAAACAGTGACTAGCTCAAAGAGTTCAGATTTAAAAAGTCTAATGGTGGATCAATGGTAGTATGAGGGTAAAGGGTAGTTTCTGTGGAGGCAGAAATAATGTAGAAGTGAAAGAAGAAGGTAACTCTGGCGCAGTACCCAAGAGAAAGAGTCAAATGAACAGTACCCTCTCTCTCTCTCCCTCTCTCTCTCTCCCTCTCTCCCTCTCTCCCTCTCTTTCTCTCTCTCTCTCTCATATATATATATTGCAAACTTCTATAACATTAGATGAATTTCAGCCAGCCTCAGCAACTTAGTGAGGCTCTAAGAAAATCAGCAAAACTCTTTTTTTTTGTAGAATATTTTATTAAAGGATGAGAGTGTTTCTTAGTAAAAAACCATGTCTGATTTCAATTTGTCATATGAGAGAGAGAGAGAGAAAGAGAGAGGGGGAGACAGAGAGAGAGAGAGAGAGAGAGAGAGAGAGAGAGAAGAGAGAGAGAGATCTTGCAAAAATAAAAAAAAAGTAATCAGTTACACTGTTGGAAAACTCATCTAGGTTATTAACTACTGCTTGGGAAGTTAGTCTACTCTCCAAAATATAAAAGTGAGAGAGGAATTCTTTATTAAAGTGTATATAAGAAAAAAAGGACTTTTGACACAGCTTTTAGTTGACCCAGACTGGGTCAAATTTGGCGGGTGATTAGGGTTCTGCAAAGATGATAAATCCTTGAGTTATTTGGAATAATGTGATTTTATGTAGTCTTCATAAATGAAGATTGAAGTCTAATATAAATCAGGCTTGGCAAACGAACAACATTTCAAAGAAAAGTAAATGTATGAATAAACACATAAAATAATATTTAACCAAAAATCAACATTCAGAATATTTATGCAATTATGTAATCACCAGTAATGTAAAAACAGTGACAATGAAAGTAAAAGTGAATTAATAAAAAATAAATAAATAATGTAATGAATGAATTAATTAACGGATAGCTAACAAGTGCAGAGATGTAATGTGACTGAAATTGTCAAAGTCAGCTTGTAGCCATGAAAAAGTGTAAAGGTACATAGAAATGGTGTTTTACTACTTACTGAGACATACCCTATGAACTACAAATTCCACTCCCTGGTGGGAAGAGTTTAACACAGAACCCATTCACCTGGCTCTCTCACTTGGGAACTGTGCAAAAAATTACCTTTTTCTTACCCTCAAATTTTATTGCTGCTTCCAAGAACACTACCCTCCATATTCACACTATCATTGTAGACTTGTAGCATGTGAACCCCTCTACTGTTCAAGTTTTTCTTCTTTTTTTTCATTGTTCTTTTTCACCCTACCCCCATATCATCCACCAATACTTATTTTGTATAGCAAAATCTACATACTCAGCAATCACCAGTCTTATATCTTACTATATCCATTTCGTACCTTGTGCATGACCACTTTGAGATCCCCTCCATGAAAACATCAATAGTCCAAAGTGATCAGAATGGGGGTATAAAAATTGTAGAATATTAAAGGTCAGTTACACAACAAGAAAGCTATAAAAAGTAGGCTTCATTTAATGGTGAAAATAAAAAGAAAATCTTTAGACTTCACTAGTTAAGATAAAGGATCAAAAATTTATGAGTCTCAATAATTTGAACTATACTTGTGAGTCACTTTTTTGGGGGAAGGTATATAGGGACATTGCTAATGAGTTTAAAGTTCAAACTGTTTTTTTATGAGACAAAAAATAGAAAAATTAAAAATATATTAAAGTAATTGATATCATTTTCATAAAAATATATATACATATTTATTCACAAATTGCTTTAACCTTATAAACAGTTATAAGTGTCAATACATTTCTCTCTGGGCTAGGTCCTATTATTGGAAAAAAATTGCCTTAAAATAATCCCATACAGAGGCATTTAATGCAATTAATACGCCTCAAATAATAATAATAATAATAATAATAATAATAATAATAATAATTTTGGTGGGGAGGATTTCAGGTTGTGAAGCATACCTGTAATATAAGTTACTTGAAAAGACATCACAGGAGAATTTTATACATTGTCTGAAGACATATATGTATATATTATTTATAAAAAGTGTTTATGAATTCTGTAGTGAGGGTGCACAAGTCCAATACAAAGTCTTTTTTTTCTTGAATATTTTTTTTGTTGTAGATGGACACAGTATCATTAGTAGTTTGTTTGTTGGCATTTTTTAATATTTATTTTTAGTTTTTGGCGGACACAACATCTTTGTTTGTATGTGGTGCTGAGGATTGAACCTGGGCCACCCGCATGCCAGGTGAGTGTGCTACCACTTGAGCCACATCTCCTCTTGGGTGGCTGTTTAATGCGGTGCTGGGTGTTCAACCCAGTACCTCATGCATGCTAGGGAAGTTCTCTACCACTGATCCATAACCCTAGTCCCCAAAGTTCTTTACTTAATCCTTTTTTTTGTGGCGGGGGGGGTGTGTGTGCGTGTAGTGCAGGGATTGAATCCATGGCCTTATATCAGCAAAACAAGCACTCTACTGATTAAGCTATATTCTCAGCCCTGATCTGTAGTCGGTTAACAATGACAATGGTGCAGCCTTTCATTCACACTTTGATTCTGTGCCCACTTGGCTCAGGTTGGAGGCAGTGCCTGAAGCCTTGACCAATCACTCTCTTAAGTGAGAACTGTCCAATGCTCATGCAGCCAGTGATGAGGGGGAGGGCTTCCACAATCTTCTCTTCCCTTGGTGTCTGGAACCCGCCATTTTTTCAATCTTTTTGTAGGCTTCTGTCCTGGATCTGGAGCCCAACTGTCTGTGCTATGCAGAATCGAATCTGAAAACAAACCACATGGAGAACGCTGAGAACCCTGAGAGCCAGGAAATGGTAAGTGTGCCTTGTTATATTGAGACTGTGTAGGAAGGTGGCTTAAAGCTGACAGGAGTGGTAATTGTGGAAACTGGCAGTCATGGCTAGGGACTCCTCGTAGTCATCTCCAGAGTCTTGTGGCCAGAGGGTCTCTCTGTAGCTTAGATCAGCAGTTGAAAACCTGGGCATTTTGTTCCATAATTGTTTGGTGTTTTCAGCTTCTTTCTAAAGCCCTTTTTGGGCTTCCATGTGCCATGAGTCCGGAATATCTCCAGATTTCATAGTGAAGACTGAGATAATTAACAGAAGAGAACTACAAATCCATTTATTGTATTCATGTAAGAGAGAGGCTGTTAATTTTCAGGCTTGATACTCATGAGGGTTTTTTATTTTTTCGTTTATTATTATTATTTTTGTGTGTATGTTGTTTTCTTTTTGTTACCAGAAATTAGACCCAGAGGTGTTCATCCACAGATTCACATTCCCACCCCTTTTTAAATATTTTTATTTAGAGACAGGGTCCCTTTGAATTTCTTAGGGCCTCACAAGTTTGATGATGCTGGCTTTTAACTCATTCTCTTCATGAGTCCTGAGATTTTTAAATGTAGCAGAAGCAGTATCTCAAATCCAAAACAAAAATCTGAAATCCAGAACTTCAGTTCAGCTCTCCGTAGGACTTAGAATAAACCCCTAATTTTCTAGCTCTCTGTTCACATATGCAAAACTAGGGTTCTCTGTTCACAGAGAATACATATAAAATGGAATAGATAGTATAATGACCATGTAATGAGGATAATGGGCCTCACTCAAACACACCTGGTGGCTAACTGAAAGATGTTAATGAGCAAAATTAAGGCCTATTTCAAATGTAAAAGACCTTGAAGCCCACTTGTGGGATCACCTTCAACAAAGTCCTTTGTCCCAGGGGTGATTCCTGATTGAATTTGAAGAGAAAAGGATGGGTCATAGAAAGAATGAAAGTGAACCCTTATGGTAGTCAGGATGACTTTTCCAAAGCCTATTCTAAATGCATTATGCTTTGTGTTCTGCCCAAAACCATCAGTAAACTTCTAAGTTGGCACACAAAAATGAGTTTGTTTTTTTTCTGGTATCATTCCTCATACCACATGGTGGGCATTCTATTTCTTCTTGCTTAAATAGATTTTTTTCCTTCAAAATTTATGTGACAAGCACCCAGATTCAGTTTGCATACTGAGAAATTTTGGTTCATCCCAAAACTCCACTTTCAAAATTATTAATCATTCTCCCATGTTTTATTTCAAATGTATGCATCATTTATAATGTTTTTCTTCAAGAACTGGAGGGCATTTTTAAGAGATTTTAATTTATCATTCTCAGATTTTCACATGAAAAGAAAGCAGAATAAAATTAGGTGACATTAAAAAGAACGAATCTCTCCTAAATGAGGTTTTATGTGTCCCAATTAAGTATATTTAAAAACTCTAATGGGTCATCAATTGAGGGTTTATTTATTTATTAATTTGTTTGTTTATTTATTTATGATCAGACAATCTGGGGTTGTGGCTCAGTGATAGAGCACTCACCTAGCACATGCAAGGTCCTGGGTTCAATCCTCAGCACCACATAAAAATAAGTAAATAAAAAATAAATAAATAAATAACCCACAGAAACATTCCAAATATTTCAGAAAACTGTTTTATTCTGGTGTGGCAGAAAAAAAAAAGTGGAACTAACTTGAATTTTAATTACATGCAATTTCAATCTCTCTCTCTCTCTCTCTCTCTCTCTCTCTCTCTCTCTCTCTGTACTGGGGATTGACCCCAGGGCCTCATGCTCAGAAGGCAAGCACTCTACAAGCTGAGCTATTTACTCAGCCCCATTTTTGTGGGTGGGAGACCAGGGATTGAAGTCAGGGGCACTCTACCACTGAGCCACATCCCTACCTCTATTTTGTATTTTACTTAGAGACAGGATTTCACTAAGTTGCTTAGTGCCTCACCATTGATGAGACTGGTTTTGAATTCATGATCCTTATGTATCAGTCTTATAAACAGCTGATATTACAGGCATGCACCACCATGCCTGGACAACTTCAATCTTTTTTTTTTTTAAAGACAGTATGTGAGAGAGAGAGAGAGAGAGAGAGAGAATTTTCTTTTAATATTTACTTTTAAGTTTTGGGCAGACACAACATCTTTGTTTGTATGTGGTGCTGAGGATTGAACCAGGGCTGCACGCATGCCAGGTGAGCCTGCATGCCAGGCGAGCCTGCCAGCGCTTGAGTGACATCCCCAGCCCCAACCAACTTCAATCTTAAGGGCTAAAGTACTCGCAAATTAGATCAAAGTCCATGTCAATATCTTGGTACTATATATATAAAGTTGTTGATAGACCTTATATTCCAGTGCCTCATATGTGCCAGACATAAGTGAGCTCCACTGAGCCCCAGCACCTAGAATTTTTTATGGGGGATATTGGAGATTGAACTCACGAACACTTGACTACTAAGACAAATCACCAGGATTTTTTTTTACTTTATTTAGAGACAGGATCTCACTGTGTTTCTTAGCACCTCGCTTCTGCTAATGCTGGCTTTGAAATTTTGATAATTCTTCCTCAGACTTTTCAGCAACTTGGATTACAGGCTTGCACTATAACACCCAGACCCTGGTACATTTTTAATACCTGTTTTATGTAGATTTTAACCAGTAGCCTTAACTTTTTTTCTAATATATATTTGATTTGAATCCATAACCCAGAAATCAGTGAAACAGAATCTATTTTTTATCTGCAACTCTGCTTTTGGTTATGTCAGTGTCTGAGTTAAGATTTCCCATTAAAGAATTTACTATGTCTTGTGTTCTCATTCTGACCTCCCATATGACCTAGTTCTGAGTTTTAGAATATCTGAAACAAGGTTCCCAGAGATTCCAAATTTTTTGGAGTATTTAGAAAACACCACTCTCTGAGTCTTGTCTTCTAGGGACCAGTTTGAATTTTAAGTGTGTAGCTTCTGAAGGGATGGATTAATTGGATTTTTTGCTGCTGGAAGGCATTTTCTGATATACTTTCTATCTAAAAGGTACTTTATTTGTTTCCTTTTATTAGATACTGTGAATAATGGTACAATAAAAAATAGATATGTGGCAATATATTTAGCAAAAGGATTCCAAATTTTTTACATATATACACAAAGTTATTATTACTGGATTGTATGGCATTTTTTTACCAAGAAATATTATTTATAAATTCTTTTATTTATTTAAATACTGGAGATTAACCCCAGGGGACTT
This sequence comes from Callospermophilus lateralis, assembly GCF_048772815.1. Classification (NCBI taxonomy): domain Eukaryota; kingdom Metazoa; phylum Chordata; class Mammalia; order Rodentia; family Sciuridae; genus Callospermophilus; species Callospermophilus lateralis. The sequence goes on along the minus strand of NW_027512424.1, from coordinate 2,147,344 downwards.
TACCAGTGTGCTACATACCCAGTCTCCAACACTTTTATTTATTTATTTATTTTTGAGGGAGGGTTTTACTGAGTTTGTTAGGACCTTGCCAAGTTCTTGAGTCTGGTCTTTAACTTAATAAATCCCTAGTTTTCTACCTCTTATTTTCCTAAGCCACTGAGAGTACAGGCATGTACGATTTTGCACTTCTACCCCAAATTATTACTAGTGGTTATGTGGTATTTTTATTTTGGTCTTTTAAAGAACCTTAACACTTTTATAAAAATATATTTATTAAATTTATATTGTCACCAACATTTTTACATATCTGTGTACCCTTGAATCCCTATAAATTATTAGATATTTGCTTGGTTTTGTATGGTTTGGTGCTGGGCATTGAACCCAGAGGTGCATACCACTGAGATACATCCACATTCTTTTTTATGTTATATTTTGAGACAGGCTCTCATTAAGTTGATTGCAGCCTTGTTATGTTACTGAGGCTATCTTTGTACTAACAATTCTCCTGTGGCATTTTCCATAGCTTCTAGAATTTCAGGCATATGCCACCACACATGACAATTTTAGATTTTTATAATAGCCATTCCAACAGCACTGCATAGGCTGAATAAAATCTATTTGATTAATGCATTAAATCCCTGAGGCAAGTTTATGTGAAGTAGCCAGTGTAGGAGAGTTGTGTAAAGATTAGCAAGGATTGTGGAATGTGAAAGACATTATTATCTAAAGTACATATATGGGGCTGGGGATGTGGCTCAAGTGGTAGTGCACTTGCCTGGCATGCGTGCGGCTGGGGTTCTATCCTCAGCACCACATAAAAACAAAGATGTTGTGTCTGCCAAACACTAAAAAATAAAAATAATAAAATTCTCTCTCTCTCTCTCTCTCTCTCTCTCTCTCTCTCTCTCTATCTCTCTCTTAAAAAATAAAGTACATAGATGAAGACAGGAATTGATGTGAACATACTTTATATACAAACAGAGGTATGAAAAGTGTTTTTATATGTGTAATAAGAGTTGCGATGCATTCCACTGTCATGTATTTAAAAAATAAAACAACAAAAAAATCTTTATATGTATTGCTGAGAATCAAACTCAGTGCTTTACATTTTCTAGCAAAGTAGTCTACAACTGAGACACAACTCCAGCCCATGAACCCAGCTTTTTATAGTCTCTTTGTAGTAATCAGAAACAACTTTAAAAATTAAAATTGCATTTATATCACTTTTCCTAGTACAGTAATGTATTACTAACTAAACTTATTCTTAGTATTTTTAAAAAATAATCTAATGGATGACTGTTATTTTTCCAGAGATTATTTTATCACTTCTTTAGGCCTTGGTGAAGGGTCTTTTTTTTCAGAATATAGATTTCTTCTATTATCAAATGGGTCCATGCTAACTGTGTTGAAAATAGTGATTCTAAAACTCCACACAATCCACACATTTCCAAGACTATAGTGGAAAGGGAAAGACAATATTCACAAGCAAGAAACCATTCCCCATGGAAGCATAGTATCAGTGTCCAACCTGGAGTGTAATCCAGATCTTTCAGTGGTAAGGTTGTTTAAGAACCACAACCATAGGTTTTTGGGATCCTCTAAAGTACACTGAATGGCTTTAAATCACTTACTCTTCTTCAAAATAAAATTTCTGACACCTACTTAAAAAATAAAGCACTATGAATGAGAAAGGTTAATGAGAGTTAAGTTCTGTGGAAGTACTGAGGTTGACCTTTAATTATAGTTGATAAATAGTCAAATAAGAATGGCCTTAGTGTTGTCTCAACTTTTCCAACACACGATATGAAATACTTAGATGAACTGACATGAAATAATGAAAATGCATTTCAGGGAAGTGATATCACAGAAATTTTCAGGGTAGAATCTTGGAAATGTGGAAAAATATATTCATATACATATGCATTTCTATAGAAAAAAATAAGTGATAAGTATATGAGTATGAGGGTAAATTCAGTGTGCCTCATGCATTGCAGGTTGAAGGTAATGATAAAGTAGTAACTGAGGATATCCAGAACTCTGTAATCCTGGGAGACATTAATAGCAATTTAGAAAAAGAAAATATAGTTATATCCCTTAGATTTACGTCTGTCCTCTGTTCCTCTTATGAATAAGATTCTGTCAAATGAGATTATGTGGGTATGGTTCTCTCTGAATTAATGTTTTCTTTTGTTTTTAGGATTTTGTCAGCTATGTCATGTAAAGCCCTGTCTTAAACTCACTTTGGGGGCTCTTTTACCTCCTGTTCTGGACTGCAGAGCAGAGTCTCACCTCACTCATTCTGTGCAATGAATTGACTTTTGTCAATCATTGCAAACAATGGTTCGAAGAACAACCATATTGGAGCGTCTTTCCTATCCTATAATATGGTTGTCAGAACCTGTAGGTTAAAGGGTAGTTACTTGCTATGTTTGAAAAATCTTCCCTATAAAAAGGGCTTATCAATATATATATTTTTTTGTGTTGGAAACCCCATAAACACAGAAGAGAAGCATTTATGGTCACAAACAAAGGAATGTCAGAAGCCATTAGATAAGAGAAAATAAAAATAAATAAAATCTTCTCTTAGAGCTTTTAGAGGTAAAAAGTTTATTTCTGTTTTGTGTAATAAAACTAAAATTTCTCTTTGGCTGACAATATTTTGATGTTTTAAACTTGCTTGCAATCTCTACCTGTGTTTTGAATTCACCTATGCCTGGCTATCCCTTACCAGATAACAATCCTCTCTAAAAACCTTACATGTGCCTCATAAATTCTGGCTCCTTCTGACCAAATAACAATTCTCTATAAATCTCAGTGGAAACTTATAAATTCTAATGTCTGGAGCTGAATTAATTTCATTTTAGGGTCTGCTGGCTGCTCCTTGTCAATCACATGTCATTTGGAAGCCAATGACAGAACCACAGGGGCCCACCACAGATGTTGGATCACACACCTCTACTCCATTGGTCCAGGTCCAGTTCCCTGCTGGATCCTACTCACTGGCATCTCTGTTCTTCACCATGGTCATAAATTCCACTCAGTCAAAAACGGCACTCGGTGGTTCAGTCATGATGAGCAACAGGAGATCTAAAGGTTCTCCAGGAAATTCTGGTAATGGGATTCTCAAAAACTTCAAGGTATTGGCCTAGCAATATTTCAAGAATGAAGAAGTTGGCACTGTGGGTTTTGATTCATTCAGGAGCCATTAAGTGTTGAGGAATCTCCTTTCAGTAAAAGTTCTGAAGATCCCATGCAGGCAAGGCTTTTCAAGGAGTGGCAAAAGGTCCCAGGAATCCAGGCCCATTGGGGTCTAAAATGTGAGGTTCATGTGAGTTTTGGCTCTCAACTATAGCTCAAAAGGCTTTAACAGCAAAATAATGTAAACTCCTGGCTGAGATTCCCAGTGCTCTGGGGAAAGCCCCCCTTGGCCTAGATCTCAGTTTCCAAAGGCTCCTCAAATGCCTGGCCTTGTAAAATCCCAACACAATTCATGGCAATAGTTCTCTGAGATCAGTTCCAGAACTCAGTCTCTAATGGCATCACACCAGAGTTCAAGCTGAGCTGGACCCAGTCATCTTTTCCAACCCACGACACAAAAGACCACTATTCTAACAAAAACCCTCCCACATGGCCCTCATCTTCTTCGATACAGACACTCATCATAACATTCTGGCTGGGGATTTCCATAGGGGGAGCAGTCTAAGATGGTGTGCAAAGTAAGCTCTCATGCCCATCATATGCCAAATGTCATGGTGGCCTGGACACCCTTCCTGAGAAACAGGATAGATAAAATAGTTCTGTAGTTAATACTACTCTGCTTCTCCAATTAGAGGCCTCCTGCCTGCCAGGGGTAGATTCTTTATGTGTACTGGACTCATGAAAAAACCCAAACACCTGTGTGCTAGTTACTGGAGGGCTTGCAACAACTCATTTGACCCAGAGGATACCTGTTCTTACTTCATAGGGGTCAGGAGCCTGACCAGAGGAAGGCAAGAGACTTCATCCAATATTACACTTCTTTTTCATCCTTTTAGATTTGGATGGACACATAGGATTTTTCTTGTGTTTCCTGGGGTGCTGAGAATGTAATTCACAGCCACACCCAGGGCCAAGAGTCTGATTCAGACACAGCTTTTACAAAGCACTTTACCTAAAAAGGCACAGATTAGGAGTCATCATTTCCATTTGAAACTGTTTTCTTGAGGATTCCCAAAGGAGTGCCCCAAGGCAAACACATTCCTGACATTCAGTTGAACAGAACAATAGGTAAGAAAAAAGCCTGGAGAATAACTTTTCTTTAATTGAACACTGTGGCACTGACAGCTCCTAATCATGCAACTTGGGTTGCTATCTATCCAAGCAGGGATTCTCCAGAGAGATCCTTACCAGTCATGCTAATTTTTGAGTTTTTTGAGATGCTTGGCATTCCCTTCAGCAATGCAGTCCATGACCAAGTCACAGAGCTTGAAGGTGGTACACATCTTGGACACAAAGCCAGGAACCCTTCAGAGAGTGGCCAAAATTCAGGAAGAATGCAGGAACCAAGGATCTTGGCAGGTGTTGCCCATCTGCAAGGCAAGCAGAAGTTCATTTAAAATTGGCCCTGAGGATTCCAGCAAAGATTTCCATCAGACAGCACACATTCATGGCTGCATTCTTCTCTCTACTCTCTTTAACCACAAACCCAGTGGGGTCCACTGACATAAAAAGACTCACTAGTTAACAGTCCATTTCAAACCACCACCACCACCACCAACAACAACAACAACAACAAAAAAAAACAACGATTTGCCTTCATGTTCTCAGAACAGGAGACAAAAATGACAAATTGAAACACACACACACTAAGGCACACAAACCACCCCTGTATTTGGTCTGCATATATCCACTTTGTCCTCTGACTGGTGGGTGAAAATATGTTCCCCAGCAGTGGCCTGTCCTGTCTCAGCACTGGTCTCCTTGGCCATCTCTTTGTAGCTGTCAGGAACCTGCAATGAGCCAACACTTCTTTCTCAGGAAAGGCCCCTGTTCAGACTATTCAAGGCATTGGGCTATCCACACATCACTAGGTGCCATTAAAGAATGACTCTGGCCTTGGTACAGACAAACAAGTGAGCCCACTGGGACTGCAACTGCCTCTGGGTGCCTCGCCTCCTGGATCCCAAGTTCAGAGAGTTCCATCACCAAGGAATTGAGGTGAGGTCACTTCCTTCAGGGAAGTGAATGAGGTCACTGCCTTGGCAACCATTTTGTCCTAACAGTTGTTTCCAAGGGTCCCATGAGATGGAGGCTGCCCCACCTTCCTGGGACATTTTCACAAGACAGAAATGTCTATATACCCTAGGAGCCCGGGATCTCAATCCACACAGGCCTAATTCAGTCAATCTTCCCTGCAGTGAGAAGAGAGAGGCTGATTCTGCCACATCCCTTCATCCTGACTGGGTTGTTGGCCATGGAAGATTACTTTAGACCTCACAGGTCCTACCTAGCTGCCTACATTTGCTCCAGGGATTATTTCTGCATCTACCTTTGAGCTTCTCAGCAGCTGTAGGATTCCCTACATACCTGTATGGCAAGATCAACTCAGGACCTGCTGTTATTTGAAAATAGATTGAGGGAACAGAGTATGGTTAAGGGTCATATCATGTTCGATTTGGATTAGGAGTCATTCTGCTGAATGAATGCAGGAATTGGGCAACTGGGATATTTATAAGAATGTAAGGTGAAATGTAAGTAGGAAAATAGAAAACTAGGTAAGATCTCAAGCACACAAAAGTGTTGGGCCGTTGGTTTGGATACATAGTTTTGAATTATGTTCTGCAGAGATGAATCCTCTAAATCCATAGACAATGGCATAAGATCATGTACCTGGGACTACTGAATGTAGAAGAGAACTTCCAGTGAAATAGAGATAGTAGGCAGGATTCCAGTGTCGGGTAAAGAAGAAGAGTGAGGTTAGGGTTTGAATCAGAGGCCCTTTTTGCCATCGAATGAATTTCTATTAGAGTGTAAATGGGAATGTCAGCACACATGAAGAGTCAGTCACAACAAGGCACTTGGGGAAATATCAATATGGATGTTAGTTGATCTGGCAAAGTACAAAATGAGTGATAAGATCAGGGATATTTTCAACAGGGGGGTGGTTGAATACACTATCCTAGGAAGAAAAATGTGTATAATCAACATAGGATTGAAATTTGAAAACAATAGGCAACGCAGATGTAGATGATTTTAGTAATCCATGCTCTCATTAAAATTAGTCTTTGGTAGAAGAATAAGATAAGTGTGAGTTTTGCAATTTGTGTCCAGAAGATAATGTGATGAAAGGATACATGGAGTAGGTGACATGTGTATTTCTTCCACCATTTCTGGGAGCATGTTTTGAAACAGTATCATTTAGAGTTTGGGGATAAAAATAGGTGTACCCTGGGTCTACGTATATAGAAATGATGCATGAGTAGACCATACGGTGAATAAAAAATATAAAAGGTTACTATTTTAAATAATGGATTGAATTGATATTTTAAAAAATACATGAAATCTGTTCTTCACATACAAACACTCAATCCAAGTAGTTATACATGTAGTGGTAATATTAGGGTTACTAATTATAACAAACTGTGTTTGAGTTTTGCTTTGAAAATGATGATGGAATTCAAAAGTAATGTGTTGTAAAAGAAATCTCTTGAAAAAGCAAGTAAAGCAACATGGAGAAATATATGGGTTCTTATACAGGGAGTGAATGAAAGTGAATCATATGCATATCAATTTGTAAATTGTGGATGAAATGATACATCCTATGATGTATATATACAGAATAAATAGGAATATAACAATTTTGATTGAAAATTTACTTCAAAATACACATTATGTTCCATATAAATATACTTTCATTCATGTTAAACTGGGTCACTTACTGTAGAAATATTAGGCTTAGTACTCAATATTCCCTGAAGTTCATTTTGAGTGTTCAGAAATGAATATGTATGTCAAGAAAATTAATATTTCTGAGAAATACCTTGTGAAAAGTTGATTATAAATCCACACAGAAAGACATGGAAGAATCAAGGTAGTATAAGTATATGACACACATATTCATGTTTGCAAATCCAATCTATCTATCTATATATCTATATATATCTATATATATATATATCTATATATATCTATATCTATATATATATATATATATATATACACACACACATATTTAATACATTAAAGTGTAATAGTACGTATGCCAATTGAAATTCATAAAGGGATATATATCCTTCACACATATACCCAAAATATTCATTTTCCTATACATTTTTTCATGTATAAACTTGTTGAAGTATAAAGCTCACCACAGCTTGAATATTCAGTTACCTCAGTGTATTGGGGGGGCAGTGATTTCTTCATGAAATTCGTATTTTCCAAAGTGAGAGTACTCTCAAGAATATGCCTGTGATGGCAGTAGGATTATATATATGTACATAAAATTGTACATTGTGACCCAGGCGACAGAGACAGCGTGTCAGGAAGTTACATATTTGTTAATTTTGATAATTCATGGAGAAGTAAAATCAGAAAAATGTGTGACAGTTTTTATAATATGTATCTCTGATGAAGCAAAAGGCAAGTCCAAGTACACACCATGCCTCTTATCAAAGCCTCTACTTCTATTCTTTTAGGATTATTTTTATTGATGTTAGGATAAGTAGTAGAGTCTAGGAGGTAATGGGTTGGTGTCAGATTAAATATTTCAAATGGCAAAACGGAAAATGTGTCTAATATATATGCGAGCCTGTGGCACATTAAAGTCTTCCACTGTCATCCACCACAATGCCTTGACATTACTATCACCCCAAATAAGACACAATGAGAGGAGAAGAGGAAAAAAATCTGTGAATACATATCTGGAATTGAAAATTCTGAGCAGCTCACAAACCTGGGTGTGGCACAAGAGATCCCAAAAAGTAGGAGACAGGGTAAACATTCCACAAACATGGGAGCTTTGCTGGCCTTATGACTTCTTGACTATCTGCCTCTAACATTTGTGCACTAGACATATAGCTTTGTGCTTTAGCTTCCTTTGTAGTGAGAACATCAAAGCTTGGTCTGAATCTATGTGAACAGGAGGACATGGGTTCATATTTTCCAATACGAACAGGAGGCAGCAGATCTAAATCTTCTCTTTGTAGGTAACTGTGGCCATTGGGGTGTGAATGTCTCCCTGGCGGAATTGTGAAGCCTTTGGGTCACCCTCAAGTTTTAATGGCATTTCTTGCAGCTTCCCTGGAAAATTGGTGTTTGTTTTTGAAATACAAAAAGTCAACAGAGACACAGTGCTGGAGGCATCTCTGTCATGTGGGGTGAGTCAGGGTCTGAAGGAAAAAACACAAACTGGGCTGCTATCCCATATATCTTTCCCACTGGAGCATAGCAACTTGATACTGAGCATCACACCTAATTCTCTCCCCACAACAACATGCCTTTACATTTTAGGGTCTGCTGGCTGCACTTTGTCAGTCACATATCATTTGGAAGCCAATGACAGAACCACAGGGGCCCACCACAGATGTTGGATCACACACCTGTACTCCATTGCTCCAGGCCCACTTCCCTGCTGGATCCTACTCACTGGCATCTCTGTTCTTCACCATGGTCCTGAATTCCATTCAGTCTAAAACGGCACTCGCTGGTTCAGTCATGATGAGCAACAGGAGATCTAAAGGTTCTCCAGGGAATTCTGGTCATGGGATTCTCAAAAACTTCAAGGTATTGGCCTAGCCATATTTCAAGATCTGTGTCTCTCTACACCATCTCTGGAGTATGTGGCTCTGGCTGGATCCCACCACACTGTGTGTTTTGTGCTGAAGTTTCTTCTTTTGTCACTATATTTTAAACATTTTGCATATCTGAAACTATTCTTGTTCATCATTCTTTACTAATGTGCATGGAATCCCTTCCAGAAAATATACTGTAATTTATTTATTCAAACCTGCATTGGCCTCTTATACTGGCCATAGCCAGGTAGCTGGACTCTAGAGATGCAGCTCTCCTCTCATTCACATACCCCAGCAAGTTCTCAGATCTAAGGATGGCCATCTCTTCAGAGGTTGTTTCAGCGCCTCTCCTTGCCTACCCTCTTCACATAGCTTCCAGCCTTACCAGCTAAGTCTAAAGTCTTCCCTATCTCTGGGTAGAGTCCATATCCTTGCCCTGGTGTGGGAGGATAGAGACTGAAATTATGGTGGCACTGACCTGCCTTGTTTGATGGAAGTCTGGTGCCTTGTTCTGATGGAGGCTGCCCATGGCCCCTGATGACCCTCCTTAGGGTAGCCAGACCCAAGTAGTGGGGACAGGAGTCAGGGGGTATTGGTAGACCTTCCTAAGCAGCCTTGGGGAACTGCTGAGTGTACGGAAACCAGAGTTCCCAGGTCAGCCCAGTTGGGCCTGGCACACAGTGAGCCCCATTCAGTACTCTGATACATGGACCTGGGCTGATCTGGGACATAGGGGTGTTAAGAGCTGATTTATTCTCATTCATATAGCCTACCTCATTCCCAGGGGTGCTCTCTGGCCCTCCAGGCAATACCTCAGCACTCTTAACTGGCCCTCATGAATCACAGTCCATAGAATTGAAGCTCCACAGTTGGTAGATGTCAAACAAGGGTTTTAGGGTCAAATTTGGGGTTAGTTGGGTTAAATGGTACTGAAATTCTTTCTTTTCTTCTTGACTGCAGGTCTTTTCAGGGCTTTGGTTTTAGAGTGGGGTAGGTAATATTCTGAATCCCTATGTGCCAAACTTCAGAGCCTGGTGTGCCCAGGAACCCATTTGGGGACCTGGTGACTGGGGTGCTTTAGAGAAGTGAAGGGGGAACCCTCGGGCCCTCAGCAAGCAGAGGCCCTGAGATAAGTGGGAAATCCCACACAAATCTATACCCATGGGGTTCCTGATGGGTGGAGGGACCATGATGTTGCCTAGCAGTGAAAGGCAATGTACAAATTTAACCTTTGGATTTATGACTCCATTTCTTTGCAGCAAACATCATGGGAAATGTCAGGCCAAGGCTGAAGCTGGGTGAGGGGCCCATCCAGAAAGAGGGTGGGGTTAAGGAGGCTGGAGGACAAAGGGATTTAAGCCAGCATGAGACTTCAGGCACCTCACTACCTCCTGGGAGCACTCTCAGATTGCTCCTTGCTTGTTTAGATTCCCAGCACTGTGTCCTCAATTTGCCCCAGCCATTGTAACCTTGTTAATATGTTGCTTTTATTTGCCCTCCTGCCAGAGCCCAGATGGGGCTGGCTCAGGGACCTTCCAGAAGTTCCCCCCTCCCCAAAGATTGGGAAGCCTTAGGATCAGCTTGTGAATTATTGGCTGGCTTTTTGACCTTGGGTAGCACGGCCTTCCCTGGTAACTGGAGGCCTCATCTATAAACCACAGCTGTTGACCAGAGGTGGTGTTTCTAGCTCAGTGCCTTTATGAGTAGGAAACACTCCAAATCCTGGGATTGTTAGGTGTGGGGCTCTGGAAGAGATGGGTGGGGCTGGGTGCAGGGCCAGGATGAAGATTGGCTTGTAGCATCCCACAGTAGCCCCAGCACCTGAAGCAGAACCCACACTGTAGGTGCTCAGTAAAAATAGTGAGTGAACATCGAAGATAGAAAAGGTCTTAAGCTGACTGGGAATCCATGGCCACCAGAGTTACTTGCCCCCTATATCTCCCCCATGCCACATCCAGCTCAGCCTGTCTTGTCACTGGGCTCTGCACTGGTTCTCAAATCTGGAAGGTTGGTCAGTAAATGCTGACCAACTCCCTGCCATATGTGGGACCTATACAGCCAAGAAGAGGGTCTTCAACTCCCTGGGCTACTTCCTCCTTGCAGCTCCACATCACTCCTGTACACAGCTGCACTCCACTGGGCATCCAGGACCCCCAAATTCAGTCTATGTGATATCATATCCTTTGTATTGGACATCCAACCCCACAATCCTCGCCTGCCCACTCTACTTATCCCCAAAGACAGATTCATTGTACAAAGTCTGACCTTCTTCCCTTTTATTCCTCATGGAAGGCCTGCCTTATTAGATCACCCCTTCTACTCCCTGGCTCAAGACCACACCCTGTTTACTATCTTATTTTCCAATAAGATGGTATTTTCCTCCCCTCCTGCCTAAAACCCCCAAAGGCTACCTCTAAGTGAAGCTTTTTCTCCTTACTTTCAGGGCCTGGGCCTGAAGGTCTCATGTAAGAAGCTTTTCTTCCACCTTTGCTGGGGGAAGCTCCATGTGCTATTTTCTGTCACCCCATCTCCATGTCTCCCAAACAGTCTAACCCTGGCATGAGAGTGCAGAGAGCCATTTGTGGGTAAAACAAAATATAATTCAAATTAAATGAACATAATGATTGATGATGAGATATCTCATGTGTGTAATGCATCATGATAGAAATGTTAAAATGATGTCACAATTCTATAGTAATGTCTCACACTTTGCAATTGTTAGGGTAAAATGTACTTCTGACAATCAATTGTTGAATTTAATTTAAAATTGCAACATTGCTTCAATTTTTATTTGTATATCTTAACATGAGACTCTTGAAAATTATTTTGCAAATTTGACAATTTCCTCAGATGTAAATTGATTCAGTAATAGTAATATAAGTTTATTTGAAGATTAATTGATACAATGAATTTCTAATTATAATCTCTTACAAAGTGCTTGATATATAGTAAAGTGAAATAGAGATTAAATTATTTCTGCTTAATAAAATGCAATGAGCAATCCAATTCCCATTATTTCCTTTTCCTTAAAGATAAATGTCAATTTTAACATCTAATTTTGTCAATGGCAAACCAGTATCTTTCAATATGCCCATTTAAAGAAAAATATTTTGATTTTCCATTTAGATTTTCTAAATCCGTAAATTTTTCTTTGCACTTATTTTTCTTTTTATTACATGTATTTACAATATATAGAGCAGAAATACTATATATTACACTAAATATATCAGGCATTTCTTATTAATTTAATTTTTAAAAATATTTTAATGGAAAAAAATATGTGGCAACTTTAAATGGTGACCTTGAAAGTGAAATATTTTCCTGGTAATGTAAAGTGTTATTTGATCAGTTTTTTTTTATTTTATGTTTTGTAGTATTTTAAACTGTGTATAATTTTTATTTCCAATATGATAATTAAATCATTGATTAAATATTATGTTATGGGTTATCTTTCTTTTTTATTATAGGCTTGAGTTTAGAAATTGTGATTCAAGTTAAATAATTCAACACAATCACAAATTTGTAGGATCAAAATTATGGCAACTCTATCAGGATTTCAAAATGCTTTTAAAAAGGAAAACAAAATTGCAATAATAAAAGTTACTTAATACTTAACTGTAATTCTTGTGAGTGTCCTGGTAAAAGAAAGAAAATCATTCATCACTGTAGTTAAGCAGGACTTAGAGGTTAGAGTGCTTGTCCTCAATGGTGACAAAACAGCTTCACACTCTCCCTCCAGCCTGGCTAAGGCATCAGGTTTTCCTGAAGATGCAGCCAGGGTTACAGTGCTCTGTGTGCTGACACCATCTGAGTTCACCACAGAAGCAAAAGCATGTGATGTGAAGCCTCCTGGAGTTCCTGACAGTTTTCTCTCTCTTATACTACTGAATTTATTATGAGTAAATGGAGGTTTTTGAGAAACAATAATAGGGATGTGTTGACTCTTGGATCCAGAGCTGTAATAGTGTTTGAAAGCTATCCCTTTGGATGCCCTTACTGAATGACCAAAGTTCAAAAAAGAATTAAATTAATTTTCAACTGTGATTTCCTTTAACTCAATCTCTAGAATCATGGCAGTTTTCCTTATTTTTTAATAAGGAATTCAATCTAATTAGAATTACATATAAATCTAATCATTCAAGCATATTACCTAGAAGTTTTAAAACAATCATTTTATATTAAATAACAAGAGATGGGAATAAAGCTAGAGTAGGGCTACAGCCAATTTGCTATTCAGTAAAGACAAGCTTCTTCTTCATTCATATTTCTGCTCAAATTCCTTTCAAATACAGTAATAATCTTCAATATCTGATTTCTGGTTGTGATCCTAACTCATGAATATTTGTGAAAGACTAAAATATATGTGAATGCATAAAATATGTATTCAGAGATACTACCACCATTCAGTGTTCTTGAAATGATTTACAAAATCTTTAGTCACGTTTTGAAAGCCTCATCTTTTACTAAGTACTTACCTTCACCAAGAGAGTACAGCACAATAATTTCTAGAAAATGAAGAGGAGTAGGAGGGGTAGTAGAGGCAGGAGAGTGGACTTCTAAAAATTTTGGAACTAGATTCAAAAAGAAAATTGAAAAAGAGAAGAAATTTTTTGTTGAAATTTTGGATATTAATGTAAATAAAGTTTACTAATAGGGATTTAAAAAAATAAGCTTTTAAGCAAAAATGTAAAGAGGTACAAAAAGACATGTAAATTATGAAAATCAGTGTATTGAACAGATTATACATACTAATAGATTTATGATACATTTTTTCAATTAAGTTTTTGCTGGGTCAAATCATGGCCTTAATTAATATTTGAGGATCATGGCTGAAAAGGCCCTCATAAGCATCCTAAATAAGTAAATGATATACAGTTCTGTTTATTCTATTATCAAGTAATGCAAACAATGGTATTTCTGATGAAAAAACAGTCACCTTTCCTTGTGTTGTAGTGCACAGTTGTTCCTCTGTATTCATGGGAGAGTGACTCTAAGCCCCACCCCAAACACACACACACTAAAATCTGCTGGGTTTCAAATCTATTATATACAGTAGTGTTATATGTTTATATTATTTATTGCATATCTTCCTGTATACTTTCAATCATTTTTACATATAATATCTCAACAAAATATATTTTCAATATTGTTTAGGAACAAGTGTCAAGAATAAATGTGTGTACATGTATAGTTAAGATTCCATTTATTTCCAGATGTCTTCAAAATCATAATTGATTGAATCTACTCCTACATATCCCACAGGTATTCAGGACTGACTGTACTTCAAACATCATATAGTATTCTAATTATGACATTAAATGTTATAAGTTTCTTTATAATATAGTATTTAAATAACCCCAAATTACTATATCACACTTCATTTTTTATTATCCTAAATCATATAAAAATTCATTTAATTGGTCAGATGACTAAAAAGAATGTTATTAGTACATGACTGACACTGCCAGATGCTTTGGATATGATGACACATTTTAAAGTTGATGTTAATGTCTGACACCCACAGTTAAAGCCTAGACAAAGAGTCCCTTAGTGAAGTTTTATTCTAATGTAGGAAACAGATATTAATTGTTAATGATACAAATAACGGTCTAGTTATACTTATAATAAGACTCTTAAGAATGCTCAGTGTCAATTACAGAATAGAATAAACTATGTCAAGAGAATCAAAAAAACTTATCAGAAAAATCACAATCAAATTAAGATTTTATAGATGAGGAAGAACTTTTGGAAAAGAGGGGCAGAAAAGACATTCCACTGAGAGGGAAAAGCAACAATAAAAGCCTCTGGAGAGGATGAATAAGGATAGGTGTCAGGGAATAAAGTCAGTATACCTGCAATCAAGAGCTGCCAGAAACTGTGGCATTGAGGAGGCTGAAGAATACAGTAGGCATCCCAGTCAGGATGCATTGATCGAGTCCTTGAAGCAGGGTGATTATATGATGAGAATGGAGTGTTCCTACAGGATAAGGGAAAATATCTGTGGTTTACATGGAATTCACATGAAACTAAAATTGTACAATGTCAGGATTTACAGGATTGCTTGGACCTATGTAAAAAGCCACAAAACATGGTTTCTATTGGTGACATTAGGTTCATTGGTACTAGTTTCTACATAGACTCTGTTATTCTCTGATGGCACAACTCATATATTGTGCAATGTACATAGAGCTAGGAATTGGTTTCTATACTGGCATATAACACAAAGCTAATGAAATATATAAGAACTTGTGTTATATTCATATTCGAACTCTCAATGTTGCTGGGCTATTGGTGGAGAGCCACAGAAAATGAGATATATTAATGTCAAGATAAGCAGGGTAGTGTGACCCTATGTGGAGAGCCATATAACTGGCATTTTATGTTGGCAAGACTGCCAATGTTTCTGAATTGATTCAAAAGTTTTGTGATTCCATAAAATTTTTAATGCTGACCATAACTTTCTTCTAGTTTTACTCTTATTAAAGTTTACTAATTTATAATACCATAAACTCTTCCACATCTATGATTATACCATACATTTATTTCTTGCATTTCTCTTCCTGTGCGAATGCGTGTGTGCATGTGCCTGCACACCTCTCACTTTCTCAGGGCTGGGAATTGAACCCAAGGTCTCACACATGCTGGGCAAGCCTTCTACCACTGAGTTACACATCCAACCTGGGGTTGTGACTCAGCTAGGTAAAGTGCTTGCTTAGCACATGTGAGCCACTGGCTCATTACCACATAAAAATAAATAACAAAATAAAGGTATAAATTTTTTTTGAAGTAGGGTCTACCTAAAATTCCCTGACCTTGAACTTGAACTTGCAATACTCCTTCCTCAGCCTCTTGATAACTGGGATTATAGAAATGCATCCCCATATATTGCCTGTGTCTAATTTAAAAAATAAAATAAATTTGCTTTAATTAGTTAAATTTGTCTAATTTTTAAACCAATTCTTTTACTTTGAAAAATTAAGGTGTGAAATTATAGGAAAATAAACTACATACTCATTTATATTGATTTATATAGATAAGCACCCATACCTCGCTAAGAGCTCCCTGTAGTGAAAGTTGAGTTTTCTGCTTGTCTTGTCGGGTGGGTTCCTAGTAAGTGGCAGGTCTCTGAGCCAAGTTCCTTGATGGGAGACTCTGCCCACCGGTGTTGCAGCCAACCACAGACACTATTGCAGGGTTCCAGGCCTTTGAATTCAAACAATGCAACCTACTCCCAGTAGCCCACAATAATTCTCCAAGGGAGGGCGCTCAGCTAGGGGTTTATATACCTCTTGGGTCAACCCTATTGGTTCACATTTATGCTAATAAGGATTTGGAAAAAGTAGCAACCCTATTGGTCCAAATTTAGGAATTGCTCCTGCCACCAGCCCCTTGAGTAAGGGCAGAGCACTTGCGCTTGTCCTTTAGCAAGTCCACCAGTCCACGTGATCTCCAGAATATGGGAGGAGGAGGAGGAACTGCCACCGCCTCGACTTTCCTCTGCCAGGAAGCTGCAGGAGCGCAAGAACTAATGGCGCCCCCAAAGAGCAGAAGACAAAGCCGCTGCTGCAGCTAGAGCTTTGAAGCCAGCTCGAGGTGTAGGAACCGCTGCAGTGCGGGAGCCAATGCTGCCGCCTGAGCATGGAAGCCGCTGCTCCTGCCGGACCACCAGAGTGGCTGGAGTGCAGGAACCCTTGACTTAGCTAAAGCGCAGGAGCCAAAGCCACCCCCAGATCATGGGAGGAGGAGCCACTGCTTCCGTTGCCGCCGCCGCTGCTGCTGCTGCCCCCTCCACACCAGAGCATGAAAGTATCGGGTTCATGGGAGCCTCTGGAGTGCAGGAGCCAACGCTACCGCCACCCAGGGAGAGCCGGAGCTGCTGGAGTACAGGAGCCAGTGACACTGCCATGAGAGCGTGGAATCTAACGCTACAGAGGTGATGGCTTCCAGAACTCAGGAGCCACCAACACTGCCAATAGAGCACTGGAGCTGCTGGCGTGTAGGAGCCAATGCTGTTGCAGCTGGGATGCAGGACCTGCAGCCACCAGAGCTCAGAGCCGCCAACTATGGGACCCAAGCCAAAGGAGGTAGGTGCTGGGAGCCCCACGGGGAGTGTGCAGGCGCCTTGGGTTGGAGGATAGCGGCTTCTGGAGAGGTACTCCTTGGCGACAGGTGTTGCCACATCAGAGGTCGGCTCACCTAGGATGGGCATCTTCATCTGCAATGTAGGAAGTGTGTCCTGTTAGTTTGGGGTCTTGGGCTAAAGGTAAGGTTACCTCTGGTGTCTTTAAGCTGTGTGCATGGGGGGATGCAGCATGAGGATCCTTCAGAGGAGGACATTACCTTGAGGTGTCTGAGTGAGACCCCATTTTGTGGAGGTACAGGTATCAGTGAGGAGATCTTAAAGGAAAGACAAGATCCTGTGGATAGGCCTACAGTGGGGAAATGTCGATGTGGAAAGGGGATGCCTAAGGTGGTTCAGCCTTCAACAAAGGGGAGAGGTTCAGTTTGGGACCATAAAGACTTCCTTCCATACTCCAACATTCTTATTCCTGGGGGATATCTCTAGAAGCCAGGAGACCCCTCACTGAGGGTTCCAGGTCAGAGTGTGTGAACTGCTTCTTTGGTATGTAGGTTCTCCTCACACCTTGCTTCCTATGACAGGAAGATAACAGGTTTCTGTTGTCCCACTGCCTTTTTACTCTCCCTTGGGCCAGACTGGAGTTTATCCTGCCTCTGGATTCATAGCTAGCCACCTTCCAGGTACCTGTAGAGGTTGGAAATGTTTATAGTTGTGGAGACTAAGGAGAGATTTTGCATGTCTGAACTGTGAGTGTGGGTAAACAAATATGGCTGTGTGTGCATGAGGACATGTGTCTGGAATATGCATATATGAGAATGAATGTCCATCTGTTTGGAGATGTCCAAATGTATACCTAGGTATTGTGTGTATGTGTATCTGTGTGCATGAACTGTTTTGTGAGTCTGTATTTGTGTGATGCATAATTTTGTGGGAATGAGTAAGGCTATGATTGTGTGCTTGTGTGGTGGTGTGTGTATTACCCATCCCTTGTTACACCCCGTCACTCAGCCTGGCACCTTGTTGAAGCTATGTTTGCATCTTGGGAGTTGGCAGCCCAAGAAAATGGGAATACAAAATAAAGGACACAAAATAGAGAAATGGAAAAAAAGGCATAGGGCAGAGTGTGGGGTAAAGGTGTGAACAGAAAGGGCCTGAGCATGCAGGGAAATCAGGGGCATAGGAAGTGGCTCTTCCCAGCCCTGAGTGCTTCCATTTGGGCAGGTGCTGCAGCCACTTCCCAGAGGCAGCATATTACATGGGGCCACAGGTGCCTGTTGTTAGAGAACTCTGAGAGCTAGGAGTGTGCACCTAGGGGCAAGTTGGTACCATCCTGGATCCTGAGTTCTTCATTGGTTTGCAAAGGTGGTAGCAGCATTCCTGGGAAGATGGGCCATGAACAGAGGTGTGACTTGGAGCAGGGACTGTATAACCTAAGGACAGTGGCTACCTGAACACAACCAAGAGATGATGGACCACATGATCTCAGGATTTTGGAGCAGTATGGAGGACCAGTGTGCAAAGTCCACCTGGAGCTCAGGTGCCAGGTAAAGACTGCACTCACTGTCTGATGCTCAGTCAATTTAGTGGCAGTAGTGGATGACATCTTGCCTTGGTTTAGCTCCTTGCTAAAGGAGGAAAATATTTTTGTGTTAGTAGGAAATGTTTTTGCTAGAGGCATTAAAAGAAGGAACTGTGGAGAGAACAAAAGAGGTTGTTCTCTCAGTTTGGTGCTGGGGTCTGGCAGAAGAGGAACTTCTGTAAAATCCTAAAATATAATTCTCTGAACTAAGCCTCATGATTATTGACCTTTAGAGGTTTTACCTTATGTCTTCTAGAATCAAGATCTTCTTAGAGGCCACACAAACACTATCTTTCTCAATTCCTTTTGCTAGATTAAATTTGGAAAATTTTACTGAATGTATATAGATTAATCTTTGACATATACTTTAAATGAAAGATTGACACAATATATAAAACTAACCCCCATTAGGACATTTTTACTAATTTTCAGAAAGCATATGACATGTAGACAGTAACTTCCATCTATTAAATTGTTCGTGAATATGTTTAACCACTCACTCACAGGGCACATGCTGATTAAGGATCTGCATTCTAGTGTTGCTTCTCCCAGGAATTTATTGAACATATACTTTTTGGGTTCCAAAATAACCAGAGTTTGTGGTAGGTGGCAAATAGCAATACAACAGAAGACACATTTAACTAATATAATCTTTACATTGTATGTTTACTTACATGGGCAGGGGGCACAGGACCATACTTCTCACTCATGTTCAAAGCTCTACAACTAGGGTACATAAAACTCTGAATCTTTAAAAAGTAAGTCTAGCTATTTCAGAAATTTATATTAATGAGTAACATGGGATGCTAATTACATGTTGTCTGAATAGATTATCTACATTTTTTTTTCTTCAAGGAAAACTAGAGACCTTTTACTAAAGAAACAATTTTGCTAGTCCCAAATTCAAACTATAACCAAATAATAGAAACTTTTCACTTATATAAAGAAGTATAGCATTCATCAAGATAACAAGTGAATATTTTTACATGTGGGATTTATAATGACTTTTAAATTTGGAAGAAAAATAAAATTAAGTAACATTTTTTTCTGGTAATTTTATACATTTTTTCCACAAATACTTATTTAATACCTATGATGTGCCAAGCTTCACACCAAGTAGCAAAAATAATAATCATGAACATACTAAAGTGTTGTCCTCAAAGAGACTAGATATAGTGAGAAAGCAAGCCTGAAATATAGTCACAGAGCAGTGTAATTCTCATAAAGGATATTTAACCCAGTTTCTTGAGGAGAGGAGATAATAAAGTCTCAGAAACAAAAAAAGCATTTGAGGCAGGGGGTACAGTTAATGCAAAGTCTGGAGACAGAGTTCATGTATAATAAACACAACTAACAGCCTAGATTATATATGACAGATATTTGGATATGCTTGAAACTTCAAACACTATGTGATCTGTAAAGAAAGTTTTGTAAAATAGTTAAAAAATAAAGTTTGATTTTAAAAATGCTGAATCCTCATTAAAGCCGGAAATGCCATATGTTAATAAAAACTCCATCAAAAAAGGAAACTAATAGAAAAATGCTTAGTTCAGAAAATTATTACTTTCTATGCCTTCTGCAAAGATGGCTGTAATTTGTTGAGAGAAATAATAAATACTTAGTACATAATTTTAAAAGTTATAACCAGGAATGTTGTCATATCTAGATTGTACATCCTGCATTTTGGTTAATTTATTTTATATTGCAACAGTTACAAATATTAGTTCAACATTGGAATGTGGGCAAACTTTCACAATGCCAGTGGCAGGGGGGTACCTAGGTATCTCTGTATTGCATGGGCACTCACAGCCCCAAACACAGGAGAATGGGACCATGGTACTGAAGTAGCATTGCTAGAGGTATTTTGTGAATTTTGAAATACAGTCCCAACCTAAAACTGCTACAGTCACTAAGTTATTAAGTTCGATTCTGACATCCCACTTTGAGCATGTTCCATGTAATGATTTTATGAAGAAATGCTAATATATTACACTATGGCATTTCCTTTAAAAATAGCATGATTTCAGTGTTAAGATTTGGACTGAAGGGTTTATAATGGGCTCACTCAATGCCTGTACCTAGGAGAAAAGAGTCCTTTAGTCCTTCAGATCTAAGTACTGGGACAGGCAGGCTACTTGTACGTACGTTGGTGCACACAATGACACCAATGATGTAATTACATTTGAAATCTATGCATTAAAATAATTGCAGAAATAAAATATCTATTATCCTAATATAAAAGGTTAATATTGCATAATCAAACTTAGGCTATAAAAGTTAGTACTGGGGATAAATGTGTATTTTTAAACTTTTTGAAATATATAATATTGGCAGTTTCTCACAACTCACTCATTGTAGATATTTGCATGAATATTAGACCATTTTAAAGTAATAATGTGTTAATGTAATACTCAATATGATTTGGATTTATTTCCAAGTATTATGCCTAAGGAAGGAAGAAAGAAGATATTAATCCCAGTTGTAAAAATTGATTGTCTGTATAAATTGACCCCTAAGGGGAATTTTCCAGATTGGTTTCCTTGTTACTTGACAAGATCCAGTCAAAATCACATTTGTCTCTTTGTCGTGTTACTTTAGCAGGGCAAGTTGAATGAAGGGAACAGGTGCCCATGCATGTGAATCACTGATAATGGCAAAACACTTATTAACTGTATCAGGGCACAGGAAGGCATGAGGGATTAGTGGGAGCAGGAGCACGAGGTTATTGATGAAGGTAATAACAAGGTTCTTGGGGCTGCATGCACGGAGGCCATAAAGTTTACCAGACAAGCATATCAGGATGTGTAGATACATTGAGTGGGAGTGACAACATGAATTAATATGAAGCACAGCTTCACACCTGTAAGAGTTATTAAAAGTCCACTGCAGGAAGATGAACCATTTCAATATATTAAACACTCCAGGATGCTAAGGGAGAGTCGCTGTCACCACCAAGGCCATTATTTGAGGAGTTTTTGTTGTCTCTGTTTTTAATTCTCTTTCTCCTTTTGGAAATTTGAATTTTTTTCACTCCAGCCACACCTGAATCTCATCTCTGTGCACAGGCTTGGAAAAGCAAAGAAACACAGCCGTTCTGCATGAGCTCAGTTAGCCTCTAATTTCTGCGACTTGCTGATCTACTTGTAAGTCAACAGGGAGCCTGCAGTTAGATGTGCTTACTGTATTTTAAATATTAATTTGCTTTTCTATTTGTTCTAGTCCTCTGTACCTAGCTTCACTGAGCTCAAAGACTTGCCATAGAATTGTATTGGGGGTACTGAGCCTTGAATGGCTCTGTGTGAAAGGAAGACACAGAAGCAGAAATCCAGGTTTAACAAATATAATATGAAGGCAGAATGTGCAATTTTAAATTACCCTGATGTCATTAATTTGGGAGCCACATAATCTGAGAAAAATAATTCTACATTTGCTGGAGTACAAAAAGCTCTAAATTGATATAGGAAACTCTCAATAATTTTGCTTCAGGGTTAAACCTCTTCCTTCTAAGGAAAGGTCACTGCATGATTCAATATTTTAAATCCTACTACAACATAATGACATTTTAGGGAGTGTTTGCAAATGTACACTAAGCTGCCATACTTAGAACAGTATTTTATTTTAGTATCTAAATCAGCCTTCTGCAGAGGGCTAAGTAATTATTTTATGTTAAATAACACCTAGATGCAGGCAACCAGCCACATAGAGGTAATCAGGAATCATTACCAAGGTGAAGAGAAAGGATGCCCACAGACCTCTCCAGGGACCACATCTGCTGTCCTCAGATACTAGCACCACCTTGCAAAGGAAACCAACAACCCAACATACCTACACACCATGGCAGCTTGTCCAATTACAGGGCTGCTTGTAAGAGCTTATTCCTTCATGGGTTTTCATTACTTTATAAGCTGTTGTTTCTAAAATTGCCTGTCCCATGTTCCAGCACAAAATCTGACACTTCATGCATGGCTCCATCTTCGACCCTGGCTGCCAGGCTTGCCTGAATCTCTTAATGAGCATGCACACGTAGATTCTCATGTTGCAGGTCTCCAACTTTTGACAAGTTAGACAAAAGATCACTGTAATCTGCAATAGCATTTGGTATTGATCTTTTTCTTTTCTTAAAAGAATTATCTGAAATTTTTGAAAATTATGGAGCCATTGTGCAGGACATCCTGCCCAATTTAGACTAGACATCCCAAAATTCTATTCTGTCTCAAAGGTAGAACTAGTCCAAGGACTCTATTCAGAGCTGGCTACAACCCTTTATAAATAAAAAAAAAAATTAATACCATTTTCTATTCCAACAAAAAGAAAACATGTTCCTGCTCAGTGAATCTGAGAGAAGGAACTCTATTTAGACATGTTTATCGTGAGCATCACTTAATGGCAGTGTTGATGGGGCCTAGGAAGGGACCCCACACTGCAGCATGGAATTATCTAATTAAGGCTCCAGCCATGAGAACCAGGTGGATAAATCACAACCATCAAGCAGCAGAAATTGCCAGGTGGTTAGAGAGCAAGGTGCAGTCTGGGTAAGGCAGGCCACAGTTCTATGGGCTGTGAGACAAATACCACTGTGGGTCCTCACAGAAGTGGTCCCTCCAGCAGCAGGCATGTGAACAGTGGCATGGCAATTCTGTAGTGAAGCAGGAGGGCTACTCTTTGGTTGAACACAGTACCTCACAAAGGGTCTTCCCCCATATGGAGTATGGTGATGGGGAACTCACGGCAAAGTGTCCTTTCCCACGTGGACTATGGTGGTGGGGAGCTCACTGGTCTGCTGTAACATTTGCTAGTCCAACCTCCTATGGAACTGTGTTGGCTTCCACTTTTGAGGTTTTCAGAGATCTGCAGGGTGGTGCCAGGCCTCCCTGCCCAGCCTCTTGCTCCTCTCCTCTGGGATGGTGACTGCCTGGGTGGAGGAGCCATGTCTCCTGGGGGCACGATTGCCTCTCCGTGCACCTGAGGGTGAGCCCCACCTGCAAATTACCAGAGTTTTCACAACTCCATTCTGGGCTCTGAGGATGTGGTAAACACAGCAGGAGATGGAGAGATCTGAGCTGAGTCATCTAACCTGCAAGAAAAACTTTCACAGTAACACCATTTTCCCCTTGTATACATGAGAAAACTGAGGCCGCCTTCTCTTTTATCTCTGTCTTAAGTATTAACCTTGCCTGACTAATCCAGCCCCAGAAAGCATTCAACTTCAACTGAACCCTTTCCTCTGAGCACAGCTTGTCTATCAGTTTGTTTTTGGCTGTGTCCTGTAAATATTGCAGTATTATTGCTTGAACATATGCTTAGGTTGAGCCATTTCATGAAGTGTGTGATAAAACTGTTTTTCCCCACACTGAGCAGACCCCTCCACAGAGAGATGGATGGTGAAGGCCAGTGTGTCTCCCCTCAGCTGGGCTGCCTCATCCATCCTGCAGGTATCCTTTAGGCCTAACACTGATATTTTTTATAACTTGACTCCAAAATCTATAAGAGGGAAATTTTTAAATTAAGGAAAGTCTCACAAGTATTCTACCTCAGAGTCATTAATCTTTCTCTATGCACTTGGACACTTTCCTTAGAAAGAAAGCAGGGAGACGGCTTTTCTTTTCTTTTGTTTTCTTTTTTTAGTTGTTGATGGACCTTTATTTTATATATTTGTATGTGGTGCTGAGAATTGAACCCAGGGCCTCACACATGCCAGGCAAGTACTTTGCCACTGAGCTACAACCCCAACCCTATAATGGTTTTTCTTAATATCATATTTTAGTATAAAAATGCTAATGATTCTGGCATAGCCACTTTTGGCTTGGTTTGTAGAACATACTGACAGTCTTTGCTCATGCTCTCTGGGAACTTGCAGGAACAACATATACACACAGTGTGTCTTAAGCACCTTTTCCACCTATTTTATCCAAAGGATGGACTGCTCATTTCTCAGGAATTTAACAACTTTTTCTGTGGACTTGATTCATAAGCATCTAGTTTTATTCCAAAATCAGTTATCATCCTCACTACATTGGAATAGTGCTTGTCATCCTGTGACTGCTCCTGTGGGCTCCATGAAGTGCTGCTTGTTCTTACACTGGCAAGGTGACAGAAACCCATTATAGCTTGTATTCATGGTACTGAGAGCAGGTCTTGGAGCCTGATGTATGGAGGTGCTTCTGGCCAGAGGAGTCCACTGCCCACCTTTTGCAGTCATCTGACCAGTCCCTCTCTGCTTGAGCTCCTGCCCTGCTGGGATACCACTTTGGGAAGCCTTGCTGTTGAGAAAAGTTAGGATTCTGCTTCTGAACAAACCCAAAACCTGTAGAAGTGCTCTTACTCACTGCCATGCGTTGGGTATCTTCAATGTCTCTCACTCCTTTGTAGGTGCAGCATGCCCCATTCTGTGGGGTAGCACCTCTACTACCATGATGGGTATGATGGGATCCCTCTGGTTAAACAACAGAAAACTGGTTTTATTTTCTTTTTCTGTATTGACACCACAGTAAACCTGGCTTCTTGTCTCAGACTTCACATATGAATACAGTGGAAATGGTCCTTTAAAGAGAGTGGGAGGCACAAAAGATTTCAAGAATAAACAAAATCATCCCCCAAAATTTTGTGTTTACTTGGGCTGAGACAGAACCCCTCTGTGGGTACTTGCCAGCAGAAATGGGAGTTGCCCGCACAGCCTGGTCTACCCTGTGGTGGAATGTGCCTAGTGCCATGTGTGCATTTGGTGGCTCTGCTAGGAGGCAGCCTGTGCAAGCTACTTTGCCATCTCAGCAGATGGTGCCTGGGGCCGGAGTTTGCTCACATGTGCTTCTTGAGGAGAGCTTTCAGCCAGAGAGGTTCTTGTTCATGATTGGAAGTCTGCTGGGGACCTTGGGGAGCCTGCTTGGTGTTCACACCCCTCCTGTGTTTCCATCCTCAGCTCTGGGTGGAGACCACTGTGCAGGCAGAGGCCTGGAGGCTCAGCAGAAGACCTGCTTTGGTCTTCAGACTCCATAACTCAACAGGAGGTGCCTGCCTCTCTGTGGGCCTCTCACACTGCAGACCTTGGAGCACAAGCTCAGGAAGGACCTTGACTTCTCAGCCTGACTTCCTATCCTGGCTCACAGGTGGGGCTGCACCCCTGAGGACTGCCCCTCTCTAGAAAGCTTGCCTTCAAAGGCCAATATCTACTCTGCCTGTACCCTGCCGGTCTGGAGGCAAACCCTTCTGCCTCCACACCCACACTGTTGTGTCTTGCACAAACTGAAACTTGGTTTTTAAAAAATATTTATTTTTTAGTTGTAACTGGATACAGTACCTTTATTTATTTATTTTTATGTGGTACTGAGGATCAAATCCAGTGCCTTACATGTGCTAAGCAAGCTCTGTAACACTGAGCCACAATCCCAGCCCCTGAAACTTAGATTTTTGTCTCTCTTCTTTCTCTCCTTCTCCTCCTATTCCTCTTTTTTTTTTAAAAAAAAAAAAAAGATTAGACCCAGGAGGTGAAAGATGGATACATAAAAATTTTTCAACTTAAGGGAAATACTAACATGAAGGGTAGAAGCAGAATGGGATGTTTGTTTCTGCTAACATTCCCTTCAGGGGTTTTGAACTGTGTGAAGAAGTGAGATAATGGGGTTTAGTGCCACTGACCTGGACAACACTTGCATCAGTGAATTTGAGTGCTTTGCCCCTGCTGGATGAAGGGGACAGCAGCCAAGACCATGGAGAGACATGCTCCCAAGGTGTTGCCAGTAGCAAATGTGGGAGGAAGGTGTTTCCCCAGCACCTGTAGCTCAATGCTGGGTAGCTGTGGCTTGGCTTCTCCTTCCCGTGTCCCTGGTGTGAAGGTGTCCTGAGATTAAGACCTCTGCCTCTGAAGGCCAGTTCTTGACTAATGTCACCAATAGCCTGTCCTGGAAAAGCAGTCTTGCCCTGCACCCTACTCTCCCTGACAGCCCTGGCCCCAGGCTTCACCCAGCAGTCTCTCCTGGGTTCCTCTTTCTCAGCTGGCTCCAGGATATTCTCCCCTGGCCCAGCAGACTGAAAAGCTAGGGGAACACCAGACCCTGGCACCCACACACCCCTGTAAGATGAAGGTTGCCTGTATTGATATATAAACACAAAGAATTTCACATCAGCCTTCTTAATCCTACCTGTGATTGAAGCACATTCTAGATCTTTCTTTCACTATTTACAACACTAGGTCCTTCATCTGTGTTCAGCACTTTCTTTCATGTTTTAGATAACCATTTACAGCACACTGCAGACCAAACAGCTTTCCCACCTATTTTATCTGAGTGAAAGAGGCTAGGGAGGTGTCTAGTTTCTGCCTTCCAGGAGGCAGTGTTCCTGGATTTAAAAAGAGCTAAGATCAGCTACAACAGAGACCTGGGGCTGACAGGTGGAGAGGTGTTGATTAACTGTTACTCTAATGCTAACCATAACCCTAACCCTAACAAGTGTTTTGGCTACTTAGATTTTTGCATTTTAATAGGGACCATTCCTTAACTAAAGAAAAGTAATTTATAATGGTGGGAACTCACTTAGGGTGTTAAGAATGAAGTATAGAGGGAATGAGGGCTTCTAGCAGCATCTCAAAAGCTGGTCTGATAGATGTTCAGTAGAAACTGAAGACTGGATTTTTAAATAAAAAAAAACATTTTAACAAAGATCATTGCCTCTTTTAGTACTCCTTTCACATTTAGCTGAGTTCTGGATCATTCTAAGATGAGGAGAGATCCCAGCATTAGGTATAAACCTGAGTACCATCTGTAACCCATAGCACTGAGGGAACTGGAGCCATCTACAGGGTGCCTGGAATGTGGGAGTTCCCTAAATCTCCTGAATGGAGGATTGATGTGTGCAAATGCCCAGGAGTTGAACAATATCTGCCCATAGGAGAATGACGTTGGTATGTCTCCATGTCCTGGGTTTGGAGGGGTGAGACTACAGAGGACAGGAACTGCTATTTATAGGCATTGTGCACTTGCTTGACTTCCTCACATCTAATGGCTGATTTACCTAGTTCTTATTCATTAGAAATCCTTACACTCATTTTAAAGGTGAGGAAAGTGGCTTGGTAAGTTATTGAAAGGTCTTCTTGTCTCCCAAGAGTGTGCTAGGCCGAGGATGATATTTTTGCCTAGAATACTTCAAACTACCAAAGGCATTGCTAATAGAAGCCTAGGCACCATAGGGCTTCTCCAGACACTGGGCTTCTTATTAATGATCTCAGAGAAGAGGCATATATTCTTCCAGACCTATCACAGAGGGACCTGCCTGTCTGGGGTGATCTTCTGAGGCACTCTCTGTGAAGTGTTGGGTATCAAGAGTACTCCCCAGCTGTACCAGCCCCGTGGTAACCACACTGAGTGTTGTTCTCCTGCAGCTGATGAACTTCTGTAAATGGTTCAGTTCTACTTCTGGTTCAGGGAGACATGATCCCATGTGGAAGACACAGCAGAGTGGGGGGCTGGGAAGAGTTGGAAGGTAATGGCCACAAAATCCCAAAGGAGAGACTGAGGCAGAGCAGGCCACCTGCTCCCTGTGTCCATGCCTGTCCTCCTTAGGATGGTCAGTACACTCAGGCTGGCATATAACACAAGCCCCAGAAGGTGGAGCTCAGTGAGTTTGTCATACCCCAATGTCAACTGCTGCTGAAGGGCATCTCTTTAAACTGTAGTACAATACAATGCTTGTTGCTTTACTTTCTTTTTTAAAATTTTTTAAAATTTATTTTTATTTTCTAGTCATAGTTGGACACAAAACTTTTATTTATGTGGTGCTGAGGATGGATCTCAGGGCCTTTCACATGCTAGGTGAGCACTCAACCACTGAGCCACCACCCCAGTCCCCACTTTCAGTCCTATATTTAAGATTCTTTAAAAGGAGAATTATTTATCACTGCAAAGCATCCAGAATTTTACTAATTTGTTCAAGTGCAAAGGAGTTCCCTTTTCATGTGTGCATTACCCAGGTGCATAATTAGTGTAAAGAAATTTGAGCGGGAGTGAGCACAGTTGGGTGACTCCATTATTACCCAAGATTTTTCATTCCTCTTTGTGAGGAAGTCAGTCTAGGTGACCTAAATTTGAACAACAATCTACAGGGCATTGGTTGAGTTCAGATAGAAAATGAGGCTTTCTAAGCTTTGGGTTGTGGGAAGTTGGAATCACTCCTGTGTGCAGTTGCCCATGAGCTGCATGGGGTGAAGACACCTGGGAAGCTGAGCAAGAGGTTCCTTCTACTTCCAGTGAGACACCTGGGAGGACTGTGTTCCCAGTGCATGTGCTTCTATTCCTTCTTCTATGTAAGCCATTTCCCATAATATGTGGCTCTAGGTTTTTATCCAGATCCTATACATTTCTCATTGTTTTGCTTAACTCAGGGGTTTTAAAGGGTGTAAAACAGGGAAGGGTAGACTTGGAATCACTCCTGGTACCTTTATAAGCAAATTGAATAACAAAATGCAACTAGCAAACGTGGCTTTCAAGACCCAGGGCCATGGCTTCATTTCTTCAGTGGCCTGTCATTTATTGGTGGCCTGAGGAGGCCTGGCAGGTGACCGTCCCAGGAAGGATTTCTGGTGTGCAAGCACATGCAATCTGTGCCTGTGCTTTGGCCAGGTGTCAGAATAGGAACGAGGTCTTCCTTATCAGATGTGCAGTCCTCATGGCACAGATGGTTTCAGAGAGCAAAGACAAACTTGCCTGGATCCAGATCTCTGCTCTAGAAGCCTCTTCCTGTAGGACCTGATGAAAACATTGAATCACCTGAGACTCATATGCCCTTTAGTGAGATGAGGTTGTCAGCAACCACATAGGATATGATGAGGAGGTTTAAAGAACACAGAGCAGCCCATAGAGAAGCACCCGAGGATGAGTGGTGCAGGACCCTAGGCTTTGTGTTCCTAGGTACCTATTTTTTTATGTAGCTGAGGAGAGGGTAGTGAAGTATCCTGGGCTTCCTGTTCCTAGGCACCTCTGTCCATGCAGCCCACATTACTGAGCTCAGGCTATTTTGAGATCTTGTTTCTAAAGCTGTGTGACGGTGATGAGCACACTCTCATGTTGCCCAAGATGGGATGATACCTTCAGTACAGCACTCCCTGGGAACAGAGCCATGGTCTGAGTAGTGACCCCAGGTGCATCTGGAGTGTGGAGCCATCAGAAAGACCCAGAGATGAGCTTTGTGGGAGTTTATGTGCAAAGCTGAAAGCAATTTTGTTTATGAAAAGTTCTATTTTTTTTTTTTTTGCTGATAGTTCAATTAACTTCCCTAAGATGCATGCATTCTTAAAGGGAGACCCAACAACTTTCTAATGAAGGAAGGGAGAACTTCAGCCCAAAGGCTCTTTGTATACTTGGCTTTCCTGACCTCCTGCCTTTGGCAAGTAGCAGCCTAATTTTGTGTCTGTAGGCACTGGGTGCTGACTATTGTGGCAAGGTTCTTGACTTGGGTGAGACTCTGATCCCTTAGCCTCCTTGGTATTGGCTACTACTGTTTAGCTAATGGGAAAAGGTTGTTTTATTTCAAAGCAGAGCAGATAATTTCACAGAGGTGGACATTACAACATGCAGTGACTGTCTTTGGGAGAATGACAAGGCCAGGACTAAACCTTAGAATAATATTGACTGGAATGTAAAGATTGGTGCCCTCTGCGACCACTCTGAAGGTGGGTCCTGTCCCCACTCCCTCCTCAGCCTGCAAGGGCAGCGCTGGGCTGTGACTCACCTTGATCCTTTCCTGCATGGAAGGATTTCAGAGATGCCAGCTGTCATGGATGCTTTTCTTCAGTTCTCCACAAGTCACACACCTGAAGCCCAACTCCTACATGTGGCCACTCTGCTTATCTTTCTCTATGATCATGCTGTTGTTTAATGATATAGGGTCAAAGGAGTCAGCCATCCATCTTCGTTTGATTTTTGCTGACACAGGAGCTTCCCAGGCCAGGGCAAGGTCACCCAGGGGCTGTTAGCCCTCATTTGCATGATTGTGCTCCTCCTAACCACCTATAAGTTACATCTGAAAGATTTGGGCCAATGTCATGGGGCACAGCCAAGAACCCCTTGGCTTTCTACATGGCTGTGTTTTACTGTTACCTATGCACATTTTGGGCTCCTGGATGTCACAACATGTTTCTCCTCTTTCTTCTGTGCTTTGAGATAGCCTTGAGTATGGAGGGCCCAGTTACAGAATGTTATGATACAATCTCACAATGTTTACAGTAATTTCAGTGTCACTTTGTGATTATTTCAGGGCCATTTTGAAGCATGACTGGAGAGAATCGTGGCCCTCAGCACATTGGGATGGAAGCCATGAGCAGGAGCAGCAGAGCTGGACAAGGAGCAAGCAGGCCAGACATAAAGGCCTGGTTCTGAAGTCAGAGTGCACCAAATAAGAGATGAAGAGAATCAAGGAGAATGATGTGCAGACGCTTTTTCCCTGTGAAATCCAGATCTCAGCAGCAAACTTCCACATAGTGACAGGGACCTGTCTGCTCAGCTCTGAGCTTTTGTGGTGCATATTTTTGAAGTATTGGAGGAGAGATGAGTGAGTGAGGGAGGAAGAAACAGAACTTCCCCAATTCCACAGGAGTTATTGTGTGTTACTTACGTTACAGCTTGCAAATTGAGTCTTCACAACAAAAGTCAATGCCATTTCTAATTCTTTCTATACTGCATAAAATAGCTTTATATATTTCCCAACATATGGTTTATGCTTTGCAAGTAGTAAAAATTATATATTTCGGTCTCTTTTCAAATCATGAACAAGTATCATGCAATAGAGTTGACATTTAAATCCAAAAAGTGTTTAAAGTTCACAAATCAGTGGGACTGCTGACTGAACCCAGCACAGGCAAGTCCCAGGTCACTATTTGACAGAGGAAAGGACAGGTGTATGGTACCTTTCTCCATTAATAACCCTTTGTTTTTAGCCAAGGTTGCCCAGAAATTAAAGGAAGATACAAATGAATAAAATGGCCCTCATAAAATGTCTTGATCTTTAAACCTACTTTGTCATAACCGTTCAGTGCCTAAGCACATACAGCAATATCAGGGCAGCTCTGCCCAAATTCTACAAAGCCAGCATCTCCTGGGTCAGGAGAAGCTTATGTCTTTCTGTTGCTCCAGTGGGACAGTCTGAATATTGCCACACACAGGAGGTCCTGGGGCCTTCAGCTTCAGCTCCATTCCAAGGATGGTCTTACCTGTAGAGCCTTAGGCTGGCCTGGACCTGCCATACAGAAGCAAAGTGGGTTTTTTCAAGAGATATAGGCTATGGGCCCCTGCTTGAGAGGGAGGAGCCTGGCCTGGAGGCTCTACTCTAGCTCCACCCCTTTCTGGAACTGTTTCTGATTCATCTGGGTTCTAGAACCTCCACCTACAGGAACCTCCACCTGTTGGTAGCATCTGCTTCTGGAGCCTTGCCTCTGCTGGCCTCAGCCCACACCAGCTCATCCTCCATTGTTCCTGGCATTTTCCTGCCATTCTCTGCAATCTCCATTTCTCTTCCTTCTGGCAAACCAATTTGACCACCTTCTTGTAAGCCAAGGCAGAAGTGAGAGAAGACATTTGGGAGATGAATGTGCCAGTGACTAATGGGCTTTCATTTGGATTAAAAATCACATATCATAGAATGAAGAGTTGATTTAATGAGAGCCATGGTTCTGGCTCCAGGGAGGGTAAGCCATACAGGGCTTCTGCATCCTGGTGAATCCCTGGTGAGTTCATAGGATTCCATATCTAAGCATGCATGCATTCTCCAGGTGGGCCTGGGCTTCAGTGCTGCCATTTGGTTTTCTGTGTTTTGCTTCTATTTTTGCCTTATTTTACTTTTGGTAATGACATATAACTTAAAAAATGGAATACCCATCTCACAAGTAGCACAGACACCTGGTACTCTGCCTCTACTGTGGCAGCGCCCTTCATGCCCAGTGGGCCCTTGAGCAGTGGCTGTGGCAATCTCTCTACATAGAAAACACCCCTGCAACCTTCCAAAAAATTCCAGTTTATCACTTAGAAGATCACACTCAAATTACAATGGAATTACATGTCTCCTTAGCTGTACTGCTCCCAATAGGACATTTCCAAATGGAATGGCAAGCAGAGAATGAGTCATAGCACACAGTATCCCTAAATCCATCAGTACTAATGGTCTCATGACCCATGTGAATTTCTATGTGCTTGGTTGCAGCCCAGCCAACCCCATCCATGATAGGACACAGGCTCTGTGCAGCCCAGTTTATCTGCATTCCCAATCCTTCTCAGGTGAGGCCTGGTAAGCAGGTTGGCCTGTGCATCACTGTTACTCCACAGCTGCCCTTGAGCCAGTGGATACCAAATGGTCTCAGGCCCCCATGCCATTGAGCTCCAACAGCAACTGAGCTCAGGCTCTTGTATCGGGGGAAAAGCAGAGGGATAGGTGGCCTCCAGTGCCCATGGGCCCCACTACCACACTATTGGCTTTATCTTAGGCTTCTGCTACTCCTTTATGTGCCACAATACAACAAACACAAGTGAACTGGGCTAGAGTGAGGCATGTGGGCACAATTCTCAGGCCTTTATGAAGGCCAGCTCTTATTCTTTTGAGGAGTTCTATGTGCTAAGCCATTGTTGTGACTGCCTGAGATAACAGGACCACTAGGATGAGCCCTAGACTGTCCCTGGTGAGGTGCTGGGGCATTGGACCTCCACCCTGTGGGTGTTCTTTCTGTGAACCTGTGCTCAGTTTCCAAATAGTGTCCACATACTAGGTGTGCAGCTCTGACATTTGCTTTAAACATGAGTTCTGTCTGTTCCACCAATTGGTGGTAGTTCTGGTGTTACCTTTAAATAAACATGTAAACACCAGAAAAAACACAGAGCAGGGAAGGGAGGTAAAATCAACGTTACACCTAAATATTTTTATTTTCTTCTCAACAATTTGAATATAAATAATGATATTTTGCTAAAATACTGCCTAAAATACCTGACATTTACAGACTCTGATGTGGTATCTGCATCTTTGACATGAGGTAGGCTGGGGCATGCTTGGCCCATTTATGACTGTGGAACTGTGGCCAGTGCTAGTTCAGGAACTGGATCCTTAGTTCCTTGTTTCCTGGAATGTAGGTTGGAGCAGTGACCTGCTCATGTGTGACTCAGGGAGGTACTGCTCTGTTCTCACATAGAGAGGCCATTCCATTACTCCATGACAAGGCTGCGGCTGATGGTGCTAATACTCTTGGAGGCTTTCCAAGAGCCTAATTTGAGTCCTTTGTGACAACTGCGGTTTGTGGTCCAAATTATCTAACTCCAC
Source organism: Callospermophilus lateralis (assembly GCF_048772815.1). Classification (NCBI taxonomy): domain Eukaryota; kingdom Metazoa; phylum Chordata; class Mammalia; order Rodentia; family Sciuridae; genus Callospermophilus; species Callospermophilus lateralis. The sequence goes on along the minus strand of NW_027512424.1, from coordinate 2,113,635 downwards.
ACAAGAGCAACAGTGATGACCTTGAGGTTTGCTCTTTGAGAATTGAGGTGCTAATCCAGAGGGTCTCAGACACCCATGCCATTGAGCTCTGGTCCAGGGTCCAGGAACAGGCCAGCCAGCTGTCTTCCTTTTCTGAACTGAGCTTTGCTTTATCATCTGCAATGTATGAGAATCAGTGTGATAATGCACAAGCTTAGCACAACAGAAGGCCTCAGAGCATCCATTCCTGCCCAGTGCCCACCCTGTGCATTCCCCTCCCAACCCAACACCAGACACCCTGACCTTGTGGCTCAATTCTGGAAAGAATTTGGTGGTGTGTTTCAGTCCACAAAGGGTTGGCATGCTGCATCACTCTGTTCAATAGAAGAAGAAGAAAAAAAAATACACCAAGTTTAAAATAAAACTTGGATCTCATCCCGAAACTGAGAATGTTTACATGGAGCATATTGATCACATGAGAAACAAATGTTCCTTTTGGTCTGAGCAGCCCATTTATCTAAGGCATGGTAGAAAAGAATGAGCGCCTGAAGTATCAACCACAATTTCCGATTTGAATGGGGAATAAACCAGGCTTCCCTTTTCACATTAAGAAGCCCTGTGATGTGCTCACCAGGAGTCAGCACCTGCTGATGGTGTGCATTGGTCCCCAGCACTGCCCTTCCACCCTCACGGGGGCTGTCACAATATAGTCCATCTGCTTTTAACATGGTGTCACCATCCTGGATCAGCAGCAGCTCGGTCTGTACAGCTGTTAACTGAGAATAATGCACCTTTCAATCAATCCTCTCATGGGCAAGCCTCAAGGAACAAAGATGTAGGACAATAACTATTAACCCCCTGAAAAACACTGAGGTTAGGAGCATATTTACAAAGAGAAATGAAAATGAACAAAATTGTCGAGACACACACCAAAAATAGCCAAGAGCAATGCGGGTGTGGTCAGCCCTGAGCCTGGCTGTGGGGATGCAGGTGTGGTCAGCATGGATCCTGGCCATGGGGTTGAGGGATTGCTGAGGGACAGAGCCAGCTATGCTGCTAGGGCATGGGCAGCTCACTGCTGGGCAGGTTTTAATAATCTTCTGAACAGACAGCATGTCATCCAAGGCAGGACCACCTCGTCATAAGTCACAGGTAGAAATTATTTGGTGTTGATGAAGGATATAAGTGATTCATATTTTTCTATTTTTTTCTTTCTAAATGCTTTTTAAAAATTTTTTTAGTTGTAATTGGACACAATACTTTTATTTTTATTTGTTTCTATTTTTATGTGGTGCTGAGGATTGAACCCAGCAACTCCAACATTCTAGGAGAGTGCTGTGGTGTTGAGCCACAACCTCAGCCCCTCTAAATGCTTTTTATTGAGTCTCTCTTAAAGTTTTCTTGGGACCAACTTCCCAAGAAATTATCTTTTTATGGTTATCTTTTGAATTCTAACATCTATCAATTTGCTATAATAAAACATAAAAATATATAAAGTATTTTGAGTATGTATTGTGCATGCATGTGTAGAGAAAAAGCAGAGAGTGCCTCAGTTACACTGAAACCCAGAACCCAACGTGAAGTGTGCCTGAGGCCCTATCTCATTACCTGAGGTCTCATCTCATCACCCTGGGAAGCTCCATGGAGCACCAGAACACATGTGGATGTTAGACCATCATGGCAGCAGGCAAGAGATCCCCACAATGGCCACACAATTCCTGTGCTGCCTAGACTGAGCTTCAGCCTGAAGGGTGGGAGCTGTACAGTCCTGATGCTGGAATCTGATGGGAGTCGAGGGGGACGGAGGCTACTCTATCCTGCTGGTCCAGCCCTGAGCTGTGTGTCATGTCCAGGGCAGCATGGAGCACCCCAAAGACACAGAGACCCTTGTGGAAGTGTTACAAGAGTGCTCAAGGGGTTGTGCAGGTATACCTGCCCAGAAGGAAGTAAGAACTTCACCCCCACTCCAAGGTCCTGGGTTCTGGAGGCTGCAGCTCAACACAGCTAACCTTCACTTTCTCATGGGTTAATCGAACAGGACATATTTTAGACAAAAGAAATCACCCTGCAGAGAGGAAAGCATTACAGGAAGCCAATGTATGGTTCGCTCTTTCTGAAGGGTCCATCAGTAACCAGAGATGTGACATCATGAGCAGTGTGTGACCCTAATGCTCTCTCCCATAATCTCTCTCAGGAAACTCACTGATATTCAGAGCCTCAGCTACCTTCTTGAAGGACTCATACTTGTGCCTGAAGCCTGAAATCCTGCATCCTGCAACCCATTTATGCAGCATGGACCCACTGTTCCCCTCAGCAGTGTTAGCAATGTCTAGTGCAGGCCAGCTCTGCCTGACTCCAGGCCTTCCCTCTGAAATTGAATTCTCTTCCAGGGTCCCATCTCAGGGATGATATTCCCTTGCCCCCAGTGCCAGGGGCAATAGTTAGGGAACAGTGAAGTTAAATGTTTTCAAGGCATTGAGAGGGACAGAGGAAGGTGTGAGGCTTCAGAGCTAGTGCCACCCAACATCCATGAGCATGGTGATGTTCCTGTAAACTCCAGTAGGTCATCACATGCTGTGCAGTGCTGCCTGGGGCATAACAATCATCACGAAGGGACAGAGACATGGAGAGCAAAACACCATCAGCTCCTGCTGAAGCAAGGGTCATGGCCGGGACTGGTAGGACAACTGGAGCACACTCTCAGCCCAGCAGCATAACTATGAGAAAGAGTGGAAAATATCACTATGGGGCTCCCAGGGAAGGGGCTCTCGGTTGCTAACTTTGGCATCTCATGTTCTCCTGAATCAATTAATGCTTTTGGAACATAATGGAAAATGTGGGGGCTATGGAAGGCAGTGATGTTGGAGGGGATTTTCTGAGAAGGTGTGCTTCAGTGGTAGAGAAGGTCTGGCTCTAGGAGATTCCTGGAGAGGAGACCATAGGCCCTACAGGTGCCCAGGCCAGCACTGAACTGCTCTGTGGTTCTCAGCAAAGCACAGGAGAAACCTCCCTGCCCATCATGGCCCTGAACTCCCAAGTCCATCCACATGTCAGGCACCATGATGTGCTCACCAGGACACACAAGCTCTGCTTCACAGGGGTTCACATGGTCACCCTGAAAAGTGCCACGGGGGGGGGCATGCCTGATATGCCTCCCTCCCAGAAATACACCCAAAGACAACAGATACATATGCACCATCACACGCCCTCTCATGTGCCTGAGTCCACATGGAGAGCTTCTAGTTTCCCCTTTGACTAAAAAACAATTGGCCTGAAGCATATTTGTGGTACACCACAAGCTGGAAGGGCTTGAATGCAGTCTGCAGAGCCTGGAATCTAGGCTCTGGAGGGCCTGCATGTCCTGCCCTGACATCCTGCATGTTCTGAAAGCTAATTCCACACTACAGGCTGCACATATGGCCTCTAAGCCCATGTGCTCCTGTTCACATCAGTCACACTGCTCCCACATTAGAGAAGGAAACAGGTCTCAGAGCATATGCAATTAAATTACTAAGTGCAGATCTTTAGTTAAAAATTCTATTTGATTTCAAAATTCTTCCCTTATAGTTCTCAGAACAGCCTACATGTCCCAGCAGCCCTCTATCAAGTAGAGATACTGAAAGGCTTACGCTGGTCTGCTGGTGGGGGTTTTCCAGAAGTAAGCAGCAGCACACCATTTCCTTCCTGGCACTGAGGTCTGGTTTTCTTCCCTAGTTTCCTGGGGTTAGACCACAAGGAGAGAAGGATTAACAGCTGTGCTCACCCTCCCTGAACATGCCAGGCCATCTGTTGCCTGGACATTAACCTAAATGAGCACTTACCACAATTCCAAGATGCATTTTCTTCAATGATATGATGGAAAAAATAACATTACAAAAAGTAAATAAGTGTGTGTGTGTGTGTGTGTGTGTGTGTGTGTGTGTGTATAACACTTCTTAGCCCAAACTACTATACTACTAGTCTATATAACACATTTGTGTTGCTTGTGTTATTAAGTGTGACATCTTCCAAATAAAATGGTTCTGTGACTAGAAAACAATGTAAAATTTAAAAATAAAATTTCTAGTTCTCTAGATGAAGGGATATTCTGTTGATTCACAGTTTTCAATTGCCATGACAAAACACCTGAGAGAAATAAGTTAAAAGGACCAAAGGTTTACTTTGTTTTTGGTCTGTGGTCATGTGGCTTTATTGTGGGTCTGGGTCCCTGATAAGGCAGAACATCATGGTGCAAAGCACTAACATCCAAGTGACCAGGGGACATTGAGAGAATTTACTTATATCACAAATCTCCCCATCACCGTATGAATCCTGACAGGTCAGAGCCCTCACGAGACTGTCACATCCCATAGGCCAACATCTGCCCTAGGGCCAGGCTTGACACTAATGTATGACTGTCAGGACACTGTTTTAATATCTTTGTGTTAGCCTTGTTGGGCATCTCAAATTAAAAAAAAAACTTAATAATTTCTCACAGAACATGGGATTTACCCAAATGGTTTTAGTAAAACTAAAATTAAATAAGTAAGGATTGATATGGAGTGTGTGATCATGGCCTGCCAACTGCTGCCCATGGAGTGTTGAGATGCATTTATTAAGGAGTGGCAGAAAATTCTAGGCTGGAAAGGTGGGGTGGCAGCAGAAGCAGGCTCCTCCTCACCTGTCCAGGTTTCTGGCCCATGGCCTCATTCCCTGTATGGGCCTGGCCTGGGTAGGAGGCCCAGGCTGGGGTCAGGCCTCAGTCTGGCTCCATATATTCTGTCCATTTCCACATGGGATCAAAAGAGGCTCTCCCTTTGTTTATTCTAGTGTTCCTTGTTTTTAAAGAACTAGGAAGTGAGGAAAGAGATGGATATGCATACAATCCAGTGTTGGGGTTCCTGATCCCCAGTAGGGCAGAATCCCAAAGTAGTGTCAGCCCAATCCCACTGGGAAAATCCCAATTGCTATGAAATCTTCTTGCATTTGCTGTTCCCAGAGCATCAAGGCTGTCTGGGAAGCTGTGGAGTGAAAGGTTCAGGAGTCCTCAGTGTCTCTCCAGTCTGAACCCCAGAGCCAAAGTAACACTAGCGCTCATCTCACTTCCACTGGGGATGGGGAAGGAGCTGAAATATCCCTGGAACACCATCCTCTGTCTCTTTTCCCCCGGGGCTTGGCAAGTCATTCTATGCCCTGGTATGATATCCTGGGGAGCTGAGCACTCCAGCACACGGGCCTTCAGCCTTGGGTCCACACTGTATCAAGTGATCCAGGTCTGCACACCCAAGGATTTCATCTTCAACCAGATCAGGATTCAGCATGACTGCAACAAGGTTGGTGCTGGCAAGAGAGTGAGGGAAGGGACCCTGGAGGCCATTTGGTGCCCATACCACCCTTTCCTGAGTCATGAACCTCCTCAAAGCCTCCACTGGAGACCCCTCTGGATTTCTGTGCAGCAGACCCAGACAGTGTGTTGGCATCTCTCCCACAGCTTCAGAATGTCTAGTGCAAGGAATAAAGCACTTCTGCTGGGAAAATATCATGTATTCATCTCTGGGTGGAAGTAACCTCACCTTGCAATTTCTGTTCTTAGTCTTCAGAAAAGGAAATAATTGTTTGCACAAATGTTAAGCTTGCATTTCTTTCTTTCTTTTTTTATAAACTAAAGAATTTACATAATTTAAATATACATGTGGGGCTGGGGATGTGGCTCAAGCGGTGGTGCGCTCGCCTGGCGTGCGTGCGGCCCGGGTTCGATCCTCAGCACCACATACAAACAGGGATGTTGTGTCCGCCGATAACTAAAAAATGAATATTAAAATTCTCTCTCTCTCTCTCCCTTTCTCACTCTCTCTTTAAAAAAAAAATATACATGTGCACGCACATAGCTCCACATACAAAGACCAAGTCTAATGGCATAAGTAGGAGAGAAATATTTTAAGAGAAATATTTCTAAATGTGAGATAGTGAGCACATAAGAAGAAGAACAATTACTTTCCAAATGATCCTTTAAACAGTGTATGTGAAAGTTAGTTGCAAGACAGAGTTCTCCATTACAGTAGCCACTCCACACACTCTGATTGCTCTTGTTTATTCACAAGGCAGCACTTGTTATCTCTATCAACATTTAAGAATTATTTACAATATTCTGTTGCTTGCTACCTTAATAACATATTCCTTGCAGTTAACTTCAGAATGGTTGGCAGTTTTTACATTGTTTTTTTTCCCAATGTCTATAGATTTTCTTATAATTTCCAGTCTTAGCAATAAGTTGTAGAGTGGAGAGTTATGAACCCTTGGGAATCCTGCCCTCAGCACTGAATTCCCCTATTCTCCCCACAGGTGGAGGGTGTCGGTCCCTTTCCTAGTTCAGATCCATGATACCAGGACACAAACACTCAGAATCACACTTTGGAGTGTACATTCTAGAATGTTCAAGCCTCCTTACTGCTTGTTCATGATACACTTTGATTTTCCAAGTGCTATTCTAACTCCTGAGGAGAAAAAAGAAGAGCCAGGGATAATTTTGCAGAGGAGGTTCCCAGGCTTTACTGGCAGTGGACACTTACTTGCACATCATCTGGTTGGAAAGCTTCTTAGCAAAGCACCATGAATCTGGGGAGCATGGCCATAGGAAGGGACCCAATCTGAATTGGGCTTGCCAAGGGGAAGGCCCATGGTGGGTAGGGTGCACAGTGACCAGTGCTGAGGATGCTGTGGTAAGATGCCTGCTCCATCTCTTTCCTGGGCTTTCTCCCTGTGGAGAGTGGGTCAGGACCCTTCCCTGGCAAGGGAAGACCTCAGGACAGTGAAGACATGTTCCCCTCAACCTACACAGGAATGCCACATTAAATGCAGATGGATTTCACTCAGGTTTGCCCCAGGAGGCCAGGGCAGGGAGCAGGGTAGGTCAGCAGAAGCGAAGACCACACTGCAAAGCTTGCCTCCAGGTGGCCTGGGCCATGGCCCTTGCTCCTTCACTGGCCAGATGTCACGTGTGACCACTTGTCTTGTCTCTGGCTAAATGCACCACTGTGTCTGTCTTATTTCACAGGGCAGGTTTCAGTTTCCTATTGTGCAAGCTTTACTTTGAAGTCTGCAAATTATAATTTCATTGTGCAGTGCACTACCATAACAAAGTCCTTGGATTGTGAAAAAAATACAATGTACCTGGTCTGGTATTTACTAGGAAAATCTATTATCTAAAGCATATTTCTTTCTCAAATAGTTGTGCTTTGCTGGAAAGAAACAGACATTCTAGACCGGATTCAGTGAAGCAAACAACAGAATAAAAGCAGAGTAGGAAAACTTTATTGAATTTAAATAACAACAAAATCTTTCTCAAAGGCATTAACCACAATCCATCTGGGCTCCTGGTAAAACCATAGCTATTGACACAGAGACGACAGAGGATCTACACCCCACCCCACACACACACACACCTGCTCCAATTATTGGCTGCCTTTGTATTTAGAAGCGGAAAGTATCAAATCATTTGTTCAGATTGATAGACAGGGAAAGTATAATGCAGGGAGATAAAGGTTACCATCATTCCACAAAGCCAAAGAAAATGGGTCAGCTATTCACCTGGCACCTGATCAGAAATGTGGGGGGTGCCCTGGATTGTAATTTGCCTGTCCCATTGTAGAAACCAGAGGGTCACCGCTCAGGTCCTGGCTCTGAAGAAGAAACCTCCTTATTCAACAGATGGGCATCATCAGCCCCAATAATGTGCTGGCATCACCACAAGTCACAGTTGAAGCTATTTAAGCAATAGCCATCACCTTTACAGTGCTTATGGGGTTTCCATAACAGAAATGCTGCTGCTTTCTCTCACAGGATGTTTGACTGTGTGACTGTAGCCCACAACCTGCCATGACCTATCAGGGTATCTTGGATGCCAGCACACTCATGGACGGTGCTCCTGCTTATGCCCATGCCACAGAAGGTGGCTGCACAATCATCTAAATCTTGGATTGCAGCATGAACTTTGTAAGTTCAGAGAGGCCACCAAGAGCCTTGTATGCTTTTGCTTTGATAAAACAATAAAAGCTCTTCTAAAAGCCTGGGTGGGCAGGAGTCACCAGTTATGGTGTGTTATGAAGGTAATATTTATTCAAAGAAGTCAAAACAATTAAAATTGTTTTGGGGGTGGGTGTGAAGCTCACACCTGCCCAGGTACAGAATTGGTCCAGACTTGCTCTGGCTCATGTCAGGTGCTCAGTCCCCTGAGGACCTGTGCCTGGGACTAGGACTCTCAGTTCATGGTCAGCCCACTTGCAAGTCCTCCCTGTGAGCACAAAGAACAGATCAGGCTGTGTGTCCCTTTGTCTTCTCATGCCCTGTCCCACTCATTTGGGCCCATTTTGGGTTCTGCAATTTAATCACCGCAACTATGGCACAAATGCCCATGAGCACTTGCTCCTAAAGAGTGCACTGACCATGATCTCCCCCTGAGGGCTGGCCAAGATCCTATGCCCTACTGGCAATGCCTTCTTCTGGGTTGGTTTGCTCTTCCCCAGCCATAGTGGATGGGTAGGATCAGAGGCCCTGAGTCATGATTAGTGGCCTTATGAGGAGAACAGTACTCTATGTCACAGAATCTCAGAACCTAGTCTAATAGTGAAGCGAAACTCAGATCAAGCGCGTGCGGCGCGCACACACACACACAAACACACACACACACATATACATACATACATACATACTGCCTCATTTGATGGTCATAGCAATATCCTGAATCCATTCTTTCCCACTGACTCTAGAAGCATGCTCAGAATCCTTCTCAACAGAGGGTTTCAAAGATCACTCTCAGTATTCAGAGGTTGCTGGGAGCCATTAGCCAAGTAGGTATGACAATCTCCTTGCCAGCGTACCCCATGTTGCTTAGTGGAAGGACTCATGAAAATAGGACATTTTGCAGTAACACTGCATGTAAGGTGACCTTGCTCAAGGACCAGGGCAGATCCGGGTTTAGGGCGTTCCCAGTTTAGGAAGTTTATTCCTGCTTGGAATAGGGCGTATCCTGCTGCCTGAGTTCCTCTTGAGTTCTCACGGGATTCAGACAGTATTTTGGGGAGACAGAAGCCCAGTGGAGTGGTGGATTTGGGCAGAGAACGTGGATTTCCCCAGAACGTGTTTGGAGAGGGCCGGTGTGAGTTCGGGAATAAAGAATTGCTGTTTGAATCTACAAAGCTGTGAGTGGGCTCGTGATTTTGTGCCCGGCCAGACTGCGGCAAGAGGTGATATATAGGATATTGCCACATGCTAGTGAAATTTAGGAAATTCCTGAAATCTTCTCATCAACCAGCAAGTAAGTGTAGAAGAGACCCAAGATGGCCATAGTTAGGCTCCCTGACTGAGGCTTCCAGAAGACTGCTTTTGGTATGTAGCCAAGGGCATGAACACCCTGATTCAGCATAGGTACTCAGGATACTCATTTGCTACTGAGTATGTACTCACTTATATTTCCTGTTAGCTTTTAGCCTTCTTTGGCCTGAATATATGTTTAAAAGCCTATGGAAGGACTTGAGGCACTAAATGGAACTGACTGGGGCCAAATGGAACAGGAGCTGGAGGCTGAGGGCTGCGGTCACCTCTGAATAAAGGATGTCTCCTCTCTCCCATTTGCCTCCCAGCTTCTTTCACCAGCTAGGATCCCAAATCAGTTTCCTGGAGCTAAGCCTCCACCCATGAGGAAGACAAACACAGTAAGGTACAAAGGGGTGAGCACTGTGGATCAGTCATCAGAAGCCTAGGGCTTCTGTTCCCTTTCTTACTTAGAACTAACCTTGTGAATTTAGAATAAAGACAGTAACTGGCCCTCAATTGCTTCATCTCTGAAACTTAAGTAAAATGCACCAGGGATGCTTTCACAAGTGATATTAGCAACAGAATGCAGTAGTTAAGGAATACTTTGTGAGGTATGTTATGCCCTGGGAGAGAACTACCAGTGCTGTCAACTCTGATTATCGCAAAGCCCAGATAGTTGCCTGGCTCTTTCAAAGCCATAGCTGGGCTATTGGCAGAAGCCCCTTTGGCTAAGCTTCTATTGCCCTGCCTTAAACCGCATTCCCTGCTTTATTTGTCCTCAAATTGAGTCTACTGGATACTATAGAAAATTAAGGGAAAGGCTGGGCCCACCCTGACAGCTTTGATCCAAGTAGAACCATGGTGGGGTGTGAGACTGTCATTTTAAGTTACCTGGTGCTTCTGATGCTGCTGGTCCAGGATCAATAATTTGGGAATCTCTGCCTCTCCTAACCTTACACTGTAGAGCTAGTTCATTCCCCAAGACTTCTAGGAAGCAATCAAAATGAAAACAAACATAGAGGTCTCTCACTTTCAGAACTGATACACCCCTGTCAGTTTTCTACCATTTGTGTGTGTGTGTGTGTGTGTGTGTGTGTGTGTGTGTGTGTGTGTGGTTAAGCAGGTTTTCTGTTTCTTAGAATCTTTTCATTTGTATTTGTCTTGCCTTCCCAGAGAGACTGAAAAGTTCCTTGAGACTTCAGCTTTATGAATTTTTGTGTTTTTCCTTATCACTAGTGACACTGGTCTGCCTAGACAAAATGAAGCACCAGGCTTATTGCTTCAGAAATACCATCCCTCAAGCACCTCAAGGGTATCTCTGAAGATCCCCAAGGCTGCTTCCCAAAGGGGACAAAAGAACAGCACCTAGATGTCCTTTTCTCCTGACCACCATGCATATTCCTGCACATTTGCTCTGTCCTAGATGGCTTCACCCTCTGCTGCACATGGACACAGCTGCTCTTTTCCAGATGACCCCAGTACTACTTTGGTCTCAGCAGAGAAGACTCAGTCTTTGACCCCTTGTGCTCTCTGTCTTAAGAGCTTAAAACGAGGCCCAGCCTTTCCCTTAATTTTCTATAGTAACAGCATTTAGGCTATACTGGAATTGGAGATTTGTCCCAATGGACATAACATATTAATGGCAGAGATTAATTTGAAAATAAGGCCCAAAGCCAGACCAGACCATAGGCCTGCCTTTTTGATGTGATCCCAATGAGTTTTCACATGACCAAGTCCTACATCCGGAAGTGATTCAGTCTTCTTTGCAGCATGTGCACCTACATCCCAGAAAGAAAGATCATCCCTGCCTGACTGCAGTCTCAGTCCTACCCCCTGAGTCTTGATATTCCCATCTCTGCCATTCGCTGGGTCTCTTGAAAGCAAAAGAGCCAATTCTTGCTGCACAATCTCTGCACAGCAGGAATGGCTAGGCTTCACAGCTCACTTACATAGTCCTAGCAGCTGGAGAGCAATACAGACCCAACTATTATTTAGTCTTAAAATCTACCTTTTCTTTAAAATAATAATTACAATTCCATTTCATATCTCTTTACTCCGAATTTTTTTTTTAAAAAATTAAACTTGGGGTTTAATTTCACCCATGGTCACCTTATTACATGCATAGACATGTATTGGGAATGTATTAGTGAATAAATGCGTGTACATAAATGCATATTAATTCAACCTATTAGTATTCATATATAGGCCACTGTGTGTTAGAAAACAGATTTAAATAGCTAAAACAGGACTCTGGCCTCTCTTGCTTCCCTGGCTCCTAATGCTTTCTCTTTACATGCCGTCAACTCCCCCTCTATCAAGGTACTTCTGCAACAGATGAAAGTCCTTGAGCTTATTTGGGCACACAATGGGCCATCTCTTTATCAATTCTACTCCCCTCCTGAATAATTATCTGCTTTGCATCTGCTGAAGTTGTTACCCAGACACCCGCAGGTCCTTGCTTGGAAGGCCCTGCCCTGAGCGAAGATCGGAAGATCGCAGGTTTGAGCCAGCACAGTTTGTCCCTGTTGCTTATTTGCTAAGATGAACCCGTCCATCTGTCCTCACGCCACAGACCCTGGGTGGCAAAAAGCAATAAAAGGAACACACTCTTTGACAGCCCTCTTGGCATAAGGCCAGCGTGAGCAGAGGTTATTATCTTGTAATGTCACTGTTATTTCCAAAAGCCCCCAGTGGATCTACTGACTGGCAAGACAAAGGGAGAGGAGCTGTTAACACAGCCCCTACATTTATAAGGGGCAGCATTATGCTGGGCTTCCAGAGTGGCTTTTACTGCCTATTGATTGGCATATCGACTGCAATCTGAGGCTCCTTTTCCCATTGAAGTTGTCAGTGTGGTATTTACTTAATAAATCCCAACTTGGTCCATGACCACTGTAGGGTGTACTGGCTTCTGTACTTCTTGATACATGGGGGAGAGAAATAGTCTAAAAAAATTGCTCCACTCCCAGGTTAGCCACAAAATGCTATATGACCTTGGATGGGTCATTTCTCCTCACTGGACCTCAGGTCTCTTTATCTATATCCTAGGTCTGCCCCAAGAGGAGCTAATGATTTTGTCATCCTTATTTCAAGACTTCCGTCTCCCATGGGTTGCAACATGCACTGCTTGAGAAGGTCCCTAAAATAGCAGCCAAGTAATTGCAATGTATATTCTAATAGCGGCAGCTGTAGTAGCAAAGCCGCCCCCTCCCCGGTTTTCCTCTTTAGGGTGATATGCCAGAATGAGAAACAAAATTACTGCGTCTGTTCAGCAAATTCCTCCTGACAAAATCTTTAAGCGTTGACAAGAGTAATATACTGAAAATTAGTTTAGAAGTGTTTCAAGTTTCAAAAATCAATCAAAATCAAATTAGGTTCTGAAGACGCTGTCTGTTGAGTTTTAGGAAAAAATAAAGATTCGCTTCAGCAACTCGGGAAAGTGGCTTTGACCCTGAAAGAGGTGACTTATCTCACAGAAAGTGATTGTCCTTCTTTACATCTGCTTTTAAAGGCTTGCCAAGGAATTGACCAAGTATGCCCTTGTCCTATTGTCCCTGGCATTTGTAAATATCTTACCAGTGGACGTACATTTTAACCCCATTTCTTTCCCTTTTCCCCACTAACCCTCAAGTTCCACCCAAAGATGAAGGGAAAAGAGTTTTCAGAGGCATAACGTGTCCACAAACCAGACTAGCAGCCCCAGTCACCACAAGAGTCCCTCTTGTCTTTTCGCCCCTGCCTGTCAGTCTATTATCTGTGACTCTGCCATGTTGTGACACCCCCTGACAGCCTCCAGTGCCCAGCCAGAAGTCTCATTCCTCAGTGTTTCCAAAATACCTTATCAGCTTTCCCTGTTCTGTGCACACTAGATCTTCATGCATTTCTACTTGACCCTTTTTTTATGGATATTTTGCTAAAATATTATGTTTAATTTCTGGAAAATCCATCTAAGCACCAAGGGTATACGTGTGTGTGCACTTATATTTGTGTGTGCATTCAGTGATTCTAGCTGATTTCCTGCCTTTCTAGGGCTCCATCATTCTGGATTGCAATGAAAGCTTGTCACAGGGTGTCTATAACCAACATGAAGGTGACGTTTGCTCTACATGTCATAGTAAAGCCATTTCAGACAGTCTTTTGGACCAAAAGAACAGTCTGCTAAAGAAAATAAATGTCATATATATATAATGCTAGGTGAGCACTCTTCTGCTAAACCACAACCCCAGAAAAGCTGACTAATTCAAAATAATAGATTTTCAAGTTTCCAGGTCCTGGTTATCTTAGAGCTCTTAGAACTAAGTTGTCAGGGCCTCCATTACAAATGATATTTTTTAAATTTTATATTTATTTATTTATTGTTCTTTATAACTTTCAATGTTAAAACAGGAAAATAATTTAAATGTTGAAAACAAAAGTTGGCCTTTTATTCATGACTAAAAAGAAACATTATCAGAGTAAGAGAGTAAATTAAAAACACAGGGAGTTCCATACCTCTCTAAAGTTTTTTGGTCAAATGAAATCTTGAAGAGGTTACCTGGACACCAAAAGATGTGGCAATGACGTCTCTGATCTGAATTTCTGCTGTCTTCAGCCACCTCTCCTCTTGCTCCTGGGTAGACCAGACCAGAGCACCAGTCTACACTGAAAGTCTCTTACTCTAAGTTCTGGTTACTGAGTCTCTCCATAGCAGCTTGGGCTTCCTTGTGTATTTCCAACTCCACTAAGTATGCTGCTGCAGGTATCCTGTGTGCCTATACAAGTTGAAGTGGATGTTTTCTTGTTTCCCTATATTACGATGCAAATTTCAGAATATTCTCATTATTCCTACTTTTGGGTACTTCTTGAATCAATGAAGAAGTAAGAAACACTATTTTTAATATCTTTTTATAAAGCAATTACTTTAGGATCAAGTTATGTAAATAGAGTACAAAAACAATGACCCTAAAATGAAGTTCCTGGGAATAATTTTGATTATTCCATTTCCTTCTTTCCTAACATCTGACGTATGATGTCTTGCCCTTATTACTTTCATGGTGTGCTATCTAAGCATTCCTTCTCCACCCCATCAGGCACTGTTATAATTCATTTGGCATGTTTGTTCTATTGAGTTTTTTAAATTGCTCCTTGTCTGGGATGTTTGCCTCCTACCACTTTTTAATCTAACATTTCCAAAAGAGTTATCCAAGGAACACAGGTCCCTTGACATATATGATGAGAGATGTGTCAGGTAAATGACAGGTAAAATGTTGAAATCTCACTCATCCTCTCTCTTCTTAAAACACACCAAGCACATTCATTTATGGAATGCTCTGGGAAGTCCAGTAGTTAAACAATCAAAACAAATAAAATCAACAACAAAAATCTTAATTAACATGGTTGAACCTATAATTTACCAACCTTACTTATTCATTCTACAACAAATATTTGTTGTATGATTACTGTGTGTGATCATCATGTGTATATGTAGGTTTTTGTGTGGGTGACACCTTTTAAAACTTCATTGAACTTGTGCTTTAAGAATATATTTAGAAAGCCACTTTATGTAGTATCTTTCACACAACTGATGAAGTAATTTACTAAAGACTTGATGTAATTATATACATGTGTATGTTCCAGTATAATATAAATTCCAAATCTCTATGAGAGCACTCAAAATCCATTCTAGTTTGGCATGATAATAATCTTCCAATCTTATATCTTACTCACGATAATTCTCTTGTATCACCATAGAATCTAAGCATACTAAAATTCTTTCTCTTATGTGGACATGTTAGAGTTTCTCAGCTTTGTTTGCCTTGATTTCTGGTATTTCTTCTATTAACCTTCTCCATTGATGATATAATTGATCTACTTGATCCATCTCTAAGAGCAAATATCAAAATCTTATAAAATCATGCTCACCTTCTCCAGTGGCCACTTATTTCATATTCATCAAATTCCTACAGTTGCTGTTCATCAAAGCATTTTTCTAATGTCCCCGATGGGGGGGGGTGCAGAAACTCCTAATTGTGCTTAATACCTCCAAGGTAAGCAGATTAGCAGTAATTATCCTGATTTCATAGATGAGGAAACTGAGGTCTAAAGAGAGATTGGCTAAAATAATGCAGCAGATAAAATAAGCTGGTCATGTGTTCACCTAATTGTGGGTTCTCTGCACACTTTGTGGTCTGATTGCATTTCAAGGAGACAAAAGGTAAGAGAGGAGTGCATAGAGGCAGAGGGTGTTTAGGGGCTTCCTCAGATCTCAAAGGGATGGACACTCAGCTCAGACAGAAGAGAACCTAACTAAATCCTGAGTTTGTTTACAGCCATCAGACATGCACCTGGTATTTTCAGTTTTGATTTTCAGGGATTTAGTTTAGCTGGCAAAAAAAAAAAAAAGTTGCAAAAACTTAGAAAATAGTATGGGGAAAAAATGAGCAAAATCTAGCTAATCAGAAGCTATTAAACTCATAAAACTATATTGGTTTGAATTACAGTTTGTGGGGTATGCTAGTTACAGCTTGTTATTCAGTAACTATTAATATTTTAGTTCCCTCAAATTAACTGATAGACAATTTAATTACAATAAGAGCTAAAATTTCTAGGTTCTGACAACCTGAAATTCTTGAGGTAAATATCACAAATACTGTTATTGACAGTCTAAATTTTATTTAGGTATAATATTATATAGCACAGTTTTGTATCTGTCTGCTAAAATACCAACCGTTATATCCATTATATAGATTGGCAAACCCAAGCTCAGATGGTACGAGGTGCTCCAAAGTGGGCAGAAATAGGAAGGACATCATTAGCACTTGAACCAATATATTCTAAATCTAGTGATGCTAAGAGGATTCTCAGCAAGAAGTGACTTAATGAGATCATAAATCAGCAGGGATTACTCAGATTTAGGACTGCCTAGGCATTGAATGATCAGAGTCATCTATGAGACAGAGGGAGGAATGGGGTAGTCAGAGCACATGAAGCTCTGCAGGTATGACCTTATGAGCAGACTGGCAGAGCCCATTTTCTAGCTTTCTCTCTTTGTTTCTGGCTGTTGTCTCTTATCAGGAATGAAGGCATTACCTGTGTTCTCTGAACAATCATCTGATCTCTTTCAGTAACCTGGTGCTAAGATAGATTTAGCTACAATGCATTTGGAAGGGTTTTAAGAAAGACTATAATAAGATATTAACTTCAGGTAGTGTATTTTTTAAATGAATGATGATGCCTACTCTCCATCTTCAAACAGCATGATATGTGCTAATTATCTTGATTGCTGATTGTACAAACATTTATTGAAAGTTTGCTCTGTATCAGACATCCTGTGAGTCTCTGAGGTATATGAAAATGATAGTCCTCTGCATTCAGAAAGCAGTCTGCAGACATGTTGGTCATGTAGACCATAAACTCCCTGAGTGATCCTAAAACTCTTCAATGGGAGCAAATGAGGGACATTTCTCCCTAGAAACATACACACACATTCATTTCCATGTATGGGCAGGAGATGGCTTGGAATCCATTAATGTTCCTCCAAAGACTAAGTACTTTCCTCCTAGAAGTCCATAAACCTTGAATTAGAGTATTCAAGAACAAGGGTAATGAATGACACCCCTACAGTATTTAGGGCAGTAGAAATGAAAGGGTAACTTTCCAAGGACTGCTATCAACTCACATCATTACCATACCCTCTTTCTCCACATGAAAGAGACAACAAATCACATTTCTGAGCATGCCCTTGCCCAGTGTGGTTCTAGGTTAAAATTTGACAGTGGGAGACTAGATTTGATAAACAGAGAGAAAGGGAATCCACCATTATCTGGGCTAGTTGCAGCCAGGCACACTGGGAAGTTTTGAGATGTACAGTGGCTTGTCAAAACTGACAAGAGCTTCCCAGAGACTCCTGTGCACTGTGGCAGTCTCCTGGATAACACTGGTAACCACTCACCTCTCTATGTTTCATTACAAGGTCAAGTGCAGTAACTTCCTGATCTTTGTTCCTTTGGCTTGCAGTGACTGGGTGTCTCCTCAATTTCCATATTAAATCCTTCTTACATTTAATGTCAAGTGGTTTGTGTTTTCTTCACTGACACTGACTGGTACAAGGAGTAAAATGTGGTCACTAATCTTTGTTCTCAAGGGTGCAAAGAG
This sequence comes from Callospermophilus lateralis, assembly GCF_048772815.1. Lineage (NCBI taxonomy): Eukaryota > Metazoa > Chordata > Mammalia > Rodentia > Sciuridae > Callospermophilus > Callospermophilus lateralis. Next base: position 2,096,232 of record NW_027512424.1, on the reverse strand, counting down.
CCAAATGGCAAATATTTCTGTGCTTTTTGAAGGTACTCAGCTCTGCCATGTTTCACAAAAGCAGTCACAGACGAGATGTAAACAAGCAGACATAACTGTGTTCCATTAAAACTTGGTATAGGAAACAGTCAGAGGGCCATATTTGAACTGTAGGCTGTAGCTTGCCAACCTCTGCTTTAGAGATTTGAATTAATCTACTTCTCATTTGATGGCTTATGGTCTTTACTGATCCGTGCAAGGTCCTCACTTGACTCCATTTTAATTTATATAGTCCTTATATTCCTATTACCCTCTTCTGTGCCCTACCTACTTTCCCACTGTGGGGAGAGAGAAAGAGAGAGAGAGAGAGAGAGAGAGAGAGAGAGAGAGAGAGAGAGAGAGAGGGAGAGAGAGAGAGAGAGAGAGAGGGGGAGAGAGAGAATTGCATAAAATCATAAAATACACACACACATCCATTTTACATGGAACTAAATTGCTTATCATATGCTCCTTCTTTATGCAATACTATGTCTCAAATGGCACATTTGTTCCATTGTAACTTTTCATTTAGTCATGGCCTTCTAACTGATGAATTGATAGGAGTGGTAGGTGTTAGTATTGTTCACCCATAGAAGGTTTTTATTCCCTGAGTTATCAAAATAAACTGACTGTTGACTTGAAGATTTTATTCAGACACTTACTAGAAAAATACTTCATTACCAAAGTATGACCTAACCCATCCTAGAATTTTATGTCACTATTAAGTGCAGAATAAGTCCTCCATGGCATACACCTCAAACATGTCTCCCATCTTCTATCCCAGTACTGGGTCCTTGGTTTGCTTAGGCAGCATAGCACATTGGTTAAATTCATAGTCTCTGGAACCCACATGTCTGGGTTAAATTCCCAATGCCACCAGTTACTAAAAATGTGGGCACATTTCCAAAAAGGAAACTTTGGGGCTTCAGATTCTTTCTCTGATATCCATTCCTCCTAGGGCCTTCATTTAGATAAAATTTTTAGAACCATTCTTTAAAGTTTTTGAAGTATATTTAGCACTTTAAAATCACATATGTTTGTAAATTTAAAAAAATAAAACTATTTGTCATCAACATTTTCGAATTTAGGATTTAATATCTAGGACCTTTTCTATCCATGACTGCAGAGGATGAGGTGGGTAGGTATTTTTGTCTGCCATTTACAGAAAAGTAAAGTAAGATGCAGACAGGTGAAGTCAGGGCTCGGAGGTCATGCTGCTCATCCTAACAGGGCAAGATGTGAGCCTGTGGTGCTGGCTCTACAAGAAGAACTTCTTGGTTTCTGTGGTCCATAGCAATAAGGGGCTCCATCGATGGGAAAAGCCATCCAGGATAACCTGCTATGATGGATATTAACACAGCCACTCTGAAGACATGCTGAATTCTAACCAGGTGGAGGCAGAGAGTCCAGGGAGGGGAGAATGAAAGGCAGAAGTGTGAGAGGACAGAAGCTGCCAGTGAGGTGAGAAGAGACAAGTCCCCAAGGATAGAGGGAAGGAATTTTTAAAGAATATTGATCTTGAGTGGGAAAACATTCTCCTGACTTTTCATTCTGCTTTCAGATCCTCCGGCATCAAAAAAAAAAAAAAAAAAAAAAAAAGTCTGTTACCAAGCTCAGCTTTGGAGATGGTGCAAAAGATGCAAGAGATGAGCAACAGCTTGTGAACATGGAAGGTACCAAAGTGGTTTTTGATGATGTGAGCTAAGCTGCAAGGGAGAGGTGATGTGGACCCTGATAAAACACGTACTGAGCGATGGCAGCCAGCAGCCAAGCACAGGGATCATCTCTAAAAGTACCCATTTCCTGACCCAAGTTGGGGCTGGCTTTCTTTTCAAAGGAAGCCGCAAAAACAGCCAGGTCAAATCCTCAGGGGCAGCAGAGCCTATTGCATTTTCCCAGGTACTTCCCCAACAATTACCTTGTAGGCGTCTTGAAGCTACCCTGCAAGAGTAGGCTGGGCTCTGTTTATTATTCTCATTTTACAGACAATGAAACTGAGAAAAGGAAAGACAAGGACACGCAGCCACAGAAGCAGGGGGAGAGGTAGAAGGAGATCATGGCTTTCCCTTAATGGCCCGATTATCTTCGCACCAGAGCACATTATATCTGGCCAAATTGACTTTTCACAAAACAGAGTTGATAGTGTCCCTGTGTGAATATATATGAACTTATCTATCAATCTAACTCAATTATAGACCCATGTATCTTCATTTTCCATTCATCTTTATAATCCATCCCAATGATCAATTCCTATTACCTATTAATATTCGAATGATTATCTGTATCAGTGTAACTATGAATCACCAATCTACAAGGCCTCCAGATTGGTCATGTTTATACAGATGCACTGACTCCTGTGTTGTATGTATGATGCACTATATCACCGGAAAAAGTGCACCAGTATCGATAATATTAACACAAGATTATAACACATGTACCCTTCGCATTGTCTCCTGATTTAGTTAACCTCTCTAAGCTTCAGTTTTCTGTCATGCCAAGTAGAGATAGAAATATACCTCTCCCCAGACAAAGAAGATTTAGTAAGATAGTAGTCATTAGATGCTGAGCATAGTTCATGGCCCAGAGTGGGATCACAAATGTAGTTCTTCCTTCCTTCCTTCTGGCTTTTCCCAGAGCCTTGTTATCCCTCCTTCTCATCTATCTTTCCCACTGTTTCCAGTTGGTCTTCATTTATCGTGTCTCTGAACTTCAACATATCATATCTTGTGAGCAGGTTATTTGAGCTTCAGCTAGATGGTTTCAAGGATTATCCATATCTGGTTAGATGCCATGATTTGACAATCTGGCTATAAGCTTCCCAAAGGTAGAATTTGCCATTTATCATTTAGGAAGGTCCAACAGTAATCTTTAACCTACTCTTCTGAATCATCTAATAACTTTGCAGAATCTTTATTCCTGGCCAGTGTCAAGCAATTAGATAGAGAAGGAGTCCCAAGTAGCACCCTTGAGGTTGGGAGAATTTGTTGTGCAGACATTCAGGACTTGGTTCACCACAAACACATATCAAATGGCGTAGCAGAATCCTCTGCAACAGTAAAGTTATTTCTATCTATTCCTTAAATCTGTATTTATTGAGCAACTAACCTATATTAAGTCCTGTGACATATGCTGGGACACAAAGGTGAGTCAGATACATGTTTGAAGTGGACACCAAATGAGAAAAAAATCCCATCTTTGGTGATAAGAGCTGTGATAAAAGGATGCAGAGAGAGAGAAAGAGGGCATGATGGTGGGAATCTTATATCCAAAAATTCACCTGTATTTTTTTCCCTTCCTCAGGAAAAGTCATTCTTAGCTTTGAAGAGTTAAGTAGCTACCAGCCTGTATAATTCCTCTAATTCATGTGGCCTTGTCTGGTCAATACTAACCCCTCTCTTTGGCCAAAGACATTGATTCAAATATGAGTGTGTGACCCAAGGAAGTACAATGAGTGTCCTTCCCTGGCAATTGGTAAGCAGATGCAGATGCGAAATCTCTCTTCTTCAGGAAGGCTAAGCTCTTCTAAATAGCTGCACATGCTTGTGCCTCTGCATGGCCGTTGCATGGAAAGCACATGAAGTCAACCCATAGGGTGAAGGGGCTAGCAGAGATGAAGAAAAACACATTTGCTTTAATTTTAAGTACCAAGAATTCCCTGAAGCCATCTGTTTCATTGCAATTCCCAATCACATGAGCCATAAGCTCTCATTTTTGCTTAATATTTGAACTTCTTATACCAACATATTTATGGAGTATTTTACTACTTCAAATATGGATTTTATATCCTTCCCAAACCATTTCATATGTATCATCTTATGTGATTCTCAAGACAATATTGAGATATAGGTTGGAATATTATTTTGATTCTACTTTCATGAGAAAAGAAATAATTCAACTTAGATTAGTCAGCGTAACGGTTTCTGAAGTCAAGAGGGAAACTAAACTATCTGATATTTAGGGAAGGTTTATCACCACATTTATCCTGAGGTCTGATGATCATACAAGATATCTGAGTGCTGACACTAACAGGGTCATATGAAGCCTATCACAATATCCTACTCCATATCCAGAAACATGGGATGGAGTTTAATCAATTCTTCCACATTGCTAATAATATGTGAATTTAGTCTTGTTTTTCCTGTCTTTGTCTCTCATTATTATAGACATAAATGATTCATAAATGTGACAGTTAACTCATATATAATATGTGTATATATACAAATATAAGATAGAAGCATATATAAACAAACATGTATGTATAGTATTATATATCACTTATATAATGTATGAAGCAACAAAATAATATATAATGCATATTATATATATATATATATATATATATATATATATATATATATATATATATATATATTTGTGCATGTTTTTATGTATTATTAATCTTTGAGAAATAAATTAATTTAAAAAAAAAGCATTCTGAAGTGTTGATCAGAATCCGCTACAAAGGTTCCAAGGCAAGTTACATTTAGTATGAGACTTTCTTTTCTTATCCAAATGTGAACTGTCAGGCTTCAATTGAACCTGACTGATACAATGTGTTCCCATTACATCAGTTTGATTTTAGAAATGGTGCTAGGTTTGAAATATAAACATGTGATTGGTGTTAGCAGTATATTTTAAGGGCTTGGTAAGCCACTTACTTCTGGGCAACACAAATGAATTCCTGTACATCTTTGAGGTAGCTGGTAAGGCCAGGACTGACCTCTGTTGAACAGAGGCCAATTTACTTGACTGCAAATGATGCCCCAAGTACTTTCAATTGACCTCAGTCCTGGAGAAGTCCTGGAGAAGAGTTGGTTGAAAAGCTTGTTATTGATTCATTCTTCAAAAATATTCTATGTTTTATCTTTTATTAATTAGACTGTCAGAATCAAGTTAGTTTAGGAATATCCACATAAATTGATTTGGTCCCTGAATATAATTAAAATATACATATATTTATCAATATTTTAATGCCAATTTTTGTTATTGCTGCTGTTGCTATTAAGTGAGTGTTGGGGGGTTGTTTGGGGTTGATTTGTTAGTATTAGGCAAGATTAGGAAAAACATTCTTGGAAGGATCGTCTTTTCCCCCAGTCACAGCTTTATCTATGATATCAATTAAAGTACTCCTCTAGTAAGGAAAGTCCTCAAAAAATCTAGAAATGGAACCACTGTTTGACCCAGTTATACCACTCCTCGGTATATACCAAAGGAGTTAAAATCAGCATACTATAGTGAAGCAGCCACATCAATGTTTATAGCAGTGCAATTACAATAGCTAAGCTATGGAGCCAACATAGGTATTAGCAGTATATTCAGTAAATGAATGAATAAGGAAAAGTGGTAAATATACACGATGGAGTGTTACTCAGCCATAAAGAAGAAGGGAATTATGGCATCTGCTAATAAATGGAAGGATCTAGAGACTATCGTGTTTAGTGAAATAAGCCAATTCCAGAAAAACCAAAGGTCAAATGGTCCCTTTGATATGTGGATGCTAACATACAACTGAGTGGTGGGGGGGCGTGAATCAAAGTTCACTGGATTTGACAGAGGGGAGTAAAGGGAAGGTAGGAGAAATGGGAGGAGGAAAGACAGTGGAATGAATAAAATTTAACTTTCCTATGTGCATACATAAATATAGCACAGCAAATCTCACTATAATGTATTAACACAAGACTGGAATCCTAATTACAATGACAGGTATTCCATGTTTGTATAAATATGTCTAAATAGACTCTACTGTATATGTATAATAAGATCAAAAAAAATAAATAAATAACACAATCAATAATTTAGACTTAACATATATAGAATATTTTGGCCATCAACAAGCAAACATACTTACTTCTCAGCAACACAAGGCTCCTTCTCTAAAATAGACCATGTTTTATATCACAAAGCAACTCTTAGTAAATACAAAAAAAAAAAACAGAGATAATACCCTGCATTCTATCAGATCACAATAGAATGAAATTATTTAAAAAAATAGAAGTTACTGTAAAAAATGGAGACTAAGTAATGCACAATTGAATGATGAATGGATAATAGAAGAAATCAAGGATGAAGTAAAAAAGTTCTTAGAGGTAAATGAGAATATGGATACAACATATCAAAATCTCTGAAGGCAGTATTAAAAGGTTTTTGCATTGAGTGCATTTATTAAAAGAATAAAAAGTCAACAAATAAATGACTTAACACTACATCTCAAAGCCCTAGAAAAAGAAGAAAAAATCAACACCAAAACTAGTAGAAGACAGGAAATAATTAAAATCAGAGATGAAATTAATGAAATTGAAACAAAAGAAGAAATTGAAAAAAAAATGACAAAATAAAAAGTTGGTTCTTTCAAAAAATAAATAAAATAGGAAAACCCCTGGCCATGCTAACAAAGAGAAAAAAGAGAGAAAACTCAAATTACTCAAATACAAGATAAAGAAGAAAATGTCACAATGGACATGTCTGAAATACAGAAGATAGTTAGAAACTATTTTGAAAATTTATACTCTAATAAAATAGAAAATATCAAAGACATTGACAAATTTCTAGAGATATATGTCCTACCCAAACTGAATGACAAGGTCATACATGATTTAAACTGATCAATGTGAAGTAATGAAATAGAAAACACCATCAAAAGCCTGCCAACCAAGAAAAGCCCAGGACCAGATGGATTCTCAGCTGAGATCTACAAGAATTCTTTCAAAGAAGAATTAACACCGATACTCCTCAAAGTATTCCATAAAATAGAAAAGGAGGGACCCTTCCAAACTCATTCTATGAGGCTAATATCACCCTGAAACCAAAATTAGACAAAAACACATCAAGGAAAGAAAACTTCAGAGCAATATCCATGATGAAAATGGATGAAAAATGTCTCAATAAAATTCTGGCAAATTGCATGCAAAAACATATTAAAAAGATAGTGCACCACAATCAAGTGGGATTCATCCTAGTGATGCCCGGTTGGTTCAACATACAGGAATCAATAAACGTAATTCATCACACTAATAAACTTAAAAACAAGAATCATTTGATCATCACAATAGATGCCAAAAAAGCATTTGAGAAAATACAGCACACCTTCATGGTCAAAGGCTAGAAAAACTAGGAATAATAAGAACATACCTCAACATTGCAAAAGCTGTATATACTAAACCCAAGGTCAGCATCATTCTAAATGGAGAAAAATTGAAAGCATTCCCACTAAAAACTGCAATAAGACAAGGATGTCCTCTTTCACCACTTCTATTTAACATCATTCTTGAAACTCTAGTCAGAACAATTAGACAAAATAAATAAATTAAAGGGATACAAATAGATAAAGAAGAACTCAAACTATCTCTACTTGCTGATACCATGATTTTATATCTAGAAGATCCAGAAAATTCCACCAGAAAACTTTCAGAACTAATAAATGAATTCAGCAATGTAGCAGGATATAAAATTAAAACCCTTAAATCAAATCTATTCCTATACATCAGTGGTGAACCCAATAAAAGAGAAATTAGGAAAACTACTCCATTCACAATAGCCACCAAAAAAATAAAATACCTGGGAATAAATCTAACAAAAGAGGTGAAAGACGTCTACAATGAAAACTACAGAATACTAAAGAAAGAAATTGAAGAAAACCTCAGAAGATGGAAAGATCCCCCATGCTCCTGGATAGGCAGAATTAATATTATCAAAATGGCCATACTACCAGGTATTATACAGATTTAATGCAATTACTATTCAAATCCCAATTACATTCTTCATAGACCTAGAAAAGGCAATCATGAAATTTATTTGGAAAAATAAGAGACCCAGAATAGCTAAAGCAATCCTTAGCAAGAAAAGTGAAGAAGGAGGTATCACAATACCAGAGCTTAAACTATACTACAGAACTATAGTAACAAAAACGGCATGTTACTGGCACCAAAATAGACTTGTAGACCAATGGTACAGAATAGAGGGCAAAGAGACAAACCCACATAAATACAGTTATCTCATACTAGACAAGGGTACCAAAAACATTCACTGGAGAAAAGATAGCCTTTTCAACAAATGGTGCTGTCAAAACTGGAAATCCATAAGTAGCAAAATGAAATTAAACCTCTCACCCTGCACAAAAATCAATTCAAAGTGGATCAAGGACTTAGGCACTAGAGACCCTGCACCTAATAGAAGAAAAAATAGGCCCAAATCTTCACCATGTCAGCCTTAACAAGACTCCTAAGGTGCAAGAAGTAAAATCAAGAATCAATAAATGGGATGGATTCAAACTAAAAAGCTTCTTCTCAGCAAAGGAAACAATCAATAATGTGAGGAGAGAGCCTACAGATTGGTGGAAAATATTTACCACATGCACCTCCCATAAAGCATTAATTTCTAGGATATATAAACAACTCAAAAAACTTAACACCAAAAAAAAAAAAAAAAAACAAATAACCCAATCAATAAAAGGGTTAAGGAACTGAACAGACACTTCACAGAAGAAATACAATCGATTCACAAATATATTAAAAAATATTCAACATCGCTGGCAATTAGAGTAATGCAAATCAAAATTCCAGTCAGAATGACAGTCATCAAGAATACAGATACAATAAATGTTGGTGAAGACGTGGTGAAAAAGGTCCACTCATACATTGCTGGTGAGACTGCAAATCAGTGTAACCACTATGGAAAGCAGTATAGAGATTCCTCAGAAAATTGGGAATGGAATCGCCATTTGACCCATTCCTTAATTTATACCCAGAGGACTTAAAATTAGCATACTATAGTGATGCAGTCACATCAATGTTTTTATCAGCTCAATTCACAATAGTTAGACTATGGAACCAACCTAGTTGTCTGTCAATAGATGAATGGATAAAGAAAATGTGATATATATATACACACAAACACACACACACACACACACACACCACACACACACACACACACACACACACACACATACACATAGTCAATGGAATATCACTCAGCTTTAAAGAAGAGTAAAACATGGTATTTGCCAGTATATGGGTGGAGTTGGAGAATATCATACTAAGCAAAATAAGCCAATCCAACAAAACCAAAGGCCAACTGTTTTCTCTAATATGCAGATGCTAATTCACAATAAGGTGGAGGGGGCACTAGGGAAGAATAGTGTTATATTAGATTAGGCACAGGGAAGTAATGAGAGGGGAGGGGAGGGGATGTGGGGATAGGAAATATAGTAGAATGAAACAGACATTATTTCTTTCTATTTATCTATCTCTACATATATATATATTTATATATTTTGATATATCATACATAATGGGATATAATTTCTCATTTTTATATATACTCAGAAAAATGAGAAATTATATCCCATTATGTATGATATATCAAAGTGTATAAATGCATTCTACTGTCATGTATAACTAATTAAAACAAATTTTAAAAAATTAAATAAATAGATATTAAAAAATATAAAGTGCTTCTCATTGACCCCCAGGAAACATCCACATATTAACACCTTTCTAAGATGAAATATCAGAAGAAAGATTGTGCTATATCAAGAATGGATATACTTATCTGCTTCAAGCTTTACTATTCTGTTATCTTCCTTGAAGTTGATGCTAAATCATAGATTTTTTTCCCTTCCAAACGCATTTCTTTAGTAATTGCTGTAGCACAACTACCACTCATTCCATGATGACCATCCTCTAAGCAATTAACTGACTTTTCCCAATCATTCTCTCACAATTTCCCCAGAAGAATTGTGTTATTCAGCTTTTACGTTGCCATGACCTAAAACCTGACAAGAACAATGTAGGAGAGGAAAAGTTTATTTGGGGCTCATGGTTTCAGAGCTCTCAGTTTACAGATGGTCAATTCCATGACTCTGGGCTCAGGTGAGGCAGGACATCATGGCAGAAGAGCATGGTGGAGAAGGAAAGCTGCTCAGGACATGGCAACAAGAAGTAAAGACAACTCCACTCACCAGGGACAAAATATTAACCCAAAAGGCACACCCCCAGTGACGGGGCTTCTCCAGCCACTCCCACCTGCCTACAGTTACCATTCAATTCATCCATATCAATGATATTATTAATATATATTAATATATATTAATCCACTGATTAATTCCCAACTCTTATAATCCCTGAATTTACAAATCTCATCACCTCTGAAGATTCTTTCATTGTCTTACAGGTGAGCTCTCCTGAGTCACCAAATATCCAAACCATAGGATAAAGTTTTATTTTTAAAATTATTATTTTAAAATTTAATTAAAATATATACTTACCCATACTTAAAAAAAATTTCAGAAACTTTATATGAAAAACAGAATTACTGCACCCCACTCTCCACTCCTGCTCCTCAAAGGGAATCGCATTTCTTTTGGGGGGAGGGTGTACCAAGGATTGAACTCAGGGGCACTGGACCACAGAGCCACATCCCTAGCTCTATTTTGTATTTTACTTACAGACAGGGTCTCACTGAGTTGCTTAGCACCCCACTTTTGCTGAGGCTTGTGTTGAACTTGCAATCCTCCTGCCTCAGCCCCACAAGCAGCTGGGATTATAGGCGTGAACCACCATGCCCAGCAGGAATCATATTTCTTAAAACTCAGTTCTAGCATTATTTTCTATACTTGCACCATATTTCCAAAGATTATTTTCCTGATTATATTGTTTGATTCATCAATGTTTGGCATGAATTTTCTCCATACTTATCCCTTTCAATAAAGTAAAGATAATAAAATGTTAACTTCAGAAAAGTGTGTGTGAGTGTGTGTGTGTGTGTGTGTGTGTGTGTGTGTGTGTATTACCATATTTCTATAAATGAGAATGGAATTTACTCTTTCATTATTTCATTTTGGGGGAATATTTTACTGGTTCGTAGTTGCTGATTTTTACATGTACAATATTTTTAACTTAACATTATTTTAATACACCATCATATACACAAAACACAGACTCATTATTTTGTTCACCTAAATTACACTCAAATAATATCCAGTTTTGGGTTTGGGGTATTTTTGTTTGTTGGTTGGTTGTTGTTGGGTTTGGTTTTTTGCTTGTTTTGTTTTGGTGTTTGGGGGGCCACCTTGTATTTTTTGCTACATCCTGAACAGCTTGCACCCTCAGCCTGATATACAATCTTTCTTCCAGAAATTCCTTTCATCATAATTGTAGGACTTTGCTATGAGATTTTTTTAATATGGATAACTCTTTCCCGGATCTCATTCCTCCCATCTTCAAGGTTTAGTCTTTAAACCTTGTAATAGCACACTTTCCAATAGCTTACTAAGAAGTGATTTGAGGAGAAAAAAGACAAACTTTTGCTTATTTAAAGTTATCATTCTTTCATGTTCCCTGTACATCTATAATTCAGCTTGCTGGAAATATTGTACCTTGAAAATTTAAGAAGGTCATCCTTTCTCTCCTAACATTCTGCACTATTTTTGAGAGGTCTGATACATTCTTATTCTTGATGCTTTTCATACATGATCATCCCACCTACACTGGAAGACTTTAGACACTTCTATTTATCCTTGGTAAAGATCAAGTTGTGGAAGTTTACGACTGGGAACTCTTGCTCTGGAAACTTCTCTTTCAGTTCAAAGAATTTTATTTATTTGTGTTTTTTATAGAATTCCTATTATATCCATATCATTCTTTCTAAACTGGTTCTGTAATATTCTTTAATCTCCTGCTGCAGCTATTAGGTCTAATCAAGAGATGGAAACCACATGGTCAATTTAACAGGGAAAGTTTAATATGAAGAGTTATTAATCAAATCATGGCATTATTTTTGATGAGTAACAATGGTTACTCAAAGATAATTATATGGTAAAGAACATAGGATGAGCAAACACAGGTGGGATCCACTCTCTGCAGGTTTGTGGCAGAGCAGCAAGGACAAATCCCTTCTCTAACTCCAAGGAGAGATCTTGGCATTATGGTGAAGGGTGTGACCTCCCTGGAGAGGAGTGAATGGTAGGGCAGTTCATTGAATTGCTTGAGCAGGACTTGTCACCATCTGTACTCTGGGGGTGTCTGGAGTGCCTGGGGTATCCTCCACAGCGAGGGAGGGACCATGTCTGAGAAGATGTAAGAAGGCCCTGGGTTAGGCTCTAGGTACCACTAAACACCAGGCTGCCACACTCCACTCCAGCTAGGTGCCTCGGGAGCTGTGTGTTCCAGGAGCCTAGGGAGAAGAGCAAACTAGAATGCAGGTGGAAAACCTTCCATCTCCTGTATTGCTCTAGTTCTTTCTACAAAATGTGGCATCATGCCAACTGGCCATGGAGCAATATTTCCAAGGGCTACAAGATCCATCTTCCTTATCTCAGAGAAGCCTATGGAAGGTACATTAGGAACTGGCAGGAAAAACATGGATGACCATTTCATTCATTTTTTATCTTTCTGTCACATTTTATTATCTGAATATTTTCTCAAATTCACCTGGCAATTTTTTCTTTGGATTTTTTATTATAGTCCCCAAATTCTCACCATCCTCTGATACCCATTGTTATATTTGAACTTCTTAGGACCGATCACTTTGTCTTTCAACAGTGTCCCTCTTCAGGCACGTATTTTGTGTTCTATCCTTTTGTTGAATCCTCTGTCCTCAATTTCTAAAACTTGCTGTAATCTTTCATGTAGTGACCTTTCTCCTTCCATTTTTTTGGGGGGCTCTTGTAGATTTATATGATTTTTTTTATTCTTTTAATACCACTTGAAAGATGAATTTGGAAGGGAAAAGATAAATGTATTCCTTTACTACATTTCATTTTCTAATTTAACAGCCTTGTTGAACATTTACTGAAACCAAAATTTTTTCTTAGAAACAATCTAGATACAAATGATAAATAGTTTTTAAGATTCATGCTGAGAAAATGAAGGTTGGGACATTAAGAAAGGATACATGAATGGGAGAAGGTTGGGTGAGTGAACAGGAAATGAAATGGAATAAGAAATAGATAATTGTCCTCTCAGTGGACAGCAGGGTGGGGGTGGAAAGGACATTGGGCTGGCAGACTTTGAGTCCTTGGTTTGTGTATGTTTTTGATGAAAAACAACAGGCAATTCAGCTCTCCAGTATTTCTGAATCTCCTCATCTGCACAGGGGGTCAGGAAGGTTGGGACTAGAAATAGGAAGGGTCTCTTCAGGACTTGCATTTATCTCTGGTCCTTATTCTTTATTTTATTTTCTGATTTTTTTTTAAATCAAGAACAGACAGAGAAATTCTGAATTTCGTAAAGCACTAGTTGTCAACTCTTGGGATGCTACAGACCCAGAGGGAAGCTGAGAAACCTCATGCACTCTTTTGGAAGGTGCACATATACAAACATAGATGCTGTGTACAACTTCAGAGAATTCACAGACACTCTAAAACTTGCAGGAGGATTGCCATCGGAAAATATTGATCTCAGAACTTTTGTCCTTCTTAAAGGTGACCTCTGGTTTTTGCCTTGTAGAGGGGACTGCTGATGTGTGCTTCTTTGGGACTTTGAGATTTCCAGAACGTAGCTAGAAAATTGCAAAGAAGAACATTTCCCTCGCATACAAAACTTGTCATTCAGGTGAACCAATTTTCTCTTGGTAAATCAGGACATTTGCGAATGTTTCATTAGCTTTGGCCTAGATAGCACTGTAACAAATGCATTTCTGTGGGATGGAGATGATGTATCAGCACAAACAGCTCACTGGGTCTCCATTAATTACACATGGAGAATGAAGGGACGATTAAACAGAGCCACAGAAAATCCATTTGGGGCTCTATTTCCCTGGGGAAAAGGGCACCCATATTGAAAGAATTCTATAAACTATCTCACCTCTTTCTTTTTCACAAGCATGACACTAAATCATTCACTCTTTCATTTATTAACCTTGTACTTATGGAGCACAAGGCAAGGATACTAGGAGCTGGAGATCAACTAATAAACCAAAGAGATTTAACCCTTGTCCTTTATGGAACTAACTTGTGGAGGTGATAGTAATACTATGATCACGAATGAGAGTATAAAATTACCATAAGTATCAGAAGTCATGAGAGCAAATAAAGGGAGAGAAGAGATTGTCAGCCTGGTAAAAGAGGAGAAGGGAATTTTTTCAAGGGGAGTAACTTCAGAGCTGTATTTTGAAGGATAAGTTGGGAGTGCAATTGCTGAAAGGTTGGGGAGAGGGCAAACAGAGAGTTATAATGACCTGGGCCAAGGCATGTATGCAGTATTTTTCTGAACCGAAGGAAATCCAGGGTGGGAAGGAGGATGAGGATTTAAGTAGAGGCGGCTGGAAAGGCACAGGGGTCACTCATGCAGGACCTATAACCATCTGAAAAATGTGATTTCTATTGCAAGGGCAACGATAAGCCTATAGAAGAACTGAAAGCCTGCAGAAATTAATCAGAAACCCATGCAGAAAACATCACATTATGAATTGGCATGGGAAAAGAATTTATTCAGTATTAACTGTGTGTTCCATTAGGACTAGCAATAGGCAAACTTTTCTAAAAAAGGTTGGATAGTAAATATTTTAGGCTTTATGGGCCACACAGGAGTTTTTCTTGTATTTATTTACTTATTTAACTCTTTAAAAATGCAGAACCAATCCTAGTTCAAAGACAGGGTGAAAAGAGGCTAAGGGCAGAATTTGGGCTCTACCCTGTACTTTCCTTTGCCAACCCTTGCACTTGATCATAGCGTGAGGAGGGAACAGGTAATCTCTCTGATTTACTGTGGAAATTTCAGTGCACAGTACAGCATCAGGCTCATAGTAGGTGCTCAGAGTATGTTAATTAAATTAATTAATGACTAAACTAAGTGCTTTCTGTATTCAATACCTATTCATGACAAATGAGATGCTGGTATTAGGGTCGGTGACTTATTTTTGTCATTGTTATTTTTTGCTGTTATTACTCATATGTTGTGGGTAGGAAAACAAAGTTAAATTTGCCCAAGATAATAATATAATTAGTAAGCCAAGATTTAAACCAAGTCTGGATAATTTCTAAGCTCAGGCTTTTCCTTGTGATCATTAGGCCTCCTTTGTAAATGACATAGGAACAACAGGGTGTGATATAAGTGAACATCAGATTATAGAACCACATCACCATGGTGTGGGAGAAGGAGGCCAGTTGAGATGGGAGACAGAAGGTATGAAGCAACCTCCCTCTCCTTTCCTCCTGAGATGCCTAAAAATGTAAAGGAACATTTAAAAGTAAAATGAGAGAGAAATTCAGGAGGGAAGGGAAGGAGAAGAGAGAGGAGGGAGGGGGGAAGCCAGGAAAGGAGAAGAGAGGAGAGAAGAGTGGGAAAAGAGAGGAGAGGAGAGGTAGAAGGAAAACAAGAAAAGAAGAGAAAGCATCGTGGTCGAGGGAAGTCAAACACCTTCCAGGACCAGATGGGACTGTTGACTAATGCAGCAGACTGTGTACAAAGGAGATTTTCACTGAAGCAGCAAGTGACCTGCCCAGGAGGTTACAGATGGGAACCTCTCTCATAATCGTGGACCACTTACTTCTGCAGGATCTGTGGCTTTTATCTGTCATGGAAGGAACATGTCCATCTCCCATTGTAAGCATCCTGAATGTTTAGGAGTTATTTCCTTGAAATCCCCACTGCTTGCATTGGGGGATGTTGAGAATTTCTTTGTCCCCATCTCATGAAAAAAAGAAGAAAAAATAACTTTCTAATAAAATCACATTTTTCAAAAGGCCAACAGAGACTCGGGTGACTGATGAACCCTATCCCTTTTATTTACTCCATTCCTCTTCTTATATAGACTGAGAAATAAGGAAAAATAACACAGGGTCTGTGATACTAGGATTAGTTGCTGCTTTTTGGCAAGACCTAGGGTTCCATGGAGAATTCTGATCCCAATGTTAGACATTCTTTGTTTTCTCTTTAGCATATGAACAACTTAGGATATCTTCGATGTTGGGACTTAGATACAGTTTAGACAATAACAAATTAAAATCTCATCTCACATTTAATACAGAAAATGCAGTCCAGTTGAGAAATACAACATGGGAAATTCCAGAGGGAAATTTTCTGAGGGATATTGATGATGGGGGTGATTACACTAAAAGATAGTTGAAAGTTTGGGCAGCCTTAATGTTATATAAAGGCATAGACCACAAGGAAAAAAGAAAGATTTAGAAGTTTGGGAAATAAACACATAAACAAAAGGGATGATGTTTCAAATACAAAGTTAACTGAAACATGACATGATTTTGAGTTTTTTAAACTTTTCAATGAGAAATGAGTCTACTCTTGTGTTGGTATTAAAAGCATCCTCTGAAAATAGCCTGATGGTGGCCAATGACATTGGGACCAATGGTATGGTAAAATCTTATCGTAGTCTTTATATTTATTCCATTTTCAAATTAGATTGTTAAAAGAAACAAATAACAGGAGTCTAAAGTAGGAGATGCATGCTCTCAGGATATAGGAACGACACTTGCTGTCTTGCCTCCTTTAATTTTGTTCCATTGCTGCCTGGCTGGCTCAGCCCTAACCCTACTCCATTCAGTGGTGCCTAACCTGTGTGCAACACTGTACTGTTTTACCCTCCAGTCATCTCCAGGGTAAACCGCCTGCATCCATGGGCACTGCTCCTAGAAAAGCTGCCCAAGGACCAGCACTATGTGCTTCATCTTGGTCCTCAGAAGAAATGCACAATCTTAAACAGTATTCACATTTAACAAACTCCCTGGAAGAATCATACATTATTTGAAATTACCAGTTACTACCCTAACTTGTATTTCTTCCTTAATAAATACCTATCTTCTCTTTAATTTCTCTAAACCGGCTGTTTGCTCTTATTTCAAAGCAGTCACCATAAAGCATGGGAAAATAACATGGAACCAGAACTGGAGAGGAATAGTAATAGAATGGTCAAAGTCACATGATTTGGAGTAGGACAGAGTTGACTTCAAGTTTCAGCCCCACCACTATAGAGCTAGGCAACTACTTTGTTAACTTCAGTCTCTTCCAATGCTATATGAGTCAGCTCAGGCTGGATAACAAATGGCTACTACATCCATAGGTCCTTGGGTGGTTTTGCCTATCTCTTCCATTGATTTCATTTTAACACCCAGGATGGCTGTGCAGCTTCAATTCTAGCTTTTACTAGTCGAATGGGAAAAAAAAAAATTAAATAGGACAAAGCAGACTCAAAATCTTAAAATTTCTACTCAATTATGACATCTGTTCTTTCCAGCAACTCTTTGCTATCCTGACCCAGCCTTTAGAGAATAAGTATATTCCTACAATAGGGTTGCTAGTCTAAACAGTAATGCAATTGTGGTGGAAAGAACAGTAACACCCACCTCACTTTATTGTCTGATACTCGAATGTGTTAAGAAATGAGAAGTCCCTGATTCTTTACTTAGTAGCTGGGTATCTACTTCACCTTTAGGGACTTCAGTTTTCTTGATAAGAAAATAGAATGAGACGATAATATCAGAACTTAACAAATCTGTGAAAGGTATGTCCATTTGTCACCTAGTAGGCATTTTATGGAAGGGGGCTATGAATACAAAAGGACTAATTATCTCTTTTTATGCTCTCAGGTAGAAATTGGTTAATCGCCACAGAATACTCTGAATTAGAGATGCTGGAGGGGGCTGAGGTGGCCATGAGCTGCTTCATTCTTTCCTTCTTCTGTCTACATCCCTCCTTGCAAGAGCTTGTCAGGAGGGCTGCTTTTCTTCAGAAGCACAGGCTGGAAGAGGGTGAGTGTTTGCAGAGATAACATGGGGTGAGTTCAGGGGTTGCTAATTGTGTTTCTGCTTACCTTTCATATTCATTCAGAACCCCATCCAGAACAAGCGTGACAGCCGGCTCCTGCCCTCTCTCCACCCCCTTCCCCATCTGCTGACAGCATTCAGGTTTCTTCTAAGAGTCCCTTCCCTATGCAGATTGGAACTCTAATCAGAAACTGATGTGGTTGCAAAATCGGGGTGAGAGGAACATGGAGTCTTTGGAGGTATTTTGAGGTTGGATTTGGTAAGAACAGTAAAATCACACACAAGGAATTTCTATGTTTATTCCAGAAATGGAAACTTGCTAGAATTCCATGTCCTCACCTCCTGTGAGGCCCATATAGATACTGCTTATAGTCTAAGAATGGTTCAGAAATCCAAAATATGATGCCCAGTTGCACAGTTCTTCAGAGTTGACAAGTTGCTTTGATGGGGTATATTTATTTCGTCCTCCCCAGAGCTCTAAGTAAAAGAATGGAGCCATACAGTTATACTTAATCAATGAGGTCAATGAGGTTAAGTGACATGCTCACAAGGGCACAATTAGAAAGTGGCAAATGCAGAGCAGAAGCTCATATATTTTGTCCCCTTGTCCATTGTATACTCGTTACACTTTCTTTCCTGACATTGTTACCCTTTAAAGCTTCTGGAGCCATGGTATTGAAAGATCAGACTCCAGAGGCCAATGACTACTCCAAGGCAACCCCTTTCTCCCACACTCAACTCAGCACAGTTTTCCATTCTCCCATCACCTCTATAACTGCTGCCAACTAGACTCCTGGATTCCTGCCTCTTCTGAGAACCATCTTTACCATGGAGAAACCAGAGAAAACTTTCTGCTGCAAATATGAACATATTCCTTTCTTCCTTCAAAACATGGCTCTCAAAATAAGGCATTTGCCATTAGCTACAATTCTTCTCACAACCTGCTACGCTTTCTAATTGTGAACCTCTGTGTTTCTCCTTTCTCACACTTAGCTCAAGCCAGATTGAATTATTTGAAGGAACTGGATCAGCCCAAGGTTCTTCTTCATCTCTGTTTTACAAGCACTGTCCCCCTCCACCTATGTTTCTTCTTCTATTTCTCTTCCTAGCCTCTTGCCAATAACCCATACAGACACTGCAAAGGTGGCACCTTTAGTGATCCCATGATGTGCTCTTCTGAAATATTCTGACCCTGTATCCCCTCTAACCCAGGACCTCTTACTGCACCAGAACTGGTCCTTTGCAGTCTTTCCTTCCCTATCCCCAACATACACTCTAGACCAGAAGTTGCTTGAGGACAGAGATTCCCTTACCCCTGTCTGTACCCATTGCTTCTAGTGCAGCACAGAGCGAAGCCCTGCATGAACCACTCTGATAATCTCTCTCAGTACCAGAGATCCTTCCTTTCAGTCCCCATCACAGACATTTAGAATGCGCAGGCACCTCAGTCTTTGTCATTTATGTTTCAAATCATTCAAACTTCCTTCAATTGAAGGCTCAAGATGATTTGTATACAACCCAGCCTTCTATTCTCATCTTCCTCTCTCTCCCTTTATCTACCACATCTTCCATCTGAATGATGGGGACACATGTCCTATCAATATCCCCAGGGCTTCTCCTATCTATACACTGGTGCATACCTAGAACTTGGAAAGTGTTTTGTAAGCTGAGCTGAATAATACCATTCCATAGGACATTTTTAAACATGTTGATGCCAGGACCCCTCCTGATAAGATTGAAATAGAATTACTTGGATGAGCTAGATATCAGTATTTAAAAAAAAAAAAAGAGCACTGGGTTATTCTAACATGCAGCCAGGGTTGATAAATCCTGCCAAAGAATAATGCCTGGCACAGAATAGGTATTTAATAAACATTTTCTGAGAGAATGAATAAATGAATGAATAAACATTCTGTCTTATGGTGTACTTACTAAAGTACCTTCTTTATCAGCCCTGAGCCTCAAGCACACATGCAAACACCTGCTGTGAGCTCCTTTAGAGTGGGCACTCTGTTTTATATATTTTTAATTCTTCAATTTCTTGTACATAATAGAATCTCAGTGTTTATTAAATGAATATTCTGTTGTATACACCCAGGACGAGAAGCAGGAAGATCTATTGGACAGATGGAGAAAAGTGATATAAATGAGGATCCATGGAAAGCACACACTTCGGGAGTCAGATGGAGCCGAATTTGAATTCCAACTTTATTACCTACCAACTCTGTGAACTCTAGGCAAGTTTTCTCATGTGTAAATACGGATAAATTACGCCTCTCGGCATGAAAGTGCAGCTGAAATGGAAAAACAAGCATGAAAAGTAGTTAGGCCACTACCTAGTACACTAAATAGACTTAAATAACATCCCTCTCCCTTCTTCTTCCTTTATCTTTCCTTTGGCACAAGCCAGTCAGTCTGATTAGGGTGAACATTTGAAGATCTGATCATAGAAAAATAGGGGAAGGGAGGGAGGGAGGGAGGGAGAGAGAGAGAAAGAGAAAAAGAAATGGGCAGAGTAGGAGTGAGTTAGAGGGAAATCTGAAAATGTGGCAATGGCTATGGAATAGAGAAATGGACACTATTGAGGCAAAGAAAGCCAAATCTCCAGGCCTGCATTAAACATTCTTCTTCCTCTACCCCAATCCAGACACATAACACGTCCATAAATCACTGTCCTTCTTTGTAAGTACCAGACGGTAAATGCCATGAGACTAGTGACAACATTTATCACCAGGTAAACAGTTCCATATTGAGGTACCTCAGGCCAGCTCCTCACCATTTGGAAAAATTCCAAACACTGTGGCACATGCCTGCTGTCCCAGACTTTTTTTGAAGGAGGTGTTTCAAACAACCCTGGACAAGAAATCTGAAGCAGCTAAGTCCTAATTCAGTTCAGTTTTGTTGTTGTTGTTGAGAATATATATATATATTCTGTTGTGTATATATATATACACACACATATATAATAGTTAGCTGTAATTACAAATTATATATTCACCTGTAAAATGGATACTGGTGCTCAGTGAAATTGTTGCTTGATATCCTATCCAGCATTCCATAAATCTGAGACTGTGAGGCTGGTTGGAAGTACTCATCACCTGATTTTAGCAGTCAGTGATAGATTCAACTAATCTTACAACTTCTAAAGAGATTTCTACCTGATCTCACCTTTGGTGTTACTAAAATTGGAAGAGTTCTATTTTTGTAATAGATTGAGCTATAAACTTAGGTAGAAGAAAAATTCTTTATCTTTAATTATTCTACTGATCTGCCCAAGCACTCACTTGCCTTAGTAGCATGAATTCTAATATCTATCTACTTTTTGAGATTTCTCTCATCTTCTGATTTGACCAAAAACTGTAAAAGATCAAGTGTCCCAAATTCAAAAGACAGACTAAGGTATAAGATGGATCTAGAACTACTTATCAGGGACTTTTGCTATCAATTTATTCTTGATGAACTGGGGGGGCGGGGAGAATCTTTCTTTGTGATTCTGAGACCAAATGAGCTGTCTTTGTCTGTACATCTTCCTGTCTGTCTCTGACTCTCTCAGCAAGTCTTCTCTTTATCCTAATTGTTCTCCCTTCCAATTTTTGTATCATTTTTCCTTAAAATTGTTAGAGTTAAATTTGCACAACCCTTCACCAAACTGAAAAAGAGGCAGAATGAAGGAAATCCCATATGTTGACAAATTAAAACAGCTAAACATTTAGCCTTAGGGAGAAAATCCTTTATCTCTGATTTGTCTTTCCTTGAGTTTCTCCTTGGACTTTCATTTTCTCATCACGGTAGTGATACATTGGTATGGGCAAAAGGAGTCACCCAGGTGGCCCAGCTGAGCCCACCATGGAATCGCCTTGGGGTTCTGAATAAAGAACATCCACAGTGTGCTTTGTTTTCTCTCTGTCTTCTATGAATATACTTTTCTTTGTGCTCTCATGGGCTTTGGCTGGGTCAAGATAAAATTTGAGCAATCAAAAATCCAGGGTTATATCAGTTGCCACCATTCTCACTACAATTTCAGACACTGGGGGAGTAAACAGTAAGTATACAAGTAATACAGATTTGGGAATCTAGTTGGTATCCAAACATCTTTTCAAAGGAATTTATTTTGCCTTGCCAAAGCTTCAAAAGTGTGTGAATTTTTGTTTTGTTATTCTTGGATTTTTTTTTTTGTTCCATTGCAACATGCCATCTCTCAGACACCTGATAGAGCTTTTAAGGCCCCCCATGGTACCTGGCTCTTGCTTCCTTCTCTAGATCCATTTCTCACCCCTCTCACCTTGCACACTCCACACCAGCCACACACTCCCCATATTCCCCTTGGATTCCAACATCTTTTCCACATGAGAACTCCAAGACAAGCATACTTTTCCTACTCTTGTGGAATGTTTCAATGTTGCTTCCTTCCTCCTCCAAAAGACCTACTCCCAGCAAAAACACACAAGTCTTTGTTTGGCTCTTCCAATCCATGAAGCCAAGCATTCTTGTCTATTCTGTTGTTCCTGCATGTCTGGAATTTAGAACAGTTCCTGACACCTAGGGAGTACTCAACAAATATTTATCAAATGGATGAACACATTTCTATTTTCTATTTAGAAAAGAAGGCAATTTGGCAATTGGACAGAGAGAAAATTATAGCTGTACTAAGAGCCAGGCAGAGGTACTGGGAAAGGGAAGGCAGGAAGACCTGCTCAGAGGTCTGGCCAGCACAAAGTCCAGTACTGGGAACAGTAGCTCCTCCCAAATACCTGGCACCAATCAGAATAATTCATCTTTTCACAACAGCAAATTCATTGCAAATGAAAATATATAAAACTTTATTGAAATATGAAATTGCAAATGAGAATGATCAGTTTGGGACCTTTGTGACAATCATGCAAAAGGCATTCATTTGCTTGCTTTTATATGCAAGTAAAAAATGACACTTAATTTTTAACATTTGTTTACTTGGGGACAATTAACAGAGATCAGTTTTCATGCAACTTGGCAGCCTGATTCACCTAATTTTCCAATCAGCTAGGACAATATGGTTTCATTAAACACAGGATTCTTCTGGTGTAGAGAGTGGGTGACTCTGAAACTTTGAATATGTGATCCTTACTGATTCTGTGGATTGATAAATGTCATGGTCAGTTACCAACACAAGGTCTAATTCATGTCACTGGATGTAATATATTGATGGAGTGCTAAATCATGCATGCATACCTTTTTACCTTCTGCTCTCTATTGCCCACAATTTATCTCATCTTACTATCTGCAAACAGACCAGCTTTTCTGACTGCGTCAGGCAGGCTTATCAGTAGCTTTGTATATGTTAAAAGATGAGGTTGGAATCATAGCATTGAGTTTTCTGGTGACAGTGTTTCATATTAATGGAGCCACAGTTAGGTATAGTAGCATCTAAGATAATTATCCCTGGAGTCAGAAAGATATGGGTTCTAATCCAGGTTCTGCATAATGCTTGCCACAGTGTCTTGGGCACTTTATCTTTCTCATTGGCAAATGGGGTCAATGATGAGAACATGTCTACATGGTGTGTGTCTGGGATAGTAAACTATACTGTGGAGGTGCAAGCAAAGAGTAATGACAAGGTAATATCATGATATACCAGAAGGGGGAAGGATTCTGAAATTCAGATAGATTCTGTTACAGTCCTAGAGTTAAGACATGGTCTGTGATCTTTCTAAGCTTCAATTTTTCTCATTTGCAGAGCATAGTTGATAATATCTAATTTCTATTTTTTTCTTTTTGAAATGTTAGCTCAGCATTTAGAATTGGTTTTACTTTCATTTCTAGCTTCCCTATTTTTTCTTTTTTAATTAGAACTTTATAGCTATACATAGTAGTTGTGTTATTCCCAACAAACTCATACATGCATGAAATTCAAATTCAGTTCATGATCTCTCCTTTTCCCTTCCTTCTTCCCCTTCCACCCACCCCACCCTGTTCTTCTTCAGTCCACTAGACTACAGTTAACTCTTGAGATTACCTTGGATGCTTGTAAAGTTTCCTATCTAGAACTTGATTCATGCAAGGTATTAAACAAAAAGGAATTATTATTATTATTACTACTACTACTACCATGATCATCTTTATTCATTATTCTTTGGGCACATTAGTTTCTTTCTTGATAAAATATGATAATGATAAAAACTCTGTTCCAATGCTGCAATTTGTCCACTTCATGATTCATCCCTCCCAGATGCAACTTCACTGCTGAGAGCACTGGCCTTCAGCCCAGACTCTCAGCTCCTGTTTTACCCTCTTCCCCTGTGCTCTCATTAACTACTACTCTTTACAATTAAATTGTGCAATGAATGTCGAGTACCTGGGTTGAAAGAATTCTGACATAGCACACTGAGTATAAATTTCCACCAACAGCCTTTCTGGTTGGATCATAATTCAGGGACCATTAATCACCTACCTGACCTCCAGGGCCCAGCAGAGGCAAAGGAGTTAATAAAGACTTCTTAGAGAAGAGGGGGAAAAATTGCAGCCAGTATTGGGAGTTTTCTTTGATGATCATGGGGTGTACTGCAGATGGCTGGAGACAGCCCTGGGTAATTATACACCTTAGGGTGTGATTTGGCGTCTAACAGATGGAGCAGTGGTCACTGTCTTATATGAAGACATAGGCAGTTTCAGTTTGTATGGTTTAAATTAAGATCCATTTGGCAAGAATATTCTCCTCTAGCCATAAATTTCCCTACCTTCTCCTGTTATAACAACTAAAATTCTTCCAATGAAGATTAACGTCTCCAAATCATCACTAGCAACTTTATTACAAGGATAACACTAATCCAATTTAACATTTTAAAATACTTTCTAGATTCTTTTCATTTTATCATATTTAATGATCAAATCAGACAGGTAAAAATGCACTGTTTTCTCATTTCATAAAGGAAGAAACTGAGGTATTGAATGTTTGTATGATTTTCCAAGGGTCTCACAGCCACTGAATGAAAGATGAGGGGTAGCAAGTCACACTTTTGATCATATCCACTGCTTCCTCAATGGGTGTGATATGATTCAGAAGAAAGATTTTCACGTCAAAGTAGTTAAGCAATGAAAGCAGCATAAAGGATATCGTAGGGAATTATCTTAAAATATCAAATAGAGTTTGATTGCTCAGAAAGGAATTAGCTACAGCTTTGTTTGGAGACAGAAAAATATCATAAATGCCTTGGATACCATGTTTTATTGGTTGTCTCATGAACAAAAACATGATAAATTTAAAAGAGAATAGGTACTGATCTTGACAGATCTAGATTTTCTTCTGAAACTTCTTCCTTGAAATGCCGTCCTCTGGTTCCTGCTGAATAGTGTAGAATGCCAACCTTGCTGTATCGTGATGGGATTTGCATGAAGTAATGCCTGGTGCATAGTAGATGCTCCACTACTGGTAGGTAGAATTTGTTTGACTAGATTCTGTTCTTAGCTGCCAAAATTTCACAAAGTTCTATTAGTGAGGACACTTCTTCCAGAAGAGAGATTTCATTCATGCATGACATACATGTAAAATGTATGTGTGGTAAACTAAAAGTTCCAGATGTCATAGGATTCTGGTGCACATCTCTTGTTATCTTTATAGAAGGGGCATAAAATTATGTGTTCTCGCAAACAACTTCCCAAGATTTTAGTTTTCTAACATTCAAAGATTTGCTTTTTGGCTTATGATTGTGTATCTGTGATGGTTTAAATTATTGTTCAACATATATTCACTTCCCTTTCTCTCCCAGCTATGATTGGGTTCATTCTCCACCTCACTGATCCTGGCTTAATCTTAACATGCTTCTGCCAATCAAACATTGGCAGCCATCACATAAGTGTGGCTATACACACGCTCATCCAGTTTGGCTTAGACTACGATACTCTCAAGACACACCATGGAAATAATTGGCTCAGGTAGATTTTGTGCATCTACCTAGCCCCAGATTGGGAGACACACAGAAGAACTCATTGCCCGTACTAAAAATAACAGACTAAAACCTGACCTGTTGCCTAGATTCTGGATTCTAGGGTGGCCCAGCCAAGTGGCCTCCAGTCCACAAAGTAATAAATATAACAATAAGTGATCAATGTTTAAACAACGGAATTTTGGGATGACTTGTTATATGGCATTATTATGGCAAGATTTATACCTGATATGGGTCAGCTTTTGATGGGAAGGGGCCTTTGTTCCATTCAGAATGAGGCATGGTCTTCCCCCTTATTTTTACCAGCTTTTCTTGCAATACCATTGGCATACAATAAACTATGTGTATTTATATTGTACAATTTGGCATATGTTAATATAGGTATCACCACAATCAAGAAAATAAACCATCACCCATTAAGCTTAGAACGCTTTGGTCATCCCTCCCTAACTCAACCCTGATCCTTCACCTCTGTCTTCAGGTAAACATTGACCCAACTTCTGCTACTACTGATCAGTATGTACTCTCCGGGAGATTTTTCTAGAAATATCCATTGTATATGTATTGAATTCTTTTAAATTGCTTGGCAATATTGTATTTTACAAAAACACATACTATTTTAGTCCATTCATCTACTGATGAACATTTGTGCTGTTTCCAGTTTGGAGTGATTAAGAAGAAAGTTGTAACAGGGCGAAGGAAGAGGGGACTGACTTGGAGCAAAGTATACTCCATGCTTATATAATTATGTCAAAATGAGCCCCAATATTATGTATAGCTATAATGCACTAATAAAAATGAAATTAAAAAGGTAAAAAGTTGCAAACCAGTTTTCTATCGTCATAGGCTTTAAGTTTTTGGAGTAACACCTAGAAGTCAAATAGCTGCGTCACAAGGTAGTTGTATTGTAACTTAAGCTTCACATCTAAGTAAAGAAGTGACTAATCAACTCTTCAGAGGGCATCTACTTGTCAAGCCCTGGTCTAAACCTACTGCAGTGCCTTGCCTCACTCTCAGGAGTATGGGGAAGCCCCTCTTGGCCTTATGATGCCTTTGACTTTTAGCACCTGGGTTTCTGCTTTTCTCTCTGATAGTTTCATTCTCAAGCAGACTTTTATCACAAAATGTTCAGGAGGTCACTACCACATCAGCCTGCCATCTCACTAGGTCAGCAGCTTCCAGGAAAAGAGAGTTCCTCCTTCCTGCATGACTTAGCAAAGCCCAGTGTCTACTTTTTCTTGACTGACTAGGGTCCATGCTTATTCATGAACTGTGCAGGGACATAGAGTAAGCCTATCCTCAGTTTAGGGACAGGACATCAGATCAGCCTCCCTAGAGGACATTGTCAGAGAGCTGGGGAGAAATGATTGTCCAAAGGACAGGCAGGAGCCTTCTGCCAAAACAAAGAAGAGACAGGCAAACACACTACTGTGGTTTGGATCTTAAATGTCCCCCGAAGCCAAATGTCGAGAGCTTGGTCTCCAGCCAGTGGTGCTTTGGTGGTGGTAGAACCTTGAGGAGGTGGGGCCTGGTGGAAGGAAGTCAGGTCATGGGAGGCTGAACTTGAACGGGATATCTGGACCCTGGCCAAGCACTCACAGTCTTGCTTCCCAGAAACTGTAAGTTGAGCAGTTTCCTCTGTTGTGTGCCCAAAGGCAACAGGGTCAAGTGACCATGGACAGAAATCTCTGGAACTATGAGCCAAAAAAATCTTTCCTCTTATAAGATGATTTTCTTTAGAAAATTTTTCTTAGCAATGAAAAGTTGACTAACATACTTTTGATTAAACCATGACAAAGAAAACCCTGCTAAAGTGATTGCAATAAAATCATGTTAATATTTGTGGCTTCACATTATACTAAGTGGTTTCCAGTGCCAAATTGAATTTTTCAGCTGTACCTCGTCCCTTCCTCTTATCATCTTGCATGGCCCAGAATGTCCATATTATATCCCAGATTTTGAATCCTTCCATCATTCAATATCAGTGACATATTAAAGGAAGCTAAGTCTATGGGAGCTTTACAAAACAAGGAGGAGAAGAAGAAAGAAAAGGAGAAAGAGGAAGAGAAGCAGCTGAAGCAAGAAAGAATAGGATAAACCCAATGTTCTGTCTCCCTCTAAAAGTCCACAAGTCTATGATTCTACACTTGTTCGACAACTGTAGAATTCTCTGATATTAGGACTCCAAGGTTTCTTGAGGCAATGCATGCTCTTGAGGAGTCCACATTCTAATCTTGTTACCAAGTTCAGATCATGAGGTTGATACACCCCTGAGGACAGATTGACATTTTGATTGTCTTAGTTAGGGAACTAGGGAAACTGCATTAACAAGCAAATAAATTTATGGGATGCTAGTGCTAAAATGAATCTCATTGTTTATCAGCAGCTTTTAAGAAGTGAAATATGTATGCATCCCTAAGAACCAGGGGAGCTCACTGGTGAGAAATGTTTCTCTTTTCTGCTTCTCTAATGCACAGAGAAAGAAAGAGAAATCTACAGACTATGTAGATTTCTGTCTCATCCGTGTAGTCACTGTAGTATCAATGAGAGTCTGCTCCAAGGAATGGAAGGAACCTCTTATTATCTTCCCTGCTCCCAAATCAGCCTCTGTAGCTCATAGTAGATCACTAAGCACCTCCCATTCCCTTCTATTATGGTTAGGATCTAAAATGTCCCTCAGAAGCTCATATATTGAAAGCATGGTTCCCAATGCAGCAAGGTTTGGAAGTGGAGCCTTTAGGCAATGATGGAATCGTGATGGCTCTGACCATGGATAGACCAATGGCAGGTAGGGCTTAGTTGGAGGAAGTAGGTCACGGAGGGTGTGCCCTGAAAGATTTTATCTTCTTCCAGGTGGCTTCTTTGCATTCATTCATTCATTCATTCATATTCATATTCTATCTATCTATCTATCTATCTATCTATCTATCTATCTATCTATTTCTATCTCTCTTTCCTTCTTCCTTCAAGTTACCATGAACTGAGCAGCTCTGTTCTGCCATGCCCTTTCTGCCATGAGGTTTCTACATCCTGTGAAACCATGAGCCAAATTAATTCTTTCCTCCTCTGAGTTGTTCTTGTCAGGTATTTTGGCCACAGTGATAAAAAGCTGATCTGCAGATCCCTAAGATTTCAATATGATTCCTTCTCCTTGTAGTGATCATTTCATACTCCATTTCTTGCAATTTCTTTTCTCTAAGACAATAAGATTTTAAAAATCCTTGCTTTTCAGAGAAGTTGCATTGTCTAATGGAAAGGCAGGGCTGTGATGTTAGGAAAACTAAGTATAAATCTGACCTGACACTAGCTAGCTGAGCCTTTTGGCAAGTGGCAGTGAGCTTCAATAGCCTCATTCATAAGACCTTCACTGGGAAGATTTAGTGAGCCATCACATGTACTATGTTGGGGACAGAAGAGGAATATGATAAACGGTAATTCTCTACCATCACTTTTTGCTGTCCTTGAAATATTTTCCCCAAGGGATTTAACACTTCCTAAAAAACTTCAGTTCAAAGAATAGAAAATGGGTAAGTGGACAAACCATGGGTCATGTTATAAGTTAAACAACACCTCAGTGCTCTCTTGCTGTTTGGTTTTGCTTGATGCAGAATACAGTAGACTCTTTCTACCACCAATTAGTAATTAAACTAATTGGATTTTCTGTAGCAATCTTAACTTCCCATATTCATTCTCTCTTCTAGTTCACTAATACCATATTCCACAAAATCTAGCATTTCAAAATCTAAACTACTCTCTAGATCTCACCCACTGGAGGAATTCACAAAACTTTTGCAGAGATTTGGTATTCAGGAAATATGATCATTTAGAACTTACATTCTTCATACTTAATGTAAACAACATAGACCCCATACTATAGCCCACTGTTAACCAATCCTAAATGATTCTTACAGAAACAGAAAAAGCAATCCTAAAATTTATACAATAAAACAACAACAACAAAAATGTCCAAATAGTCAAAACAATTTGGGGCAAGAAGAACAAAGCTGGAAGCATTATATTTCCTGACATCAAAATATATTATAAAGCTACAGTCATCAAAACAATAAGACATGAAAACAAGCACACAGGCCAAAGGCACAGAAGAGAGGGCCCATAAATAAACCCACATTAGTACAATGAACTGATCTTTTACAAACAGGTCAAGAAAATACAACAGGGGAAAAAAAATACTTGCTTCAATTAATCATGTTGGGAAAACTAGATATCCCCAAGCAAAAGGAAAAATTAGACACTCATTTTATACAAGAACAGAAATCACCTCAAAGTGGATTAAATAAATCTGAGACTTGAAACTATAAAACTCCTAGAAGAAAAGAGGGGAAAAGAATCTTGTCATTGGTTTTGGCAATGATTCTTGGAGTAAGACTCAAAAAAAGCTGATAAAAAAAAAATCAAAAGTAGACAATTGGAATTATATCAAATTTAAAAAGGAAAACAAACCACACAACTAAAAACCAACCTAGGAGAAAATACACACGATCCACATCTATGATAAATGTTTAATATCAAAAATATGTAAGAAATGCCTGACATTTGATATCCAATAGCAAAAACAATCTGATTTTTAAAATAGGCAAGGGAGGGGTTTAACCATTTCCTCAAAGAACACACACAAATGGCCATGTTCAAGTACTAATCTTCAGGGAAATGCAAGTCAATATCACCACGAAACATGACATCATATATTTCAGAATAGCTGCTATCAAGACAATAAAACACAGCAAGTGTTAACAAGGATATGGAGAAATTGGAATTGTTGCCCATTATTGGTGGGAATATAAAATTAAAAACAAAAAAAAATATATCATCTAGCAATTCTGCTTCCAAATACGAACACACTGGAATTGAAATCAGTATTTCAAGGGCCTCTTTTGTTTTTTTAGTACCAGGGATTGAACACAGGGGCACTCAACCACTGAGCCACATCCTTAGTCCCTTTTTATATTTTAGTTTGAAACAGGGCCTCACTAATTTACTTAGGATACCACCAAGTTGCTGAGGCTGGCTTTGAACTTGTGATCCTTCTGTCTCCACCTCCAGAGCCCCTGGAATTATAGGCATGTACCATCACCCATGATGGTTGAAATCAGTATTTCAAAAGTCTCTGCACTCTTATGTTCATTGTAACATTATTCAAAATAACCCAGAAGTGGAAGCAACCTAAATGTTTATTGACAGATAAATGGATAAAGAAAATATGATGCATACAAACAATTTTTTCAGCCTTAATAAAGCAGAAAATTGTGCTGTTTGCAACAATATGAATGAAACTGAAGGACATTATGTTAAGTATATTATGGCATAACACTTTTATCAGGAATCTAAAGAGTCAAAGCAGAGAGTGAAATGGTAGTTTCTAGCATCTGGGAGGAGGAAGGAGGAGAAAGGCAGAGTAATTGGGGGAAAAAAGAAAATATATTCTTTTCCAGCATAAGTTGTCAGTATTTTGATTGGTAAAGGTCAGGACAGATTTAGATAAGAAGATAAAGAAAAGCCCCTTCACAAGTGTGGTTGATAACAAAATATGGCCACAAACTCCCTCATCATTTTATGCATGTACCATTGCAATGTGGCATTGAATGGCTTCTATAAAAAGGTGGGGTTTATTTCCCTAACCTCTGACATTTTGAACACCTTTGTATGTGTATGAGCATTGTGATGGGCTTGGACCAATAGACCAGACAATATCCAATTTCTTTAAAAATTCCCTCTAGAAATCTTGTAGTTTTTTTTGCTTTTTGTTTTAGTCTTGTAAAATCCAACTGCCATGTGAGGAAGTCTGAGCAAGCCAGGTGGGAAGGTTTCACAGAGGAGATGTTTAGGCCAACAGCCCCAAAGAACTGTCAGACATATAAGGGAAATCATCAGATGCCCTCCAGCCAACCTGCCAATAAGCAAATCAAGAGACCTTAGGGATTTAAGGTTCCATGAAGCTCTAAAAAATGCACCACTCATCACTTGTTTTTAGCCAATTCCTCAAAATTTATTATCATAATACTTTAGGAAATCTAAACTTACATTCATACAATGAAGTCTTAGATTTAGAAGAAATCTGGAAAAAAACAAACAAACAAGTGTGCACTGGGTGACCTCAAATCCCTTAATATGTTTATTTGCCTCACATAATTACTTATATGAACCCCTCCCCTCATCTCAAAGTGATTCCAGTTTGAGTAAGATGTAGGATGACCACACTTTTTTGGAGAAATCTCATCTACAGTATCTCAGATAATTTCAGCATTAAATTTCCAGCTATGGGATGATCATGATTTCAGAAGCCAATACCATTCCATTTGAGAGTATTTGACTTAAAGCATTTGCTTGTGTTAAGACCCACTTTCTTATATCTTCCATTTATTAGTCTTTCACATTTAAAGACAACCGTCTCACTAGACTCAGTCTCATACAAGGATGCACACATACATACAAAACCAGTTTTTTTTTCTCTTTGTTAGCAATCCTAACTTCTTCAAAATTTCTCTAGATGTCCCAAGTTCAAAGCCAGCCTTAGCAAGTTAGCGAGGTCCTAAGCAACTTAGCGAAACCTTTCTCAAAATAAAAAGGGCTAGGGATATGGCTCAGTGGTTAAGCGCCTCTGAATTCAATATCAACTGCCAAAAAGCAAACAAACAAAAAACAAGAGGAATAAGAAGAAAAAATTATTCCCTTGTAAGAGTTAAAGAATTCTTGGTTATCCTTTGTTCTTGGTTATCCTTTGTCATCCTCTTTTCTAAATATAATATTTTAATAAAATTGGAAATTTTACTTTTGGACAGAGATGGTAGGTCTATTCTCTGTTATTCCCTCATTGGCCAAAAATGTCCCATTTCATGAAATTCTTACTAATACCTCCACATATCCTGGCAACCACATTCAAGTGTTATAGATTTTGTTTGTTAGAGTATTGAGCAGATAATTTATATCTATGGAGAATGAATAAGAGAAAATGAGCTTATTACCTAAAGCAGCTGAAACATAAAAAGAGGTTTGTGGTACAATGGAACCTACCAAATTTTTGAAGAATGTATGAGACAGCATGAGTCTTTGCTGAAGAACGTGAACTTCAGGATCTGATAGAACTGAGTTTAATCCAGGCCCCACCATCTATTCTCCGTCTAACCTTGTGTGAGTGCTTTAATTTCTCTAAGACTATGCAACTACATCTGCAAGATACAGATTTGGCTACTTCAATATTATATGACTGTGAAAACTTAGTGAACAGTGCAAGGCACTTAAAAGCAACTTAATGAATGTTTATTTTTATTAGCAGCTTGGAATCAGAATCAGATTGTAGGCTTTATTTAATAACTTGTATAATTTGAGTTTCTTAACCTCTTTGAATGTCAATTCTGTATTTTTGTGATCTGATTAATACAGCTTACCTTGTAGGGATGTTGATGGTTTAATTCTTCAAAAGTTGGCAAAGCACACAAAGCAAGGGCAAGTTCTGTAATCTAGGGGAAAACATAGCTTTAGCATATGTCTCCAACTGATTTGGCCCATGCTCTCATATGTATTATGATCATAAATTTTGCAACTCATATAGGAAATGGCCAAGTAAATTATCACTTTAATAAGAGCTATTTTGGAGAAAGTCAGAGTGTTTTGGGATCCTAGAGAGGAAAATGACCAAGCAAGATTTACCAGAGGAAATGATATCTAAACCCATGTTGAGAGATGAGTCAATGAGAGTAGATGAAACTGACATGGTGGGGTAAGAGGAACACAAAGAGAGAGCTCAGGTGTGAGAGAAGCTTTGGAAACAGAGACATCCTGGCCAATAAGAGTAATAAAAGAAATGTAGTACTCTTAGGTATCAGACACTATTTGGAGCACCTTAAAATTATTATTGAAATTGATCCTCCTACAGTCTTATACTTAGGATTATAATTACTATTTCAAAAGTGAAAAAAACTGGATCCCAGTTAAAGGTCATGATTTCACACAAGTTTAAATAAAAGAATGAGCTAGGGTTGGAACTTAATGCTTCTGGTTACAAAGCCAATATTTCCCAAGTCCAAGAGAATAAAGAACTTGGAAAGAGAAGAAGCTATGACACCGATGTTTGCAACCACAGTCCTGGGGACAGGGGTAGCGAGTGCTCCTGGGTCCTTCCTGCATCTTTTTGGAAGGTGGCATGATGAAGGCAGGTGTACCCAATGTTGTCCTCCCCAAGGGATCTTCAAACTTAATCCTTCAGAGAAAACAAGCAGTGGCCTTTGGAAAGCATGATTCTCAGATGGTCTTGATGCTCAGGAGGCCGAACATCTTTACTAAACAGCAAGAACTTTACAAAAACTGCAACAGAACAGAACCCGCAGGCCTCACAGGGAGAAGCCTCTCTTTAGACAGGATCCTGAACACTTAGACCTGATCAGCAACTGCTGTCTCCCTGGGAATTTGTGTCCTACCATGAGTGATTACAGCTTTCTGTAAGCACAAGTGGCCTTCCTGATAAAATTCAGCTCTACAGAATTAGGGAAGAGGCCCTCATTTGGTTATTTTTCAAGGCCTTTCCTATCTCAGGCCAGCAGCTTTATTGTTCTGTGGCTGCTTCAAAGGACCTTCTCTGGAAAAACTTGCATATTTTCTCCCTGAGCCTTATCGGCCTCCCTCACACCCGCTCACTGGCCTGATGGTGACTCCACAAAAGCAGCAGAAAGCTCCAAATCTGAGCTGAGCAACTGCTCACTTTGGGCCAGCTGCAAAAATCCCCCTGGCATCTGTGCTGGAAGTTCAGAAGTCCCTGGATAAGCCTTTTCTCCAAGTCTTGACCGTGCTGCAGTCAGCTGCAGACAGGAGGGCACCCTGGGCCTCAGACCTACAAGACCCAGTGAATCCCCCAACATGCCAGGCCTCCAACCACTCAGAGCTGGCAATGCTCCTAATGATGTCATGTGCTGCTGGCGCTTTTTTTCTGTGTTTGAACCATGAGTATGAATCAGAAAGAGGACAGAGACACTGTTGTGTGAAAGTGACAGTTTTCTACTCAAATGAACTTGAGGAACCTCATGATACCTTTATGGTAGATCATACATATTACCTGAATTTTCAAAGTTTCATTCTCATCTATAAACAGTGATAACAAAACCAACTTTACAGTGCAGCTGAGATTGTTAGATGAAAAAAACACAAGGCAATTTTTTTTTTCGTTAAAGATTTTTCAAAAACTTTTAGCTGCTATCAATATGGTTTTCCTCTGAAGAAGACAATGAGAGAGAACACAGAGCGAAGTACAACAGCCTATTAATCTTCTCCCTACTATTTGATGTTTGGGAAAGTTGATGTTCAAAAAATATGTGTTTAAGTCGAATTTAACTTCTAAAGAAGACCCCAGAACTCCAGAGAAGGCAAAGGGATTTGGAATCAGGACACAGGGTTTACTTTATATTATAGTAATAGACCCAGAATGGTGACTTGCACTTTTGCAACAATATCTGACATTAAGCATAAACACTTTATCTCATTAAGTGTCAGATACCTCTGCAAAATGGGTATAATGATATTGTCACATATCTGGAAAGGATAATCACAGAAACCCTGTACCAAAGAGAATCTTTTTTTCAATTCATTAATGCATTTTAAGGTAAAGAATTTCCTCTGTGTTGGGCATGCCACTTATGGTCCCCTTGACTCCATACAAGACACTAAAAAGCAGCATTTGGTACCTCTATTACAGAGACAAAGGGACTGAAAATGAGAAAACTGTCTTGCTAAATGTCACACATACTTACTCCAGCCTCTCAGTTGCTCACCCTACATGGAAATCATCCCAAGTTCTCTTATTCTCCTCCTCCCCAAATCAAGCATCAAGCTCTTCTAAAACCCAGTTATACTTTCTTGGGTGTGCTTCAGCAGTACAGCATTTGTTTGGTATGTGCAAGGCCATGAGTTTGATACCCAGCACCACCAAAAAACAAACAAACAAACAAACAAAAAAAAAAAAAAACAGAATATGACCAGGTATTCCTCTGTATGGTCTCCTTAATCCTCCATCAAGTCTATTTTCTAGAGTAGCAGTTTTGAAATCCTATTAGCTTGTATTAATCTACAACTTAAAACATCCTGTTGCTTCCTATTATATTCCTAACAAAAGCTAAAGTCCAAGCAATGGCACAAGGCCTTGCGTATTTGGATACTATTCAGCTTCTAAGACTTTAGTTATGCCCATTTTATCCACTCTGCTCAGCCATATTAATGTATTTGTCCTTCCTTCTTTAGGACAAAGACACTTCTATCTCAGGGCCTTTGCACTTGCTTCTATTGAGGTCTGGAATGCCTTTCATCACAGAGCCGCCTGCTGGCATTTTCAAACTCATTCATGTCTTCTCAAATTTATAACCCCTGATCTTAAAAAATGATGAAGTATGTTAATAAACAAAAGTGTGTTGTCTCTGTTAAAAAAAAATTCCAGCTTATCAGGGAAATTTCCCCTGATTTATCACCATAAAAAGGCAAATTGGGCTCTCTTGCCATTCACTAAACCTTCCAACTCTATTTTTCCTCTTACCACCTATTGCTACCTGCTGTAATATTAGGTATGCTTTAAATTTGTTCATTTTTTTGTCAACACTGGAAGCTCCATACGGACTGTGAATAAAACTTTTTTTTTCCCAGCTCCATCAAATTAAATTTTGCATAAATTATAATGTATTTATTTTAATGTACAGTTTGATGATATTTTACAAACGAATACATGTTAATCTGACCCAGAACATTTTTATCACCTCAAATAGTTTTCTGTGACCTACTCTACATCCTAAGCAGATTGATCTGATTTCTACAATAGAAATTACCTTTTCTAGAATCCATTTAAGTGGAATTTTACAATATTTACTCTTGTGTGTCTGGCTCCTTTCAGCCAATAAAATGTTTCTGAGATTTATCCATGTTTTTCTGAAGATCACCTCTTTGTTGTTTTATTACTAAATAGTATTTCATTGTGATGAATAGAACATAATTTATCTATTGACCTATTGATAAACAATTGTGCTATTGCCAGGTTTGGACTATAATGAATGATCTGCTATGAATGAATGTGTTAAGTCATTTTTGTGAGTGTAGGTTCATTTTGCTTAAATACATAGAAATAGAACCATTAGGTAGTAGATTAAGTACACATTTAACTTGGATCTAGATTTCTATTTTTTATTTCTGATATCTCCCCACAATCCAGAGTAGCACGAGCCATGCACTCACTACATATCCATTAATTGAAAAACTTCAATAATGACCAGTGAACATAACTCTAGATCACTTTGAAGCCCAAGTTAGAAGTTGGTCACTGCTCCAAATTGATGGGCAGGGGAGTGGGGTGGGGGATTTGTGATGCACAGGATATGCCCGCAGCTGGTGTGAACAGAGCCTGTGTGGGCAATCTCCATGGTCCCTTGGTGAAACCATTCAAAAGGAGCATGAGCAGATACAACCCTGACACCAGGCAATGTTTCTCTCTCTGGCCTTTATATTTAACAGGGCTTGCCTGGCTGTTTCCTTCCCACCAGGGAGCGGCTGTTATAATCCCCAGAGCTCTCCCTCTCCAGACTTTTGCAATCCCATTATCCTCCCGCTGGAGAGACAAGCTCATCTGACATCACCGCCAGTGTGGAGACTGTGTGGATGTGCTGAATTCACCACCTGGTGACTACAATTAAAATTCGTCTCCTTTGATTTATTTTGGTTGGGGGAGAGAAATCACTTACGTTCTTGGAGATGCAGATAAGAGATGATATATGTCCCATCTATTTCCCTGATAGCAACACTTCCTACAGCCAACCCAGATGGAAGAGAAGCTTCAATCACACCCACACTTGACTACCTGCATCCCAGGAAAGATGAGGTGGTAGAGAGAGAAAAGGGAAGAGAAGAAAAGGAGTCCTCTAGGGTGAGGAGGTAATGAGAAACATACATGATTTTTCTGGGAATGGGATTTAATCCAAAGAGAGAAATACATCCTCTTGAAATATAGCATTTTCTGTTCCAGCTGAGAATGCAGCGTCCCTTTCTAATCAACTGAATAGTGTCAGATACCACCTTGAAGATGATCTAATCCAAGAGTTCTTATCCTAGAACCTGGGGATGGACTTCTAGAGGATTCAGGACTCCCCACATAGGGAAGGCAGTAAAGGCATCTATATTTACTCCAAAGATATCTAAGACTACAAAAGAGGTTAAAAATAATAAGCAAACCTAGTCAAATATCTTTATTTTATAGTTGGGAATATTTAAGTCTAGAGAGGTACCAAAAAATGTACCCAAATCCATATAGTTGTTAAAACTAACACCCAAGTAAGTTCCTGACCCTGGCCTTTGGTCCATTTCACCTGGAAGCTAGCCTGCACACCTGTTAGGAAGAATGATGGTTGCTGTGTCTTCCACCATAGCTACTCCTGGAGTTGACAAGGCAGTAATTCGGGCAACTCATTTCCTCAAGGTGCAGTTAGTAGTAGGTATAAATTGGTGCAACGTCAGAGGTCATGATTCTAATCCTTCTTTTTAACAACAAACCATTTGCTCCCCAATGCTCCCCACCCCCATCTTCAGGCCCGAATAAGAACAGTGCATTGTTCAAATTGGCCAATCAGATTAATTCTCTCATGTGATTGGCCCAAGACCTGGGCACATAATTCAAGCTGAGCCAATCAGAACCCTCTTCTGCAGTTTTTTTTTAATTAAAATGGGAAGTGAGTTCTTGTCTTGATTTTTCTAGAGAAATAGAACAGCAGATACCAGATGAAATGGAAGCTGCACAGAAAAGGCTGTTGGGCTTGAGGATGTAGCTTTGTAGCAAAAACATGCTTTGGAGAACCTGGGTTCCATCCCCAGCACTACCAAAAACAGGGAGTGGAGAGAAGGCTGGGGGAATGAGACTGGCAGCAGGAATGAGGAGGAAAGACAAAGAAAACAGTGTCCTGATATCAGTCCTTTGGTCTTTCCTTCATTTATTTCCTATCACTTCCTTATCCGTGAGCTTTCCCAGTAGGTTCCTAATAATTTTGTTTTGGGGGGAGGTGAAGTGGAGGAAGATGTTTGGATAAGTTAACACCAATTAAATATTCCATTTGCTACTGAATAAATTCTGCCTAATACAGTGCCTAAGTGTTGATAAGCACTTCCCTTAAGCACAGACCATGTCCTTTGGACTTATTCTTTGGGAAAACCTTCAATATATTTCCAACAACCATTTCTATACCTTCTGTGTCAATATGGACCAGGAAGACGCTTGGGGTACTGACTGCTCCACTGAAAACGGATCCCCCCAAGCATCAAAACTCACTCTTTTCCAGTCTCAAAGTCACAAGGTGGGTTTCTCGGGCCTTTTCTCTACCTCCAATTTTTCTTTCACTCTATCTCTTCTAATACGCTCTCCTGCTGTATCTTTTCAGATCCATGGAGCTCTGATGCCCCCTGCTGCTGGCTGTTGGCGGCAAGAGGCACACATTTTTCTGGCTGCTAGGTTTTCATTCCAGGTTTCCCTGCCTTCCTGTCATCTGTGCTAGTTCTTTCTTCTCTCGTGTTTTTCTCTTGTTATTGAAGTGTCTGGCTCTGTTTTCTCACCATCTTTCTGGGCCTCTGTGTCCTCTCAAATTTTTTTCTGCAGCACATCTCTCTCAGCTTCTCTCCTCTCTCAATTTCAGTTTCTGATTTTGTTCTCTGCCCTCAATCTGCTATTTCAGTCCCTGTCTCACAATTCCTGGGACCTGTTTCTGTCTCATTTTCTGTTACACACCCTCACACATTCATTGGCAAAATGTTTTCTTTTGTAGAGAAACCCACCAAATGTTCCTCTCCCTGTCTAAGTGCATTTCACGAGGAGGAAGTCGGGCTCAGTGAATACCTGAGGTGACCAGCATTTTGCAAAGAGGGTTATTCTGAGAAATAAATCATGTTCACTGAGTTCCAGAAAGTTAGATTACGTCCAGCATTCACTCCCAGCTCACTCTGTGATGTTGGGCAAATAATTATCCCTTTTAGAGCTACAAATTTTTAAAACTATAGGGATCATGGGGACTACAGGTGGGGTGAGAGCATTGGAGAGCTCGGGCATCATTCAGAAACAAGAAGGGAGTCCTGGTCTCAGACTCACCATGAGAGGATAGCACTTGCCACATCTGTGTCTCTGAAGCTCTGCGTGTGAGATGCCTGCTCAGTGGGTCCTGCTGACGGGTTGATTCTTTTGTTGACAAATAGGACTAATATTCCAAGAACCCCACTGGTCCGAGTTTGTTTCTCTGCCAAAGTGAGTTGTCATTAGCATCTGATTCAAACACCCAAACAACCTCCCCAAAATGACTCTCCATCCATCTGTTAAACGGAGGGGATGTGATTCCTGGTAGTGCCTGTGACTTTCCAAGGAGAATACTGGCTTGAGGGTAGCACGGGAGAGTGTGCATCCCACACTACCAGGCCAGCCACACTGCAAAAGTCATGGCACAGCCGTGCTGGCAGTTTCCCTGCAAGGTCAACTGTTTCGTGGATAAGAAAACCAAGATTTGAAAAGCTTAGGTAAATTAATAAACAGTATGTAGCTGGACCAGGGTTTACACCTGAGATGTTCAGATGAAAAAAAAAAAAAAACCTCATAAAAATAAATGAAAAGCATTGGCCTGATTACGAAGAGGAAATCTTGGACTAGTAGTTTCTACTTTTTGGCATAAATTCCTCCATAAATGATATAACAGAGGATTTGTGTTCCAGGGTCTCTTTAAGTTGTAACAGATGAAGGTCCTGTCCCTCTATTATCCACAACTTTCTCTGACGTCTTTCCAATTTTTTCTCTTCCTTACTTTATGAGAACCTCAATGTGTCTATAATTCCACATCAGTGCATTTCTCAAAAACTTTTCTTTTCTCACAATGCCTTAGCACCTCATTCTTCTAAATGTAGGAAATACTAAGTTTTTGGTTTTGTTTTCTGAAGACAGAAAGAGTGGGAGGAAGTAACTCAAGCCTGGAAGCCAGGAGAGTGAAATATAAAAGGCAAGAAGAAAAAACGGAAGGGGAAAAAATATTAACAAGTCCTCTGACATTTTACAAGATTAATTTACGACATGACAGAACCTTTATTATAGGTTCACACTTTGCCTTTAGGTACTGATGGCTAAGGATGACCAAACATATTGAAAGACAAAGACTGAGAAGCCAACTGAATATCAAATTGGGGGCTGAAATTTTTAAATCTCTTATATTACCAAATAATCCAATAAGAGGACAGTATATGCTTTATAAGGTATGCCTTTGAAAACACCTTTTATACATGCACATCTATTCTCAAAAGCAAGATGCCTCTGTAGCCCAAACACACTCTCGCCCAGCTTCAGGGACACCACTCAGCATGCAGCAGGCTCTGGTGGTGATGTTCCCAGTGCTTTCCCCACAATGCAGCCTCCCTGGGACGGATGCTAACAATCGATACCAAACACCTCATCCATCAATGAAAAAGCTGTTACAACAACAGCAGCTATTTTGATGCAGCTACTGATTTCTTTTGGGCCTCCCAAACACAAAGGTAGGAAATAATAACTGGTCATCTTTCATCATGACAGACAAAGCCAGAGGACAGTTGGAGCAGAAGTGCTGCCCATGAATTGTCCCACACCTCAAAGCGGGTAGAGGTAAAGCCTCCGTCCTGGAGGTTTTGGGGTTTCACTGATTAAAAAGATCAGTAGGGCTCCTCCCACACCATTATCGAGGTGGCACCACACAATCCCACATTCCTGGGTAAACCCATCAATGGAGTCACTACAGTGTCACAGGAACTCCAAAGGAGGCTATGTGGCAGGTTAAAAGGTGACCTTCGTCCCCATTTCACAGATGGGCAAACAGAGACACACAGGGCAGAGGCTGCATAAGTGGAAGAATTAGAACCAGAACACAGCTCTTTTTTCTGAAGCCAGTCTCTTTTTGTTTTGTTCTTTTCCTCAAATTAAAAGGCAAAGAGATGAAACCATGACATAGCTTCAAATAATAATGGAGTGAACCCAATTGTGTTTTTGAAGAATACTGAATGGCCTGGGGACACATTTATAGTATAAAGCTAAGTGAATAAGCACACTATGTGTGCTCATGTGCATTACTTGGTTTCATAAAAATTTCATATAAATGTATATGCACATTATAGTGTCAACCAAAAATTACCTCTGGATGGTGATATAATGAGTGACTTTGGATTTTTCTTAATGCATTAATGTATTTTAGACATTTCTAATCATATGCACGTCTCTAATATTTTTAACAGTTAATTTGACTATATAATTCAAATTAATAAATATAGATGTACACACACACACACACACACACACACACATGCAAATCAAAACTAAAAAATCTCAAGAGACAACTCCTTTGCTTGGCTGTCTCGCTTTCTCCCACCTATGCTATAAACTCAGGCAGTAAAAACCTGAAGGCTGTGCTAGACTGTAGGGCTGCTCAACATCAGGACCTCAGTCAAAAGCTTTATCTCTGACCCTCACAGTCTTCATTTACCCAAAAGGGCATATTTGTACTTCTAACATAATTTATATACTCTTTTTTTTTAATAAAATGATAATCAGGATTTTGCGCGCCTTGAACCCAAAAGTGCAGGCAGACAGGAAGCAACGATATGATGTGAGAGGGGGATCCCTGCTCGTGAAACCATAAATTTATTCAGAATTTCTGTCTTCACCAAGCTGTAGGCTGCAGCAGCCCCTGTGATTATCTCTTCACAATCAAATGGGCGCATATCTAGGGAGGCAGATGCGGCTCTAGTGGAGGGGGTGGGAGCCTCTAATTGCAGGATTTACATGAGAGGAGATTCCCCAGAGGCAGAGAAACAGACTGCAGAGAAGACACAAGCTATCTCCCCAAGCAGAGAGGGAGAGGGAGGCTTGGAAAATAGGCTGCCCTGTTTCTGTTCTTTGGGGTATTCATAGGACAAAAAAGGAAGTTAAAACTGGGACCCATGGCAAGAAATTGACTTAAATTCAATGTAACTAGATTGAACAGCTACTTCCTATCAGGTACCAGGGATTGGAATGACCAAAAAAGAAAAGAAATGTAAGAGCAAGGATGTGAGAGTTGAGAATTAAGGTTTTTCTGGTACCTATTTTACACCAAGCACTCTGTTCGACACTACTTAAGTTATCACATATAATCCTTACAATTAATTTGTGAGGTAGTGTTGAAGAAGCAATATCATGCATACACTTGACAAGAGCTTCTTATAGTATCTGCTGGGCCCCAAGCCTGCCAGCCTCCCCTGCATTGGCATCCTGCTCAGGTTCTTTCATTTATCCACCATGCCCACCTCACCTTCCCCACTCAAACAACCCCTTCAGCAATGAGTCCACCTGCCACATCCTCCAAGTTCACCCACCTCATCTCAGGTTCATGGACATCCCCAACTCTGTGCTCCACTGCATTCTGCAACATTTTCCCTAATTATTGTTTGCTTATCTGTCTCTCTCCCCATATGAAACATAATTTTTATTGTTGTAACTTTTCCCCCCCTTAGGCTCTCTCTGGTGCTTAATATTGGGTCCAGAGAAAAGAACTTGCTACATGAAAATGAGATGACATTATGGAGAGAAAGGAAAGAATGGACGAATCAATAAATGAACCAGCAAATAAGTGAAAGGTGAGCTAACGCAACCATGAAAGAAAGCACATGAGTTTCAACTATAGCTCCAAGAGGCACTAGAGAGGAGAGAAGGTTAAGAAAAAAGAAAAAAAAAACCACCAGAACAGAGCAGAGATGGCAAAAGAAGATAGGTCACAAAGACCAACATCAAAATAATACCACATCTGGGAAAACCAGGACTATTTTTAGCCTACAGTTTCCCATAAAGCAGCATCAGATTTCTTGCAGTTGAGGAGCCATGCGTTTTGAAAATGCTCCATCACGCTGCCCATTTTGCAACTGGTACATTCTTTGAGGCTCATCCAAAAAGCATCAGGATCACCAAATCTGGACAGGAGCAAATACCTGCTTTGATCCTTCTGAAGGACGGGGTTCCTGTGTGTGGCACCCCAGCTGATCCTGACAGTCTGTCTTATTTAGAATCTTCTACTGCAGCGAGGATGCTTGAATGAAAGAAAAAGCTAGACTAGACTTGGAGAGCACATGAAATCTAGCATTTTATGCTTTCAT
This sequence comes from Callospermophilus lateralis, assembly GCF_048772815.1. Classification (NCBI taxonomy): domain Eukaryota; kingdom Metazoa; phylum Chordata; class Mammalia; order Rodentia; family Sciuridae; genus Callospermophilus; species Callospermophilus lateralis. The sequence continues at coordinate 2,052,426 of NW_027512424.1, read as the reverse complement.
ACGACAAACAATGATGAGGCAACATCAGTTTTTAAAGTGTCTTGCCACTGGCTGGTGTTTCGCGACATCATGTGCATTTGCTCATACAATCTTTTGATGTCCTTACTGCTGTGGATGTAATCATCTTTCTCTGAGAGATGAAGCAACTGAGATGTTGGGATATTATTTATTTTTCTTTTGTCCTAGCTCCTCATTTTGAGGGTTTTCTTCCCTCTATCATTCACTTTCTCCTATAGTAGAGAAAGAAATTGTCCCCATCCCCTAAATTCAGAACAACTTCCTCCTGAGAAGTGGAAACATCTTCCTGAGATTGGAAGTTGAAGGACTGCAAACCCTACCCTGACAGGTGCCAAGAAAGCTGGGAGCAGAGATCGACCCCTGCCAAAGCCTGTCTAGTATAGGCTAATTATTTTGGTCAGCTTCTGCATGGCTATGACAAAAATAACCCAAGAAGAACAACTTAAAGGAGGAAAAGTTTGTTTTGTTCACAGTTTGAGGGGCTCAGTCCATGGTTGGACAACTTCACAGCTCTGGGCCGCAGGTGAGGCAGAACATCATGGGAGAAAGGGCATGGAGGAGGAAAGCAACTCAGGACATGGAAAGCAGAAAGCAGAAAGCTAGCATTTTATGCTTTCATTCGACAAACTCACCAGGGACAAAATATATACCCCAAAGCCACACCCACCTGTGACCTACTTCCTCCAGTCATATCTTTACCTGCCTATAGTTATCACCTAATTAATCCTTATCTGTGGATTAGTCCACTGATGAAGTTCTACCTGGCATAATCTAACCCTTTCCACCTCTGGACATTCTTGCTTTGTCTCACACGTGAGCTTTTGGGGGATACCCCACATCCAAATCACATCACTAACTAAATCTGCATTTATGTATTTCCTGCCTTTTGTCCCTTTGCCTCCTCTTTAGGTCAACTAAAACCATCCATGTCTTTCACGTAGCTTTTATATCTGTACATTTGGAACCAGGGAGAAGCAAACTACCTGCTTCTTTCCAGTTTGATCAAATGGCATAAAGCTCACTTTTCCTTTTTCCAACTTTTGTCTTTTTCTTAATGAGCGCAGGCTGTGGAATCCAGCCAGCTGGAATCCAGGCAGGGTCCCAGGGCTAAGCTGCCAATAAAAAGATGGTTAATGTTCACAAATATCTCACCCTTCCCTTCTACTGCACACACAGAAAGACTAGCTTTCCTGGCCCCTTCTATTTAGGAAAGGCCATGCTACTAATTCTGGTCAATGAGCTGTTAGCAAAAGGTATCTAGGGACAAAAGCAATTTGTTGCTGGTATGAGGTCTCCAGCACTCCTTTTCCCTGTTGAGGTCACATGTTCCCTTCTTTCCTCCTGGGAAAGTGAAGCCACAAAATCACGTTGCACGAATAGCTAAGCTACTGTCCTAAATAAAGGAATAAAAAGAGCAAGAAACCTTTGAGGTTTTAATCCTAAAATTTCTGGAGTTTCTTTATTAAAGTGAGGTAACCCATTCTCCTCCGATAAATGCAGATGTTGCTATGAAGTATTGTAGACCTATGTTTTGGCTTCTGAAGCCTTCCTCGGGCAGGGTTTCTGTACTGGCAGTCTCCAGAGGTTTTTTTTTTCCCATTCTCCACACTTCTTGTTCTGTTGGTGAGCTTCTCTAGACCATTAATCATGGCTTTATAATCATCTCTGGAGGTGCACTTAAAATTCAGTCCCTGATCAATACTCCTCTTCACTGCCCCAGTCCTACTCCTCTCCTCTGAATCACTGAAACACACTTGCTGGGCTAACCCCAGGTGGTCCCCACTCCAGGCTGCTGTACTTACTAGTTCCCCATCCAGATCACTCAAACTCACTGACCTAGAAATTGAAAAAAAAAAAAAGACCAAAGTCAAAAGATCTGTTGCAAATTTGAAGATCTTTGGTGCTGGAAGAAATATCCAGTGGTAGAATTAAGAATATAGAGGATAAACACCACCCATCAAATTCCTGCATGTCCTTGATAGCAGAGCTTCAAGATGTCAGTCAGCTTCCCACATAAATATCAGGACTTTGGAAGATGGGGATATAATTATTGTATCAATAATGCACCATGGAGGAGGTACCCTTTGGACTGGGCTTGGAAGGAAGGACGGTATTTGCATATGGAGGCAAATAGCATTCTGGTAATTAGGTAAAGTGTGACTATAGGCCTGGGACAGCCATCATGCATTATGTTCACTGTCTCTGAGAGATTTTTGTTTTCAAAGGGACTTAAATAAGTGCTCTCCTCCAACAGTAAAGACAAACCCAAAGCATTGGAAAGTCTTGCAACTAAAAGTCCACATTGTTTGCCAGTTGGTAATATCCTCTAATGACTGCTGCCCATCGGGCATGCAGCTGAGCTTGTGACACAAGCCAATCACTGGCAGACAGAGAATGAAATAAAAAGGGAGAAATATCTCAATTTAGAGGTCCTAGGGAAGTCTGAAATACTCTGATGAGATAGGGAGTGATGGTAGCTAGGACCCATTGCTCAGCTGCAATGGCCTCTTGAGCCTCTGGGTAACTAAAATTAATTCAGAGAACATTGGCAATGAGAATCTTGGGGGATTTTCTTGGCCAGTGGTGTATCCCGTAAATGAGAGTCAGGCAAAAAGTCAGGTTCAAGCTTAAATCATAAAGGAAGAAATCTTCACGGAGATTTTATAAACACCCGGTGAAACTTCAATATTAGTCCTCTGTGTGATACTATTTTGGATAGAATAGTTTTTGCACTGTGTATTTGAAACTAGTATTAGCGTGTAGAAAAGGTATGGTTTGAGCACACACATTTTTTTTTTAAATGGGGGAAAAATAGCAGTGAAAAAAAAATTTATGAGCACCAAAGTTCTAACAATCTAACAATTCCCTATGTCCTCTCTCACCAGTCCCATTACCTACCTCACAGCTTCCCAGAGAAGCGGGCACCTACATCTTACCTCTTTGTTCTACATAAGTACTTACTTAGTTGTTTGTGGACTATCACTTCCAGGAGAATGCAAGTGACCTGTGGTGAGTCATTTGGTTCTGCATCCTCGGGTCAAGAACATCCTCGGGTCAAGCTTGCTTATGGCGGCCACTCAATGTTGAATAAATGAGTCCCTAGGGACAGGAAAGGTGACGGACAAGCCTGATACTGTAACAGTTTTTCTACTCTTAGGAAGGTACCTCTAACCCTACAATATCATCTTTGAGCCCAAGGTTTGTTTTCTGGTCACACACATACAATTTCATATTCTGTATGGAAAATTTGACTTCAGACAAATTTGAGATGCAATTTCTATTTAAGAGTTGTGTGGCATTGGCTTGTCACTTAGTGTTTTGGAGCTTTTTTAGGAAAAAAAAATTCATTTGTTGTGAGGATCCAAAAACCATGAAGGTATTTTGCTGAGAATGAGGTGGTGGCCTCCTTCATCCAGTTGGAAAAAATCCAAGATTACTTTCCTAAGCTTGGATAAGAGAAGGAAAAGGACAAGAAAAATAAGAACAGATTCAGAAAAAAATAAGGGAATAAACAAGAAAGAGTCTAGGAGACAGAATAAAGAGAAACTTTTTTTGTTTTTTGTTTTTTGTTGTTTTGTTTTTTTTTTGGTGATGGTGCTGGGGACTTAACCCAGGGCCTTGTGCATGCAAGGCAAGCACTCTACCAACTGAGCTAAATCCCCAGCCCCAAAGAGAAACATTTTTGAAAAGAAATTTTAAAATGAAACTAGGAGAGAAAGTAGAAGGAAAAGGATGGGCCATCTAGGAGGTGTTAAAAAAATCAGGAAAAATGAAAAAGGAAGAGAGAAGGTTGAGGAGGAGAGTGGCAAGGGGAGAAAAAGACAAGAAGCACAGGAAGCAGGAAGGAAAGGGGACAAAGAGAGAGAGAAAGAAACTAGAAAACAGCAAGGAAGAGAAAACTGAAAATAATGGAAAGCAATTGGGAGAAGGGGATTATGGCATGAAACTCTCTCTGGTAGAAGGATCCCAGGATCCCCTCAGTAACTTCAGGGTGCAGAGGTCACCAGCCCCCAGATCCAGCCTGTGAATCTACTGCAAGAGCATCAGCCCTCTACAGGGCCATCCTCACCTTGGCCAGCCCTCCCACAAGGAGCTATAGCCAGCCAGGGTCCCCAGAGAGGCTGGCACTCACCCTCCTGAACTAATCCTTCATTTCATGCTCCTGGCCTCTCTGATTGGGTCTAACAATTAGCGCAGCCTTGGCTGGGATGCACCTCTGTGTGGATGATGTGGCTGCAGCAGACACCATTAGCCCTGACTTTCCGGGGATTTATTCAGCCTATTATCATGACTCATATTCTAATAATTAGGTCTGTCTTCCAGGGGCTCAGAAATTTGCTGCTGGCACCCTTGCTCCTTGCTTCCTCCAGAGGCTCCATTTCCTCTTCTCCCCTGGAATTTCCTGGCTTTCCTCTTGTCCTCAACCAGTGTTCAGGAGGGGAAAGGGAGTGACTGCTGTAACTTCTATCTTGCAAAATAATCTCAGCCCTCCAACCGCTCCCCCACCCAGACCAAGACTAAAATCAAGCAGTGTAAAAGGGTACAGTCTGAAGAAAATGGCCTTATTTTCTAGGGAGAAATGAGGGGAACCCCAGACCTGCTGCTAAAGATCCGAGACCTGGAAAAAAGGTACTTTTCTTTTACCTTTCTTAGTGTAACCTAGAATCTCAGTGATGGAAGAGAACTTAGAGACAGCCTTAGCACACTGACAGGGACACTGAGGTTCAAAGAGGGAAAGAAATGAACGCTCACATGCACATTAGATCTTAAATTTGTACCTTCAGATTTCTCTTTCCTCTCCACTCTTTTAATTTATTAGTTCATTATTACATTCAAGTGAGTCCTTGAGACTAGATCCAGGGCCTTCTGTACTTGCAGGCATCCTGTTAGCTGAGCCTCCACCTCATGTTGTCCCACTTGAACCCTGTACCCATGCACCAACATGGACTTGTCCTGTGTGGCAAGGTATCTCTTAGACTGGGTTTGTCAGCATGAATAGTCTTTCTCACTTAGTAGCCTTGCCACCGGTATGTGACCTGGCATAATGCAGATGCTGAATCAGTGTTTGATGAAGGAGGGAACAAATGGTATCAGAGAACACCACCAACTCAGGAGACTGAACTCTGTCCCAACTGCCTTTTGAAATATATCTAAACCTTTTGAGGGTAAATGCCACTCCTTCGTCCTGATGATCGACTTCCCCATGCTACGTGGGTCATGCACGCCATCTTCCTCTCAAAAAAACCGATTCATACTGATGTAAGTTATGGCAGTTACTTGAACTTCAAGGTGAAATAACAAGCCTTTGGTCCTTTGAGGGCTGTGTGACCATTATCAAGGTCTAAAGTTTCCTTTGTCTATTTCAGTGATGACTGAGAATTCTCCTAGGCAAATTGGTCCAAATGCAGCATTTATGAGATCATCACTGGGTCATTAAATCGCAGGACAAAAAAGGGAAGAGAAGGAGCCAGAAGGGTGTTTACCTCACCTGCCAACCTGATTTGGATGCCCTGAGGTTTCTTGAGCCCAAGGGTGGAAAGGGGCGCTGGGAAAAAGATCCCACTCCCAAGAAAAAAACAGGCAGTGGGCTGCAAGATACAAACAGGAAACCATTTCCACCAGGTAGGCTATAAATCCAACCTTTATTACCTTTTATTATGTTGTTTCAACAGACTCTTAAAGACAGCACAACGGTCGGCTGATAGCTGCACTAAATCTCTTTCATTTTCTCCCCATATTACTTTTGCCTCCTGGATTTTTTTCCCTCTCTCTCTCTCTTCCTGAGTCAAATTTTATTGGTCTTCTCTAGAGGATGGTGGTAGAATGGAAACATTGTTTATGACGGAGGAACAAAACCCCAAAACCCCCAAACCCCAAAACCATAAGTCGCCATGAATGTGGGTGACCTATATATGTACACATTTTTATTTGTGTGTTTAACATATGCACACACATAAATGAGCACACACTACACATATAAGGCAGAAAAGAAGAGGAAAAGCACAAGTCTAATTATGGCAAAATGGGTGCCAGGGTGTCTATGTGGCAGGAATGAACATAAGAACAATTTACTGCCAATTGTCAACTGCTGAAATGGGTTTAAAATAAACTAAGGATCACAATTTTTTAAAACTCCACTTAAAGAACAGAATTCTATTAAGAGCTAAAAAGAGATCCCAAGAATACTGTGAGGTAGTGAGGTGAAGCAGAGAGAGAGGGAGAGAGAGAGGGGGATAGAAAGAGGGAGAGGAGGAGGATAAAGAGGGAAAAAAAGATAGGAGGAGGAATGAGGAGGAGATGGAGTAGTTAAGGCTCAGATCCTGGGACCAGACTTCATGGATTCTAATGGAAGCTCTGTCCCTTGCTACTGTGTGACTTTTATCATGTACTTAACATCTCTTTGCTTCTGTTTCATCATTTGTTAAACTATGCTAATAATATGCTAGAGAGTTGCTGGGGATTAAATGAGTTAATTTAAGAAAAATGCTTAGAACAAGTCCTGGGCACTTAGGAGAGTTTGACTAAAAGCAAGTATTATTGTGATTTAAATGAAATGGCACATGAAGGACTCGGGTACCTGGTGGGAGTCATCCAGTGGTGATTCTCATTCAGAAGATAAAGTCCTTCCTTTGTTTGCTAGGGTTAAAATCTGTCAGCCTAGACAATGCATTACAAGAAAATGGAATTTTTATCTCCCATACTCACAGGGAATGCTTCATTACCAAGTATTTGTTTTTTATTTGTATTCCTTAAGCTTCAATATTTTGTTCAGGTAGAGTACCCCATCAAATTGGTGCCCAGAACTTTTGAAGTTACCATATAGGAAGCTTTTGTTGCTTCTAATGAGGAAACCAATTCTTCAAGCCTTGTTAGAATTACCAAACAGGGTTTCCTGCTGGGTAGCTTCATTTACTTGGCATCTCCTACTGAGAGACACCGGTACCATTCATGGAATGGGGAGCAGAGAAGACAGCTAAATGAGAAATACCCACTCAAATGCTGAAATTTGTGACCAACTTCCAGAGAATAGGAAAAAAAAATTATTTGTTTGTTTGTTTTCAAGCAAAATGAGTTTTAGGATTTAGGCAAATTCATTGCATTTATATATTCTGAAAATGTCAGTGTTAAATGATGAAATCTAAGACACTCTATAATGACAAAGCTCCAGTTGATTAATAGCAATTGCTGAGAGCAATGAGAAGATAATGATTCTCAGGTTACTTCTATCTCAGTAGCAAAGTGCTGTAATCCATTAGTGATGTCTGCCATGGGCAAGGAGTTGGGCAACATTCGACCAGCTTGCCATGCACATTCTATTCCTGGTCTAGTCCAACTTCCTAATGTTACAGATGTTCTCAAATTCCCTACACTGGAGAAAGAAGGATTTAGACTATGTTCATTTTTTTAAATTCCATTTTAGTACATGCAAATTTACTGACATATGAAGAACTGAATATAAATAAGAATGATTTGTGTATTCTTGGCAAGCAATTGGATATGGCTAAACAGATTTTATGAACTCCTGGATAATGTCATTCCATGAATAGTTTAAACTGTCTTTTCCTTATTCCCACTGGTAACTTTGTGTTTAATCTTTACTGCCTAGAAAACCTATTAAAAATAGGCTGACACTTGTTAAAATCTTTACTGGTTCTAAAATATTTTTAAAGTATACAGATAAATTGGACTTTACTAAGAATTCATAAATAAACCAGACCTGCAAAGAAAGCATGTATGATCAACATGGGCAGCTTTCTAACAGTTTTAACTTAAATAGGAGTTTTTATGCTTGTTTGTTTGCTTATTTTATTTTGTTTTGAAGTGGTTCATGGATTCATGGATTTTTGTTACTATTTTGGTTTTTGCTCTAACAGTAATACTAATGATAGCTATTATGTGTTTATGTTTTAAAATTTGGGGATTTTGAAACCATCAGAATATCATTTTATGGTGTAATGCTATCACATTAGCTCCATGAAGGAAGCATGTAAAGAATTTTTATTCCCATTTAACAGAGGAAGAAATTGAATTTCAAGATAATTGGTTAGAAATACAAATTAAATCCCCCATCTTATCTTGAAAAGTAAATCATAAAATCAGTTAATTGAAAATTAATCAATTTTTTAATTGAACAAATTAATAAATTAATATCAATGCTTTATCTAAACTTCCAGCCTCTTATTTCTCTTCCACCATCTCTAATATCCCTGGACACTTAAAAGTTATCAATTGCACATTACTAAATACTAGATGAATGACACAGAATTCTAGAACAAACAAATGAAGAAAGTAACTTCCAGAGACAGAATCAGAGAAGATCCGTGGATAAGAAGGACGTGGGTTGATGCTCAACATAAGATAAACAAAATGAAGGAGATAGGAGGTAGGGATAAAAGATGTCCCCAAAAGTTTCCTACACAGTAATATAAAACCCTTATCTTGAAATTAAGGTAGGGAAAGAGATACTGCACAGTTCTTTGGAGTTAAACAAAGGCACATCATTGGAAGGCTATCTCTAGCTTCTGTTTGGTTGTCATTTCTCTAACATGTGGTCACCAAGGTGAGTCCACTGTGGGTGCTGCCCTTGCTCAGACAGACAACATGGCTTTTAGAGACAAACAGACCCATGTCTTAATCCATTCTTCTTCATTGGCTAGGTATGTAACCTCAAACATGAAATTCACTTTCAGACTTTTCTCCACCCACCCCATTTCTCCCTTTTGCCTAATCTTTCTGGAAAGAATAATGATCTCTACCATGACTTAGGGGTGGTGCAGGCTCATTAAAACCTATGAAGGCACCTGGAACATACCTTATGCACTTGTCCTTCTCTTCATTTCTTACTTTCAGAAGTACCTATCTGACTCAAGAGAAAGAAAACATTCGACTTTCCTTAAGTAGAGCCAAGCCCACAGATGAACTGATCAGTGTTGAAAGCCCATGTGTGTGTACATGTGGCACAGGGTGGGAAATTCCACCAATTTCTAAATTGTTCAGCTGTAGATTTAACATAGATCTATGGGAAAGCATGGAAGTGATTCTAAATTAAACCAGCCAGGTAAATTGCTTAGCATTGTAATGCCTTACCACTACCACCAAAAAAAAAAAAAAAAAAAAAAAAAAATTAGGTCCCTAATAGTGATTTATGTCATGAGAGTGAGGCAAGTACCACAATCTAATATGTATGGAAACTGACCATTGTTGTTAAAGTAGACACTATTTCATAGAATAAACTAGATTCATATGAACTCAATGATGAAAACTGGAAGTTTAGGATTTCTGACACATACATCTTTATTATATCTGTACCCATGTCTGACATAAGTAGATATGTATGTATGCATGCATTTATTTTTCATATGTAAGCAAATCTATCTACTATATCAAAATATTTTCTCAATCAAGATCTTTAAAGGATAGATAAGAAACAACATAATTAGCAAATAGCACACCAAGTATCTATATTCCATTTGTATAGATGCTTGTAAAATACAGAGAAATCATTTCCACTACTAAGTGGTCAGGTTATATATTGCACAGTTTTTACAATGTTGTATTATTTGCTAAATAAAACTTTTCAATAATGTGTATGAAAGCTTATTTCAACCAGCAAGCAATTTAGACAGGTTGGTTACCACTATTATTCAATGTTCTTTGGACATGAATGTCTAATCAGATGTTAGAATAAATTTTCTCTTTGGAAACATAACTTGTTGACCTGTCATTACTCATTAACACCGTAATTTAAAGGGATTTATCAAGCATCCTCCAGACCAAAGTAGAAACTGAAAAACAAGTATATATAATGTTTCTTTGGGAGGGTAGATGGAACATAAAAGCTACCCAGAGAAGGTCAAGTGGCTAGTGGGGCTGGAAGCTTGTAATGCAGTTCATCATGTGATATGAAGCTGAAACAGAAAAGAGGAGTTAGTTCTGGGGACAGAATTATATGGTGGGCACAGGTGACTACAAAGTTTCTTTCATTTATTCAATATATATTTGGATTTATATTTTATAGCAGTATACATGTTTATATAATAGAATTAGAATGTAACAATAGCAAATGTGAAAAGTGGAGTCTTCCTAGACACAGTGTCACACACCTGTAATCCCAGCAACCCAGGAACCTGAGGCAGGAAGATCACAAGTTCAAGGCCAGCCTCTGAAATTTAGCAAGGACGTGAACAATTTAGTGAGACCCTGTCTCAAAATAAAAAATAAAAAAGACTGAACACGTAGTTCCATGGTAAAGCACCTCTGGGTTCAGTCCCCAGTACCAAAAAAAAAGAAAGAAAATAAAGGCAGAGTCCTTGTTTCCAGAAATTATATCTAATGCAATCTTTCTAAAAGTGTGGCCCCTTTACCCACAGCATCAGTATAACTTATAAACTTTCCAAAAGGTAAGTTCTGAAAGTCTATTTTGGACCTACTAATTTGGAAGCATTGGGTTAGGACTCAGTCATCTGTACTTCAATCAGCCTTTTGGGAGATTTTTGAAAACCACTGTTCTAATGGAAAGTGTTCTGTAACTTCAGTCTCTCAAAGCTACTCTGGAACAGAAAGTGTGGATGGAAAGGAGAACTGAAAATGGCTGGAAGGTTATTGATGCGATGTCTTGATTTCCTGCCCATCTGCTTCCATACACAGGTCAGTTGGTACTTCCATGATATTGTCTGCTGCAAACGTTTTTGCTCACTAGAATTACTGAAGAGCTGTTCATTCATTCATTCCTTCATATAGCCATTCTACAACTATTAGGTACTCTTCCAGACATGCAGATGGAATGGTAAAAAATAAAACAACAACAACAAATAAGCATGATCCTTTCTCTTATGGATTCAGAAATGGGATGTCAGAATATTAACAATAATAACAATCAAAAACAATAAAAACTATAAAAGAAAAGAAAATATTAGGAAACAGAACAGCCTGCATGTGTTGAGCATGTTGCAACTTAATAAGGGTCAGGAAGTACCTTCCTGAAGAAGTGAGATTTAAGCTGAGCTCAAAGAGGAATAGACATTAACTGACAAGAGACTTAATCTCAGTGTGTTTGGTAGAGACCAAAGCATGCAGCCTGAGAAAGGAAAGTGACCAGGGGAATTTCCATTTAAGATGGTCACCTTAGGTGCAGTAAAGACAATAGACCCCAAAAGAGCAGTGGAAGCAGGGAGACAGGTTGAGGGTAGGTAGTGTGGAGGGGGATACCATAACTTAAGTAAAATATCACTCTTAAACTGGACAAATCCCTGCATCTGGAGCAGGTCTTCATGGAATTACTTCCCATCTCTAGAGATCCTCCGCCCCCTAGGCTTGACAAATGGATAGAAATGGGAGTTATTCACCTAAGGAGTACTTTTCGGTGACCTTGGGCAGGTCCTTGCTCAAAAACCTCTTTTCCCTGTACCACTGATCCACCTTTTTTCCTCAATGTTACCCTCCACGGTTCTTTTAAAGTGCAAATCCTCTGGGGAAGGAAAGCTCTGAACTGTCTTTAGAATGCTGAGTACATCGGTTCCTTCCTGATAGGGGCAGGTCACAAGTTTCACTGGTTACCAGGCTGAAGCTCTGCTGTGACCCTGGTTTCCCTCTAACCCAGGTCAGGACAGGGCTTTGATGTGACTGACACTTCTTACCCCACACTTGGCCTCTCGTGACTGGAGGTTGACACCTTCCCCAGCCCTCTCCCCAGGGTGCCTCATCATCTCTCCCAGGAGCTGACAGCTTCTTGGCATTGCTGACAAATGACTCATTGCCAGCCACATAAAATGGCTTCAATCTTCTCTTTTTGATCTCACAGATTACTGCCTCCCGCCCCCTGCTTTCTGACAACTTCACTCTAGCAGTGCTTTATGTTAAAAACCACACTTATTATGCCAGAGTGGGTTCGGCTCAATTAGAGTTCAGTTTCCGTCATCCATGCTGATATGCCAGCAATGGTCTGGTTGGCTAGATGCTCCTGGAGACCCGTGATCTGCACATTGAGGACCTATTTTTCTCCCTCTTCTATTTGGGGCAAAAAGGGTTCCTTTCTTTTGCATTCTCTTAGTATTTGATTGTGGGGTACCAATATGAACTCCACCTAACTCCCACCAAGGTGCTAATTCCAATTCTTTCTGCACCCCTCCCTGCCAACCAATCACCAAGTTTCCCTCTTGCTTTTGCCATCACTCCAGAGCTCATGCCCTGCTCAGGGATCACAGTACCGTCATCCTGTTTTACAATATTGAAAAAAATCCTCCAAGACCATCTCTCTATCTTCAGACCTGTCCCTTCCAAAACAGTCCCAAATTAATTGTTCTAAAAGGCAGATCATCTGCACTGACTGCTCTCAGCCCTTTAGTAGCATCCCACTGACCTTGAAATCATCTTCCATTTGGAATCATGGTGCTCCCCCATGCCTGTCATGCCTTTCTTCTTCAACCAATGTCACCTGTATCCTCAATATACCTTACTCCTGGGCTCCTACAGCTCTTTCCTCAAATTCATTCTTGCCTGGAATGTCTGGGTTTTCTTTTCTTTCCCTAAGACCTTTTCATTCTGTAGGTATCATTTCATCCTGGGAACTCTTTCTTTGCTTGTCCTTCTCAAAGAGATTAAGGCCACTTTTCAGAGACTCTGACTTTGCTCCTCATCCCTTGGCGTGTATCTCATTAACATATTTGTTCTTCAACTTGTTTTCTGTCCCACTGAACTATAAGCTCCTCCAAGGCAAGAATGGTGCCCCAGGCAACTCTGTACCCCAGAGACATATGCAGGAAAGGGTAATTGATAGTGGAACCCATCTTTCAGCCTGCAGCTTAGCTTTGATAGTGGCTAGTGTGTGTATCATGGCCTTCCACATGTGATATATTTAGCATTTGCCACCCACTGAGTCTTCACAACAAACCTGTAAGAAATTCATTTTAACTGATTTTACAGATGAGAAAACTGAGCCTCAGGGAGTTTAAGTACCATGCTTATTTTATGTAGCTACAAGAAGGCAGTGAATGCTAGCCGCAGGACATCTACGTAAATTCATATGAAACAGTTTAAGAGTTATAGAGCTAGGCTATCGAGGATCAGAAGGAATTTGTTGGTTGGAGTGAAATGAGGTATGTGGGAAGGTTATTCCAAGAAAAAAACAAGGAGCATGCTCCTAAACCTCAACCTCACTGTGAACAAAGGCCCAGGGCTATGGGGAAGGGAGACAACTAAGAAAAAAATCATACTGAGTGTATCTCTACCAACTGCCAGGTGTGATCTGAGGCAGTTGCCCGACTCACCTTCCTCATATGTACAATGAGAATAAAAGCTCCACAGTCTTTAGGCTACTGTGAAGGTAGAATTTAAAGATAGAAATATAGATACAGATAGGTAGGTAGACAGATATATAAATAAGTAGCCCAAGGAACATGCTCTGACAAACAGCAATGTGCAATATACAGTAGCTATTTCTATTATTGCAATACCAATTATCTATTGGTATGGAAGAAACTGCTCCAAAATTTAGTACTGATAAGCAACCATTTTTCTTAATATATCAGAGAGTTCTACTTGGAGATTTTTTTTCTGACTCATGGGGCATTAACTGAAGTCCTATACCAAGAGGACTTCTTCATTCACTTGGGATGTCAATTGTGTAGGAAGGGATGCCATTCTTCAGTGAGTACTCAGCTCAGGCTGGTGAAGCAGAGTGTCTAGAAGGTCAGAAAGCCCAAAGTAGTGTCTCCAAGGGGCTGGGCTTTTCCATAATTGAGACTAGTTTCCCAGGGGAGAAAGAGGTCTGAACAGAAGCCATAAAGCTTCATAAGAGATAGCCTCAAAAGGTGTAGTAAGTCACTTCTAGCACAATGCCTTGGGCAAATCAGTCACAAGGTAAGTCCACTTTCAAAGGAAAAAATAGGGCCTGATTTTCAATGGGAAGTTACTTAGGAATTTGTAGCCATCTTTGATTCTACACACAACTAATATTGTGAGAGGTGCTGCTAGCACTGTTGGGACATTTAGAAGCAGCAGTAATAGATATTTCACTGCAATGAGCATGAGGTTGTGGGATAATCTAGTGAGAAATGACCACACCAGTGTGGTCAAGTAGAAGGAGAAGCCACATCTCATCTCTCCACGGCACCCTGTAAAGCTAGTGGGAACTAAGCAAGTATATTTCCCAGCCCCAGAGTGCACATAGAAACCAGGACATCAGGAGCTACACTTTTAGCAGTTGTTGAGGATGCTGGGAGCACCCCCTGGGATTTCTTTTCTGACTCATCTGAAATGCAACTGCTGGCTCTTCCTGCCTCTGTCTGTCTCTTTCCTGATGGAGGTCACACTGAGCTATTTTTCTAAACTGTAGAGGAAAGAGGATGAAAGGGCTCAGCTATCTTGGTCATCACGAGCCAGAGTTACTCATGGGGAACAAGGCAGGAGGCATAAAGAGGACACAGCAAAGCAGATGTTGTACATGAAAGATGCTTTCTAGCACAATGTAGTTCACATTGCTTTCCTTACTGACTGTGCTTTTTTTTTTTTTTTTTTAAACTGTGTGAGTTTTTGACACAAGATATGTATGGCCTCTTTTCTCAGTTCATTGATCTGGTAAAAAAAAAAAAATTCACTTTGAGCTGACCTGTTCTTACCTGTTAATTCTATTAATGTCTCTCTTATAAGCCTACAGTCTAAGAAAGACCTAAATAATTGAATGGCTTCTCCTGTTCTTCTTTTCTTCTTATAAATTTCTGACACCAATAATACACCCAAAATTAAATACACATAAAGACCATTCACAGACTCATTTTGATATACACACTCACATTTTCTTATTCCATATTATGAATGATAATGTTCCCTTAACTTTCAAACATGCCCTGTAAACTCTACAACAAAACATACCACCTGCAGATACACATACAAACATATAAATACATACACATTGAATTCCCCTCTCAAAAATAATACACAAAGAAATCCAACCACTCTGAAATGCATGTGCACACATACACACACTCATAAGAACACAGATGCCCTCAATTTCTAGATGCACATTTTCAAATCATCATTTAAACCCTCTTCCTCATACTGACAGCACATACCCATCCACACGACTCTTGGATCCACTGACATGCAAAACAGAAATCAATGAAAATGATGGCAGAGAGAAAAGGAAAATAAACAGAGAAATGTAGACTAACACATTTCTTCAACTTTCCCAACACTGACAGCATGTCCCAGGAGGCTGCAGATAACTCAGGGACACACAAAAAATGCCTAAGTTTGAATGAACTTTTTCACAGATCCATACACATGCTACATAAAAGTACCAGCAATGATTTTTTTTTCCCCAATGGTAATAAAATCGTGCATCAGTTTTTAAAACACAAAGAATACAACATATAGCATACAACACAGGTGGAATATAATGAATGAAAAACACATGCATGCATAATCAGGCATACAAACATACATGTACCTCTAACTATATATTTCTCCCCTCAACTCAAAGCCCAGACTTGACTCAGAAGAGCATCACTACAGAAATCTCTCTAGGAACAGAGCTCTTGTTTTAAAACACAGACTTCCTAGTGCAGATAATCGCCCTCCCTAGATGGCCCCTGCCTCCCTCCTGGCCTGGAGTCACTGCCCTGGCCACAAGCATGGCCTCTGGAAGCACTCTCAGTCCTTTAAGTGGTCCTAATCTGGACAAACTAATAGCTCTGGAAATCTCGGTGGACAAAGAAATAACACTTAAGAAGGATGACTGCTAATAAAGAAAGCAAAAGGGCCATGGGCTTAGTGAAACCCCGGTCCAAGAGTCGGGACCTCAGTGCTAGTCTCACCTGTGCTACAAATTTGCAGGGGGCTTGGAACAAATTTTTGTCAGTCTCTGGCACTGGTCTGTTCACCTGCAAAAATTAGAGGTTTGGACTTCATGTCTACCATCTCAGATCCCTAAAGCTAGAGTTCAAGTATGAGAATATTTCTGAACCAGAAAACACTAGCAGGTAAGAGCACTTTAGATTTTTTAAAAGGCACTAAATCTTTCTGCCTAAGTACTGTAAGAAAGACCGTGCAAAATTTAAAGTTAAAAAAAAAAAAGACAACCCTCTGTTTAAGTCCTTGCTCTCCCCAGAATTAATTAATGATTCTATCAATATTTACTTAGCAGCTACCTTATGCCAGGTGCAGTGCTGAGTACGGGCTCAGAGACTCTTCTGAAACAAACTCTGTCCTTGCGGTTCAGGTGGAGAGAATGACCTAAACAAAGAATCTGGGTATCGATTTTTTCAACACCATGGCAGAGGTATTATTGCCATGTTTGCATATCTGAAAAAATCAACCTCCATCTTCTTTTATCACATCATCCCGCTTCTTACCCTGGCTTACACACATCTCCAGAACACCTGGGGCAAGCTCCAAAGCCACTTGCAACTCACCCATGCTTTGACACCGGGGCTCTACTTCTTATAGGGCAGGAAGGGCTGCACAGCTCATCCGCCTCCTTGAGGCTGTGCGGTATTGCACGGCGCTGATACTTAATTTCATTACTTTTATTCATCCAGCCTTGGGTACTTCAGCTCGTTGGGTTCCAGCCGCGAATAATTGGTAGAGCTCCCACTGATTCCTGATTAGCTGCCTTTGATTAGGGCCTAATGACTTCATTCGGCCCCTAATTCAGGGGGATGAGTTGCAAAACTGCCAGCAAACTGCTCAAACAGAATTCCATTTTCCCAAGCCCTGAAGCCATCACGGAAACTGCCTCCACATGTCCTCCCTGCTTCCTCTTCCTTGTGGCCTAAGGACCAACCCACACAGAAGCAAGACAAAAAGGAAGACTGTGACCCAGCTCCTGGCTGCTAGAGCAGATGTCACAGAAAAAAGGCCCAAAGCCAACAGCCTGGCTGCTAGGAGGAAGCCACCCCCTATGGCAACAGCTCCGGCACTGCACCCCGAAGAGAGGCATGGCGTCTAAGAGTTTCCTTTGCCTTCCAGGGTGGTAGCTTGCCTTCTTTGGCAACATGATCCACACCTGAGCTTTTGGCTGCAAACACCTGGAAGGCTTCAACTGTTGACCCACAGAAAAGGTCACAAGATACAGTGAAAACAGCTTCCACCCTGGGATGCAGACTGATTGTTGCTGCTGGTCCCTGACACTGGCTTTGACCTCCCAGATCACAGGCCCTGTCACACTGTATTGAGCAGCAAGATGGTCTGAGAGGCAGAATCTATGCCCATTCCTCAGGCTGGCTCTCCCTATCCCAGTGAAGGACGGGATTCAAATACCATGATTAATATACAGCTTCCCAAGATTCCGAAGCCCACCTCAGAAGATTCTTGTTTAGTTCAACATTTAGTTTTACATATGTATTTATTTTTTGAAAGTCCACTGTCTACCACAGAGGTAAATCCTTTGAATGATAGGTCAGTACACTATAGCAAGTGTTTGGGATGTAATGGGAGATAATATAACTTATATGTGTATGTACGTACATTTGTGTATATATGATTTATGAATATATGAAAATGTGAGCATTTAAAATGCCAAAAAAGAGAAGTATTCTTCCTTCTCTCATCCCTCAAAGTCAATTTTTCCAAGAATCAGCTCTTCTGTTCCCCCTTCAAACATTTTTAAATAAGGAAAGTGAAATTTGACCATTACCCTTTTAGCGAAGTTGAACAATGCATCTGGCAGGTCCTCAGAATCTGGTGCCCACCCATGCTGGCCTTGACTTCTGCACAGACTCATTGTCTGAAACAGGCCATTCCTGAGGCTGGCTCTCCCTATACCAGTGAAGGATAGGATTCCATTCACATCAGCTATGTACAGTCTTCATCCCCTGTATTGAATTCATTATATTTGTGTGCTCTGACAGATCACAAAGACCCCCTCAGTCAAGCGATTGTCATAGCAGTACAATATATATGTGTGCACATGCATCGTACACACATATATATACACACCCTTCAAGAAAACAGAATGAAAAAGCATGCGCATCAAAGACAGAGACCTGGTCTCCAATTCCGTTGCATTACAACTGATAAACATTGGGCACATTACAGGATTTCTATAACTTCAGTTTCTGTGTCAAGAAGAGACTGATTACATCTCCTTATCAAACTTTTTCAAGGAATAGGTAACATAAAGAACTTGTAATGTCTAACCTAGAGTGGGTGTTCCGTAAATAGAAAATACTGGTATATTTTCCTTCTGTTTGCTCTTTTATTTCACTTTATAGAGAGCATTCAGGCCCATGACCTCCTCAATCATGGATATATGAATGTCCATCTCCAAACAATGTGTCTGGCAACATAGTAGATGTTTAATAAACTATCATGAAGAGAAAGAACAAATGGAAAAATAGACAGAGGGAAGTTTTGAATTGTTAGTTCAGTCAATTAAAATGTAATATTGATTAGGGCCTCAGAGAAGGGTGGAAGCCATTTCAAGGTAGAAGAAGGTTATAAGAAACTGGGTCAAATTCACTTGAAACTCTTCTTAGGACAAGCTACAAAATGGGTTCATTTTGTATGATTCCCTAGAACTTCCCAATGGGCAGACACAACCTATGATGAATGAGTGGAGGTCACACACCAGGCACTGACTGTCCAGAGAAACAGAGGTGAAGAGCTTGCAGCTGAAGCTGGCCAATGACTAGGCTTTCCTGGGCTCTTCTGTAATCTTTAGCATACCGTGGCCTGCATTCGAGCTCTACCTGTCCCTCCCTGCACAAGTTGAGCAAGTTAAGGTGGCAGTAAATTAATGAGACGTTCCAAATTGCATTTTCTTCAGTTTGCTGAATTAAAGTTTCTCTTTCACCAAATGGAATTAGGGGGATTCTAAGCAAGCATGATCCCTGGGGGAATTATTTATGAACTCTTAGCAAATCAGACATTATCTTTGTTTGTTTGTTTGTTTGTTTGTTTGTTTTTCTTTTGTGATGCTTAGAGATGGGTGGGGAAATAAAGCATCACTGGGAGAATGGGAAAAAAAAATAGAAGAACTTGCTGCATATAAGTTGACTTATGTGAAATCTCTGACTTTATGACTCTACCATGATGCAAGTCTTCTTCAGTACCATTATTTATAATGATTCATACCATTTATTGCATTTGCAAGTGCTAGGGACTGTGTTAAGAACTTTACACACATTTTAAAATTTAGTCCTTATAACTACCCAGGGAGGAACACATTATCACCTCCAGGCAACAGATTAAAAAATAATAATAATAACTTTAATTCAGAAAGACCAGTTAACTTGCCTGGTGCCATACTGCAAACTGCAAACTAGTGATAAACTGTGACTCTAACTGGGGTCTCTACAATTCCAAAGCTTGGGTCCTGATCCTTTCACCTTATTTCTTTCTACTCAGTGGCCTGGTGTAAGGCTCTACTAGAGAGCAAAGTGAGGGCATTTGCTCAATGATGAAATAAACAGAGGATGGGAAGAAGTTATGTTGTTTATATCCTACTTTGTGATCCAGCAAATTTGAGGCAACTTTCCAAAATACCCACAGTAAAATTGAAAATTACAAATATAAGCAACATAAAAGATCCAGACCAAAGTAAAAAAAAAATACTGGAACTGAGATAAGCCATGAAAGTTATTAAGTTTAAACAGCTTTGAGCATCCTATCTGCTAAAGTAAAAAGGGAAAGAAAATTGGTTGTTTGATGATCAGAAGTTACAAAGAAAAAGCATGCCAGTTCTTCAGAGGAAGCACAAGCTATCACCCATCAAGGATGACAGTATAGTCAACAGACAAGCTTGAAGAATTTACTACATGCCAGTCATGGAGCTAGAAGACAGGAATGTGTTAGGAGAACGAAACAAGCCTGGTATCTGCCTCTTAGAGCCCACAGCCTAGTATGAAAATGACACTGAAAAAATACATATAATATATATCATATTAGTATATTATAACATGATATACTATATCATATGAATATATTAATATTAATTATAGTATAATATATTATATTAAGATATAATGTTATATAAATATGTTAATTATAATATGTATAAAAATATAATATGTATCTATTTCAGCTATCCAAGAGAATGTCAAACAATAGTATTACCTAACCCAGACTAGTAGGAGCTGGGAAGACTTCCTGGGCATTTGCAAGTTCCCAGAGGTGTATGAGAGCATATTATGCCAAGAGTCAGAGTCCAGTATAGCTTTGGCAGAGGAATAGAGACAGAAAAAGGGAGGGGTTAGCATACATGGAACCAGGCTATACTGGAACCCTCTGCTGGGGAACAAAACCCATTGTACACATCTCCTGGGATTAGGGTAAGAGCTTGAGATCAGTCCTAAAGTGACTGTTTAGACCAAGGGGATTCACAAACACTATTCATACAGGACTCCTATTTCCTACACCATTATTTACCAGCTCACAATTTCAGAGTTCCTCACCTTAGAATGGTGATTCTGCCAGGAAAGCACCTTGGAAGAAGAATCAATTGAACTGGATCAGAGAAGGCTTCTTAAAAGAGATGGAATTGGGGCTGATGATGACAACAAACCAGTGTCCATTTCAGAAGTCTGGAACACTGCATCCAGAAAGCAAGTCAGCAGCCAAAGAGTAGCAGGAACACAGTCAATCAAACTTAGAGATGATGCAGAAAGAAGACTCTGCTTAGTTATTAGAAATAGCACTAGGGTATTCAAAAAGCAGTCATTATGGGGCAACCTGTAAGCAGTTCTAACCAAACCAATCAGCAGTCTCATGTTCCAGAAAAGGAATCGCTGAAAAGAGGAGGCAGACTCTGAGACTGCAAGCAAGGCTCAGCCCTGGGGTAATGTCAAAATGGGCAGGACATTTAGAACCCATGACATTGGACAATATCTCAGGTCCCAAGTGATGGTCTTTCTCTTAAGAAAATGCAGGAGCCCCATAGGTAAGTCATAAGGGAACAACATGTAAATTAAATGTTGAATGCCTTTACTCTTCCACATCCTCTTATTTTGTGATCCATCAAATAGGTTGAGGCTGGGTCTGTATATCAGCCTTCACTTTCCCCAGGTGTGTGAAAGGGCTGGCAAAAGCAAGAACAGTCTGGGATATAGAGATGTGTGGAAATGCATGATTGGTTGAGCATATCTGTGAACTCAGGGCAGGGCAGGGAAATAAGCAGAGCAGTTTCACATGAAGAAGAATGGTGGTTCTAGGAGATAACATTGGAAAGGCTAACTAGGATTTCAAGCTGTTAAGTGCCTCGAATACTTGGCTAAGATGCTCCAACTTTATCCAGCAGGCAATACAGAGCTATGCTGAGTGTCTGAGCAGGGCTGGTAAGTCATGTGCCTGGACCACACTTCGAGACTAATCTGGTGCTGATTTGCACAATTGGGACTGGACAGGAAAAAAGTTGGGGCCATGAATTCCTACAGAACTCAAATAGCACACACTAAGAGAGTATTCTTCTGAAAAATATTGGCAAGGACCTGGCACTAGAGCTTGCTGTGCACCATTGCTATTTTAAATCCTTTCCCTCTTCTCATTTGCAATTCACCCCATGATTTACAGAATTTCTTATCTCTTTCAGGAGATTGTCTTATGAGAAACTAATGCCCCAGAAGGTGGACTGCCTTAAAGTCTTCCTTAAAATTCTCTCTGGGCCATTTTCTGTTTCCCCGTCTTAGACTGAGACAAACTGTTGCAGATGAGATTCTTAACTTCCCTATTCCTTCTAAACTGCTACATGGAATGTCCTATTAAAGCTTTACTAAAATAATCTGTAAGGAACTTGATCTCAAAACTCCATCCCTGGCAAATTTATATCCCAACACTATAAATACTCATAAGATTGAGTGATGATGAGAATGGCAATGTTTCTGCCTTTGAGCCAGATGTTCTGGACTAAAAATTTGGCTGTGCAGCTTTTTAGTTGTATGATTTCAGACAAATCACATTCACTTAGGCCTCAGTTTCTCTCGCTGTAAAGTGGAAATGATTATCTCTTGTCTGAGAGGATTAGTTTGAGGAATGAATAAGGTAATGCACAAGAAAGCTTTTTATTTTTTCCCTTTAATTTAAAATGCTGTTCCAAAGACAAGGAGCAATTCCACCATTGTGGATCTTTTCTTTGGGGATCTCATATACTTTCAAACCCTGGTGGGAAGCCTCACACCTCATAAGGCAGGTTTATGCTCATTGGAAGGGTTTATTGACCTTCTCAATGACTATAGGAAACCATAACTGTCCCCTCCTTCTGCATAGACTCTTTTCTCCTTTGAAACACAGATGACAAAGAAGAGATGGGGAAAGTCCCACAGATAAGTCCCTGCTTGCCTTACCCCCAGTTGTAGATGGCTAAGGGGGAAATTGCCCCTGTTCTGGAAGCTTCTGCACAGCTTCATCCTTGAAGCCTGGGGGAGAGGGAAGGGCATGGCCTCCAGATCCTGTTTTCTGGTTCTAGGAGGGATGTTGTAATCTTTTTTCCCAAGGTGAGGCAGCTCTGTCAGAAGATCTGAGGGGGTCTTTATCTTCCAGAGACACACACTAATCTGTCTGCCATGGGTAACGATAAGCAAGAAGTGAAGGGGAACTAGTCTTTTTTAATGGGCAGGAAGCATATGCTTGGGGTCATGCCCCCATTCATGTCTGGAGAAGAGGGACAGGTGATGTAACATCCTTTAAACTGCAGGACGAGAGAGGCACTTATAGGAAGGCCAATACAAAGGCCCAAATTCAAGTTTTGGCTTGTTCACGTCTAAGCTGGGTGCTGAGATCACCTTCCTGTGCTTCAGTTAGCTGGTCCATAAAATGGGAATGCTAATGAGTGAAGCAAGTTTCCTGATGTCATTGGATTGTCAAAAATTCAATAAGGTAAGAGGTCTGACCGTGTGCACCTGGATACTTTCCATATGCCTGCTTCATCCCATAGCCCTGATGGTACCCCACTTCCTCCACCAAAACTGACTCCTATGTGCAGCTGATAAATATGCCCATGCTTACTGCTGAGTATTTTGGTACAACTGGTTCATGCTTCACACTTCTGATGAAACACAGTTGCCTTGGGCATAGTGGGCAGCCTTCTGATGTCTTCAGTTCTTTAGTTCCTATACTGAAGGGGGTTCTTCACAATCCCTGCAAAGCTACATAGGATGAGAGGGCAGGTTTGTGGAGACTGAATGAGCAAGATTCCTGAGCACAGCCTCAACTCCATCCAACACAGACCCCTTGTCCCTTTTATGTATTGTATTTCCTAACAGAATGTCTACTGAACAGAGAATGGTTGCTATGGGGAAGAAAAGGAAGTAAAAAGGTTATAACACTTTAAAACTATCTTAGAAACACAATGTAGGAGAGGGACAACTTAAAGTAAACCTCTCTCCAGGCCCTCCAGTAGCTTGTCCTAAACTTAGAAGATCAAACTTACATATAGTACCATAGATATTTGTGTAGACATTATTATATTTTCACCATCAGTCTAATACCTTCTTACACATTTCATTCCCTTTGGCCTCATCAACTAAAGACTGAAAATGGTACGAGTGAATGAGTGAATGATTGGAGAAATGCATGGATAAATGAAGGAAGGATATATTAAGTGAATGAACGATTGAATGCGTGCAGGAGGCATACTGCAAAACACCAAAGTCCAGCTCAGTCAGTGAATCCAGCAAAATGGGGTTCAGGACAGGTTCAAGAGAATTATGCAAGCAGGGGAGGGCAGTGCTAAGGGAAAAGTGAAACTCTCACCGAAGTATTTGAAGGCTGAGGACACAGGCCTGAATTATAGGACAGGGAGATGAATGCAGAGATCAGGGCTAGGCTGCTTCACATGTATCGCAGAGATAAATATACACAGGCAGAGCTTTCAATCCTGGTGAAGAGGAAGGGAGGACGACAGTACAGCATCCTGCTTGGAGCCTTTGGCACAGGTCTCACTGTGGGCTTTGCTCCAAACTGTGTCATCAGGAACAGGATGCAGGTGATGAGAGAACCACAGGGCCCAGGAAGATCAAGGCACACGCTTTTATGCCTCAATTAAAGTTCTGCTTGTAAGGCTTTCATACACAATTTAGCCTTTCTCTGCTGGGCTGGGCCAGACACAAAGACATGCACTGGGTCTTTTTGGAACACAGAGCCCATGAGTGTCTATAATTAACAGTTCCCTCCTGCTAAAGGGAATAGGGTTTCTGTATACAACATGGTGTGTGTGTGTGAGAAAATGTACTATTCACAGGGTACCAAGTGGGCTGCCCGCCCAAGACTGCCTGTCACAGCCTGATAAGGCTTCAGGACACAAAAGTCAGAGGTAAGGAATTATGAGATAGAGTTCTAACCAGAAGAGAGAGGAAAGAGGAAGGATACGGAAGACAGCAATTCACTGTGTGTGATGTACTGGAAAGAGCATCCCTTGAAGTCAGAAAATCTGCATTTTCTTGGATTCTGGTTTCCCTGCTCTCTGTGTTGCCTATGAATTCATAGAGATCTTTCAATCCTGTTTTCATGTGAGATGGGGAAGACCAAACCTCCCTCGAGACTTTTGCATTCCCTTTCTGGGAAATTTTATTTCAATTTGTTCTTCTGGGCTCACACTGATTCACTGATAACCTTCTTATGGAACTCTGAATAAGTAATGATCCTTCCAAACAAATCATCTTAGAGTACATGCATTATCTTTCTAACCCAGTACCATCTGCTAAATGGCTTTGTATGCCCTACGGGTAGGACCATGCTTCTATAACAGAAGCTGGAGGTGCCCTGGTAGGACAGGGATAACTTAGAAGAAGTTGGGTTTTTAAAAGTACAGGTAAGGATGATCAGGCAATTGTACCAAAAAAGGGTATCCCAGGTGGGAGTCAGTGTTAAGGAACTCAGGAGAGATTTGGGTACTGTCATACCTCCAGGTTTAGTGCAATGAAGGACTGACCCAAACAGGAGTCGGAGGTTTAGTTCCCTAGCATTATGCCCTCCGGGTTCCACAGTGGTGATGGGGTTGAAATGAAAGGATTTCCTCACCTCGAAATATGTCAAGTAAGTAGATCAGTGTTAAATGCTTTGCCACAAATAATAGTAATATCTATAAAGTAGGTGGGAGGAGGAGACTATTGAGAGGTGATGGAAAAGTTTCTGACCTTGATGGTGGTGATGTTTTTGCCGGTGTTTATCTATCCCCAAACTCACCAAGGCATTTATATGAAACATGAGCAGCCTTTTAATGCCAAACACACCTCAATAAAGAGACAAAGAGAATAAAATGAGCCAGAAGAAACACGAACATATTTAAGGCAAAATTCCGCCCTCTGTTGACGCAAAAAAAAAAAAACAAAAAAAACAGGGTGGCACCTTCACAACATTAAGTGACCTGCAGAAAATGCAGACCCCAAATGTCTGGTTGTAGGTCAGGTTTTCTCGCCACTGGATTGCACCACCGCACCACCTCCTTTTCAGTGGCTTGGAAATTCTGATCAGAAGGCAGAAATGGAACAGTTGGGCCCAACTATTAAAATGGGACAGACTAAAGTCCTGGGAAAAGACTGAAGTTCGGACCCCATCTAACCTTATCTCCACGGCATCACAGCTGCCTGTAGCAGTAGGTATATTTAGTGACCTAGAATAATATCTGTAAGACACAAATCAGCCACTTTATAAATTCTGTTCAGGATTCCTAGTTTTTCTCTCTGTGACTGTCCTGAATAATTAACATCTCCTGCCTCCTTAGAGATTGGAAGACAGTGATCTTCTTCCCCAGCTTTGGGGCATTCTTCTCTCCTGACTAAGCATCCCAAGTCCACAGAGCCTCTCCTCAAAGTGCCTGGAGAGGATGGAGGTGGGGCAGGAGGACTGAGAATAGCAGGCCAGTGATGGAAGTCTGTGCACCCAGGGGCTCGGCTGTCAGCATCAAGGCAGCGCAGCAAGGAAACTGAGGCTGCAAAGCTACAGGAGGCAGGTGAGAATGTTAAGGGCTCTTCCAGACAGACAGCCAGAGTCAGGAGATGGTGAACATGACTATGCTGTCACTTAGGCCAAGGCAAAAGGCAAATCAGGGACTTGGACCAGCAGGGGTCTCACTCCCACTGAATTCCCATGAACCTCAGCTCATTGCACTCATTGCAAAAGGAAGGTTTTTGAAAATCCTGGGCTGTACTCATAGGTGGAATTTTTAGGTTTGATGGTCTGGCCCTCTGAGAGTAAGGCCCAAAACGTGGTGGATGCAGAGACTCTGCTGGGTTAAAGGCTGGCAGGTCAATAATACTTCTGTAAATGTCAGCCTAAGCATCTCAATCTTTTTTCTCATCTGTGAAGTGAGTTTTGGTAATGACTAAATAATATGAAATATGCAGAACTTAGGACAATTCTTGATAGACTCAATAATAAAAATCATAGCCAATAGTGGCAGCAATATCTAATGCTACTAAAATAACAAATGTTATAATAATGATAAATTAAAAGGTTATGAATTCATAACAAAACCTGCCTGCGTGGTATGCACAGTTGTTGGCAAAGAGGAATGAGAAATTCCAAACTATAGTCTATGGCTCAATCCAGCTTACCACCTGTTTTTGTAGAATCCTTGAACTAAGAATATGTTTTACATTTTTAAATGGTTGGGAAGAATAAAGGAAAAAATATGGCATGTGAAGCATATTCTAAATTCAGATATTAGTATCCATAAATAAAATTTTACTGGAGCATAGTCTACCCAATTACTTGCATTATGTCTGTGACTGCTTGTATGCAAAAGTGTAAGTAGTGGCAACAGAGACCCAATACATTCAAGCCTTAGATTTTCCCTTTATAAAGAAAGTTTGTTGGCCCCTGGATTGGATCCTCCTCTCTTGCCTACCACCTACCAACTCTTTTAAGCTCAGTGCAGCCCTGGCCTCCTGGCCTTACTGGCTGTGCAAAGGAGTTCTGCTAGCTCTGGATGTACACTGCACCCACCAGGTACTGTGTCTGCATCCTCTGACATGGGGACAGTGATAATTCTCCATGTGGATGTGGAATGATTGACAACGATTTCTAACTCCCCACAGGGAGCTGAAATCACTATTTTTCCCCAGAGTGTGTCTTCCTCCTCCCCTGTGCAAACGCACGTGCTGTTTGCAAAGTCCTAACAATTCAAGTCATAATGGAAGGGAATCTCACCCATTTTATTGCCATAGTTACCGAGATTGCAAGTTTAGATGCTGTATTAGCAGTAAGTGCACGGTAATAATAGAAGTCAGGGAGGAGGGGACAAGAAGAATTCTGGCTCCTGTTTCTGCCTACAGCATCCTTCAGGGCAAATATACCAGAGACAGTTTGCATTAAATTGCAAAGTTGGAGATTTTCTATCGTTTTTTTTTTTTTTCAAATCCAAATAATTGCTTTAAAATCTCTTGTCTTTCCCTGACTGGTTAACCCTCATGGAGCCCACCTTATCCTGAAACAATGAAAAGGAGGTTAAAAGAAAAATAAGTGGCTAGGGTTACTATGGAAACCAAAGTGGAAGGCAAGTGAAAGTCAATCTAAGGTTTAAATGCATATGAAGCAGATGTATGTGTGCGGACATATTTGCATATAGATATCTATCTCTCTTCCTCTCTGCTACCTATAATGTGTTCTTCCTTCAGGCCCCACTTTGGGACCCTCCCCCTCCATCAGGGTTGTCCTGACAACTTCAAGCTCCAGTAATCTCTCCCTTCTAGAACTCCACTTGAACTTTAGTTTGGACACAGAATTGACCTCTTAATACACATTGCCCTAATAAGAATTCGTTAAAACCTCTGAAGCCTCTGAGTAATAGTATATGCTGCCTTGTTTCTGTACCTTCGTTCTTGCTCTGTATGCCACCTGCAAAGTCCTGCCCACTCCCTTCTTCTGGTTATCTCTTATTATGTGCTAAATCTCCATGTAGACAGCAGCTTCTCTGCAGGACTTTCTCCATCCCTTTGGGTTTTTCCATCTCCCCATACTGTTTTAGGGACACCTCTTCATTGCTCCCTGAAGTCCACATGCTTCTATCACACTGTGCTGTAAAAGCTGCTTCCAGGATTACGCACCCCCTCCAGACCCTGAAACATAGGCAGGCAGGGGCTGTGGTTTACTTTGTATATCCTCTTTGCTAATGAATAAATACTAGAATAAATAATTCAAATCATACAACCCAGGTCAAAACACCCATTTCCATATGCCAAGAACAGTTGCTAAATGTTATTATTATTGTTTCTAATTATTATGATTATCTTCAAGAGTGCATTGTACAAATCCCCATGTTGATTCTGAGAGGAGTCTGGATGTATTAGGCAGGTGCAGGAAGGAAGAAGAGAGGGGGTGAGGATGGGAGAAATCATACCATATGAAAAAAAAATGGTTAGAGGACCCTGGAACTTCTGGCTCAGATAAGATGTTTTTAAATCGTGTTTCCCTGAAATCACTTCTGAGAAGTGTCTTGAGACAGAACATTTTCTGCAGGGCAGGTGCAGGAGCAACAAATAATAGTTATGCAGCAGAGTTGTGTTTCATAAGCAAAGACATGCAGAGCTTTATAGCTGCTCAATATTAGCAAAGGCTGCCATGTGAGAAAGTGAGTCCTGCAGCACAGGAGGCATCCAAGCGAGAGTTGCGTGAGCGGGCACCCAGGGACGTTAGGCAATGAAAGTTTGGGTGTATGTTTAAACTATTGCAAAGAGGAAATTGAAGTTTGAGGTGGTGGTTGCCAGAAGTGATTAAGGAATGTTTAGGATCAAGTGAGAGAAGCCAAAATTATAGCTTATAGACTGAGCACGGGTATCAGTTGTTCTCCATTAGCAGAGTGTTTCTGCAGGAATGGAGGCATGGAAGGCTTGATGTAGAAAGTGACATGATCATTGATATCATTGCTTTTTTTGTTTGTTTGTTTGTTTGAGGATCACTGTATTGACTCTGAATACAATGGAATAAAGAGGGACAAGCCTGAAACACATTTTGCAGCTGTTACATTAGCCAAGTGATGGAGGCGTGAATAAAGGCAGAGGCAGCAGGGGTGATGGAGAGCCAGGGTTTTAGGGACACAGCATCAAAGCAGAAGAGACAGGCTGCATCCATGGGTCCTTCCTAGCAGGTCCCACTCACCGTCTGCTGCCCCTCTGTCTGCCCTCCTAGCAAACAAGCCAGGCTTCCCTGTCTGCAAGAGCAGGCTGAGCCTGTCGGCGGGCCGCGAAGGTTGCAGTCACCTTGAGTGGATTCCCCACGCAGCTCAGTGAGAAGCAAAGCCTTTCCTCTGCTGCTCTGTCAGCTCCACTTTGCATCAAAACTGCTTTGTATGTCACCAAGTTATTAAAGTTGCGGATTGCAGTGCTGTGTCAGGCAATGTTGTGCTGAAACTGGGTCAGCGAGGGCTGCCTCTCAGGCAAGACAGGGGCTCCTGGTGTCCCCACTTGCCAGCCCTGGTTGCAAGATACCTTGGCTGCCTCTCCCAGGCAGCTTGGAGAGGAGGACATTATGACCCCAACGCCTGGTCTTTCTATTCAGCAGTTCTTGTAGTAAATAATTCCCCACATAAAGATTTGAAAGGGGCTCCTCTGTTCTCTTGGTCACTCTTTGCACTCATGGGGGTGGCAAGGTCTGGCTTTTTCAAGTCTCTTTTGAATCTTTCCTTTTTACAGGCAGAATAGCTATCAGCAGTGAGAAGTCAGCTGTTTGAAATCTTGGGCATCCAGGGTTTCTTTCTGCTGCTCCAGGCAGCCCAGGGGACAAAGGGGGAACAGATGGGGGCACAAACAGAAGTATGGTCAGGCAGAGTGAGGAAGAGACCAGAAAAAAAAATCCACACCAAACTCCCCTGAAGACGAAATGGTTACAAAACAAGGGAGACACAGACATAAACTGGAGGTCAAAAGAAGGAAGAAGTTTCTCATGGCATGTTCAAAGACAGAATGGGCAACTCTGATTCAGTTCTATTCAACTCCATCCAGTGCATATTTATTGAACACCTACTACATGGAAGTTGGGATACACTATGAACAAAGAAGAGCACATAAGGATCCCTGTCTTCATGGAGTTTATTTTCTTACAGGGGGAGAGAGATAAGTAAGTAGTTAAATAGTATGAATTACATACATTTACTATAATCTGGGGGAAAAATTGTAGTTGAAAACCTATGGAATGCCTATGGAGGGAGAGAGAAAGAGCGACAGGTAAGCAGAAGAAGAGAGAGAAAAAGGGGCAGAGAAATACCAGGGGTTGGGGTTGTAGGTTTTATAGAAGATGGCTGGGATAGGCCTCCTCAAATAAGTGATATTTAAACAAAGAAAACAAAGAGGTAAGAGAGGTAACAAGTGTATTAGCTGAAGGAAGTGTGTTCCACAGAGCGAAGAAATATTTCAAAGTTCCCAGTGGGCCATAGTGTCCATCAGGCCCAGGGCAGAGCCAGGGGGACTCAGGTTGGAACCACATTGGTAACAGAAAGGATAGTAGGAAATGAAGTTGGGAGAGGTCAGGAAGAGCATGATAGTTCCACATAAGGACTCTAACTTTCACCAAGGTTGATATATGCTGTTAGAAGATCATGAGCTATTAGAAATAGAAAAACATATAGAAAGAATATTCTAGAATAGCAGTTCTCAACTGGAGAAGATTTATATCTCTCAGGAGACACTTGACGATGTCTGGAACATTTTTGGTTTTTGCAGCTGGGACAGGTGTGTCACTAGCCCTGAGTGAATAGAGTTCAGGGGTTCTCTATAGTGAACAGGGCAGCAAGGAATTATCCAAATACGCATAGTGCTGAGTCTGAGCAACCCAGCTCCAGCAGAGAGTCAAACTTCAGTAACTGGCAGTGGCTGGCATGCCCCAGGAACAAAACTTACCATCATTTTTAGGAGATGCCAGCAAGCAATCTTATTCATCAATTACGGGAGGCACGGTGTCTGTGGTCCCTGATGCTTTTTAGAGGACCATAATATATTTTAATGTTCTTTATGTCAAAAGAAAAAAATAATAGTTGTTGCTGCATAATATTCCCCTTTATACCAATGCAGTAATATAATATAGTTTGTTTGTTTGTTTAATGGAGGAAGAAACCCATAAAGTTAAATGTGCCTAGGGCTCCAGAATTCTTAATGTGACCTGGAAACCCAACAGCCATGTTGGGTTTTGAACATGAGACTCCTCTACTCCTCTACTTTCTTGGGCCCTCCATCCATCAGGTGGGTTCCCAGGCCTAAAGAATTCAACCTTGCCATCTGTCCTTCCCAGGTAAGCAGAGTTAGATAACTTACTAGTAAGTTCAGACAAATGGTAGACATTGTCATGAAATCACAGAAGGAAGCTGGAGGGGACTTCAAAGCTGGTCTGCTCCAGCCACTTCATTTTTTAAGATGAGGGAAACTGAGGCCAAGACAGGAGGGGTGAACTGCATTGTACCAGAGTCAGAACTTGGGGGGATCATCTCAGGCCTCCGTTTACCAGCATCATTCTTGAATCCCACATTTGATTTACACCAATTTCCTCAATGTGCCACCCATGGTAAATGATGGAAAAATAAACCAAAGCCCTTCATGTCATTCTTTGTAATTTTGTAACACTTTTCAGTTTTCAAAGCTCTTCAATACATTGTTTCTCTCAACCTTTACAACCATGCTGTGGGACAGAGAGAAGGCAACTCTTATCATATTGATTTCTTGTATGTAAAAACGGGGACTCAAGGGGCCCACATGACTTGCTACAGAGCTAATAAAAAGATAGAGCCACAGAACAGAATTTCAAGCCCTTGACTTCTCTTTCAGGACTGTCTCCCAAGCCATCACTTTTTATTATTCTCAATATGTCACATGGTACCTAGTACATACTTTGCATCCTACTTTGCATTCAATAAATGCTTATGGAATGAATAGTTGAACCATTCTGTTTCTTAGATTAAATTGTGTTCTTAGAAACAAGACAACCCATGTGATAAAAGCCTGATACATCTTAGTCAGATGGTACCGGTCTTATCCGCAGAAGTGTCAGCAAAGAATGGCGAGTGGAGAGGCCTTGCAATTTTATGTTCACTTTCAAAAAAATCCCATTATACTTTATTTTTTCCCCTGTGTCATTTTCATAAGTATGAAAAAATAAGTAGAAGTATAAGGAAATAAAATGAAAGATGATACAGTGTCAAGACTCCAAATTATCCAGGAATTACTGCTTGAGAGAGCCAAATAAACTAGATTACTCTGCTGACTTGCCTGCCTTTCTGTACTTGCTTTCATACTCCAGACTGTAGCCATTTAACCCTGTGCTTACACTTGGGAACAAGTCTGGTGTCTCATGCACAGACATGTAATAGGTCCCAGATCAGCAGCTCTGGGCCTCCGCAGCAAGTCAGGATGTGAGGCCCAGACTGACCTGCTCTGCGGGTTGCTGGCTGGTGGCTTGTGCTTTTGCCCTCATCTTGTGGCCTGATTATGGGAATTGGTCTCTCTCCTCATTAATTTAGTTATTACAAACTTAGAATGACCAACTACCCTTTGTCCTTATCAGTTCTTCCACATAGTAGCAATTATATATTGAGCATCTATTATCTGTTGGCCATTGTGTGTGTTGATTAGAAATTTAAGAGAAAAAAAAGATATAGCTACCTATCTACAAGTTCAGAGACTGATGTCCAAGATGTGGACCATTAAATAAACATATCTACAAAGTAAGTTGATTAAACCTATAAACATAACCCAGACAAAGTCATAGAAGACAGACGTGGGGAAGGATTGATGCTGTTTGGAGCAATGAGGTGATTGGAGAAGGCTTTTCAAAAGATGCCAAGAGTGAGTCAGGAAAGTCACTTTAGCAGGTCAAGAATGGCATGAGCAAAGTCAGACATGTCAGACCCATGTCACTTCTAAGAAAAGGAGGAAAATCCAATAATAAATCCTGGCCCTGAGTGCTTGTGATGAGTGAGGCAACGGGTTAGGTATTGTACACCTGCCATCCCACCAAATCCTCCCTTCAGCTCTGAGATTACCTGACTATTTAAAAGAAGAAGCTCTTGTGATGGAGAGGCAGGTGACTTAGATTGCATAGCTAATAAAATGAGCTAGTATTTGAACAGTGTCCATCCCTAAGCCCCTCTCTCAGACTCTACCTTGCTGCCCATAATTTTGTTGATTTAGAGAACAGAGCTTGAGAGTGAATTCCAATGCCCTTAAATCACACAGCTGCCACTTGGTCTGAAACTAGATCCACAGCCATGTTCTTCCCACTGCCCCACACTGTCGTTCTGCACAGGAACTCACTAAAGAGATTTTGGGTAGAGACAGAAGTGTTTTTCTTTGTTTTGTTTTGTTTTTTCCACAAGTTAGTGACAAGAACTGAGCTCTGCAGCCTCAAAAAAAGAATGTTACCCTTATGGTGTGAATAGATATATCAATACAAATTGCTTCTGAGTCTTTTGCATCATGAAAGGGAAAATGTGCTCAGACAGAGGAGTTTCAGGGGAAAATGAAAGGGAAAGAAAAAATAATGGGCTGATGGAAAAGGAAACAGAAGTCCTTTGGGATTGAAATAGGAAAATAAAGGCAGTGGATTTGAGGTTGAGGCAGAGCAAGCCCGGGAGTGGAGGGAGAGGGTAGGCAAAAGCAAGGGATGTACAAGATGCTAGGAATAAAGAAGACAGCCGAGGCTGCTCTTGTATAGAGAGGCAAACAGAACACACTTCAGTGAAGAGAGCTTTGTCTGAAACCCACAGAGGAGAAATGGGGAGGGGTATCGTAAGAAATTAATGGAGGGAAAAGCAAAGTGTTGAGACTAAAAGTCCCACTGGTGATTGTGCACAAATCCAAGAAGAAGGAGAAATGCGTGACTGAGGAAGTTACAGCCTGATGGGAGGAAAAATGCAGAAACACAAAGAAGAAAAGCCAACAGGCTTAGAAAGGGAGGCCTGAAGGATGAAAATAGAATCGCACAAATACAGAGAAACAGCATCAGGAGCGTCCAACACAAGAAGGAAAGGAAGGGTGGGGGCCCTGAGCAAACAGCAAGTGGAGATAACTTTCCTAAGAAAGAAGGAATGTAGATGGAGAAGACATTAAAGATTCATGAGGGAACTTGGGGCTTGTAACTAACAGTAGTTGATCATCTGGAACCGGCTGGGTATTTTACATAGGGCCTGTTATCCAATACTCCTAATGATCTTGTGTGGTCAGCATGTTTAGACATGATTCCAGAGGCTCAGAGGGGAACCTTCTTTATTAGAACATTCTTCTAGAGCTGGGGCTTAGGCAAGGATGACGTGTGCCTAAACCCAGAGCACTCACTGACCCCGATTTCAACCTGCCTCTCTCAGCATTGGCAGGCTCTTTACCAGTCCCAGGAGAAGAGCAACAGGAGTTTGGAAATTCTGGTTATCATCCTCTTTGCTGTTACAGTACTACAGGTGGTAATGTTAAACTCTATCAAGTCATTTTCACAGAGCTTCTGGAAGGGGGATCACTCCATAAACATTCGTTTTTGTGATTACACGTAGGCAGAAATTGGACTCGGAAAGTTGATGTGATTTATATGAGCAAGAATAGAGACCTCAGAACACAGAAGGAAAGATACTATAATTTCTGATTGTTTGGCTACTGAGAGCTGACTGTAAGCATCTTTTGCCAACTCCACGTTCATTGACATCACGTTGGAACTTTGAAATTAACCACGGTGGGAATATCTACACCACGGAACTGGGCAAACACTGTCCAAGTTTTCTACTGCCCCTTTCTCATCCCAGAATATTGGTTGTTATATTGTAATAGTGGTTGTAAATATTCAGTAGATCGCCAACAGATGTACTCTATCTGGGAGGAAAATATCTGACCTCAGTTATATAATAGAAAAGGGCAAATATCATTTTTTAAAAAATATATTTAGCTCTCCCCAAAACACACACACACACATACAGTTATAGTTGTACAAACACTTTCTTGCATCTGCAGAAAGGATTTATTTAGAAGAAGATTTAAGTTGTCTTAGAGAAAAACATAATGTTGGGAAATGGCTGTGTATGACCTATGAAGCTACATGTCCAAACATGATCTCAGACAACAAATATTCAGCTACATGTGTTAAAATTTGGAATTTGTGAGAACAGATTCTGGAACAAGTACATCAGGGTTTACATTTTGGCTTTACCCCTTACAAGGAACTTAGTTCAATTAATTAACTTCTCTGTTGCAATTTCATCTGTAAAATGAGGATAATAGCAAAGTTTCTCAGAGGAATTCAGGAGCACTCGGTGGAGCAATGCAGGTTGAATGGTTTGTGTAGTGCCTGGGACACAGAGATTTTTCAGTGCATACTGCCTTCTATAACTACAGATAGCTAGGAGCTGGGCCTGGGGGTTTGGTACCAGATGCATGTGCAAGCCTGAACAGAGAGGGCAAGCATTAGAGGAAGCAAAACCCCCTTTTCTGATTATTCTACCATGATAACTAACATGAACACTGCAAATGCTGGAACATTTGAACATAACATACATGATCCCCTCTTAGAACAGAAGAGGACTGACAATGCAGTATGGAGAGCTCAGTCTCCTTCCTGTGGAATAAGGTGGATGGGTGTTATAAGTTCTTCTCAAATCTACTTAATTATCAAACCCCTGGGAGCTGCAAAAACTAAGTACTTCCTGTTCTCAGAAAAGTTTTATTCAGTCCCTGTGGATTAGGAATCCACACATCTTTTTCAAAGCAACCCATTCCTTGAGATCTTGGTGACCGGGACTGAGGTTTGGTGACTTCCAAATTAAATCTCAATTCTGTATCTGCTCAAACTCAGATTATTTTGTACTCAACTGCAGGCCCAGCCCTATCCCCGGATATGTCTTTTGAGCCAGATCCTGCACAAGCATTTGGGATCAGTGATAATCAAGGCTAAGCATAGTCTGGGACATCAGTACCTTGCAGGGAGGTTCATTCCAACTCTGATCAGGTCTGGTTTCCATGAAATCTCTGGTTTATGCTGAATCCATATGTGCCTGTCCTTCCACAATGTCCATCCATCACCATTAGCCCATTTCTCAGGGTCAAGCACAGTAGACCATAATTCAGGACAGCACCTAGCATGCTGCAAGTGCTTGGAACACACCCAAGAGCACCTTAGAGACCAGAAATCCTACTGGAGTTCAGTGTCCCAACACACATTGCTTGCCGCTCTGGTCAGGGAAGTAAAGTTTTAGCTCAAACTTGAAGGACATAAAGATTTTAAGGAGATGGAAATTGGTGTTTGGAAACAGTGAAGCCCCTTACTTTAGAAAGGGACAAGATCAGAAATGAGTTGTAGATTGAACCCTCCTGAGATGGTGTGGCAGATGGATTAAAGGAACGATCCCAGTGGCAAAAATTCACCTCTGCAAAGGCTTAGCAAACAGAAAGAAGCCCATGGGCATGGTATGATAACAGGATTTTAAAGCCAGGAGGGTGTAACAGGAAGCATTCTGTCACTGAGTGGGATGTGGCATGTATAAATCCAAGCTGAGTACAAGAAAGGTCCTTGGACTTCCTTAGGGCCACCTGCACAGAAAATAGGAAAGATCAAGATTTGGATGAAAGTGGGCCTGCCTCTGTATCTCAGGAGTTTTGAGACATGTAATTGATCCCCAGGGGGTAAAAAAAAAAAAACATATGTACACAACACAACAGTCCATGCAGAAGAAACAAAGAGAATATGTGGAGAAAAGGGTGGAGGTGGGGGAAACTCACAGAGGAGTGTGCACAAGCCTTTATCATGATCTAAGCGAGCCTGTCCTGGTGCCCCTGGCTAATATATTCTGGGAGAAGTCCTGGGGATACAGGAGAGGATGACTTGTCAGCTCACAGGAAGGAACAAGAACTTGAAAATTACTGAGAATCCCACTCTCCTCTTTGCAGCCTCCAAGGGACCAAGAGACAAGTTTTTTGTTTTATTTTTTTTATTTTATTCTTTTCCAAAAATGGTTTCTTTCATAACTACTGGCCTAGATTGTGTCTTTTTTCCCTCTGGTGTTTGGCCAAATGCAACCAAAGACGTGACAAGATAAGCCTTTGCTGGGGGATATAAAAATAATTTAAAAAAAAAAAAAAACAAGTCGTGCATATGAGGCATTCCCCAAGTCTCTCCCACTTGGGGCCTTTGCTCAAATTAAATTACCTTCTGTCTGTTGTCACCACGGTTCTATATATATCTAGGGCTTGAACTATTGAGATAAATGAGTTGAGCCCAAGTTGTTGGGTCAGGCCACAGGAGACATCCCAGTTGCTACCTCCTCTCAGAAAGAACAGATTGTGTTTCTGGCCCTGAAATTCCCATGCTATGCTTTATGGGCAGAGCTGAACAAGGCTAGGGTTTCCACGACTCTGGATCTTTGAATTCCTTCTGTAACAAGACCAAGAGTCTCTGTGACAGTCAGAGCAGTAGCAGATTCACTGTGTTCCGACGGGTCTTTGGCTCAGTCTTTCCCCCACTTTGATCTCTCCACTCTACCATCTCTTAAGTGACACACACAAAACTTATTTTTTATTTTGTCCCTTTCTATCTGTGTTAGTGAGCTTTCCATCATTCTAACAAAAATGCTTGAGGCGATTGCCTTATAAATTTAAAAAAAAAAAAGTTTATTTGGTCCCATGGTCTGAAAGTTTTAGTACAAAATCAAATGACCTAATGGTTCTGGACCTTTGTTGAGAGTGGAGCATCGTGGTAGGAAGATGTGTCCAGGCAAAACATTCTTCTCAAGAGATAGAAATCAAGAGGAAAGGATACAACCCCAGTGACTTATTAGAGTTACTTAACACTAGGTCTCACCACCTAAAAGTTCACCATATCCTGAGAGTGCACCCTGGGAAGCAAGCCATTACAATGTGGGCATTTAGGGGACACTCAATGCCCACACTACATCCCTAACACAAAGAGCTTCACCATTTCCCAACACCTTAAGAGACAGGGGAGGCCTTTCTGGATCTGCTTTCCTATATTTTCTCCTCTTTATCTTATCCATATTTTCATTATTAAAAATACTTGTAATAAGTAGATATTGCAATTTATGTGACAATATCTATAAATAGATATTGCAAATTATATGATGGTGTGCCAATTATTTTCTATTTAATATATTTATTTGTTCCAAATATAATTCTCTGAGGCAAGTATCTGTATAATATTCATTTTACCAGACCAGATGATGCAACTTAGGAATAGAGGATTTAAGTAACTTGCCCTAGGTCAGTCACAGAGTTTCTAAGTGATGAATATGAGAGTTAGATCTGTCACCAAATTCTTTTTTCTTTCTTCTTCTTCTTCTTCTTTTTTTTAATGTGATATTAGGTATTGAACCTTGGAGCACTCTACCACTTACTGTATCTCCAGACCTTTTTATTTTTAATTTTGAAACAGGTTCTCACTAAGTTGCCCAGGCTGGTCTGGAACATGAAATCCTCCTCCCACAGCCTCCCAAGTCACTGGAATTATAGGTATGCACCACTACGCCTAGCTGTCTCTCACTAAATCCTAAATCACTCAACATTATCTTTTTCATATCGCAGCATAATGTAACCACATGTTGGCATGTCCGTCTCTCTACCTCAGTCATCAACTTCAGAGCTATTTCTTGTTTTCATCTTTAGCTGGGACAGAGCCATGGTAATCAGCCAATAAATGTTTATCAAATTATGAGATATTATATTCTATTTCCTAAAAGTAAATAGAGACATGCTAGGAGTGTAAGTATAGCTCCAGAGTAGTTCAAATCATGCTTCTGCAACCTCTGGATCTATAACAATCCAGAGCTAAATTCTTAGCCACTCCATGCCTTGCCTTGGTTTCCCATCTGTATGATGGAGTAAATGAGCTACCTCCAATTAAACACTTTATAAAGTGCTGGTCATGCAGGAAACTTTCCACAGATATAGCTATGACTGACAGTTGCCTGCCTGATGGCCCAAAATACTTTGCACACGCTTCTATAGATGTACCCCTCACAGTGCTTTTCCATTTGCTTGACATGAACTTGACCCTCCTAAGCATGGAGGTCATGCTATATTTAGGTTCTTGCTGTGTTTCCTCCAGGGCCAGGCAGATAATTCAGTCAAGTTTTTAAAATTAGTAACCACAGTGTTCTGCATTATGCCTATTCTGCCATCCGGGCTAGAGGGTCAAGAAGGTTACCAGAAAGAGACTCACAGTTACCTTTTTAGTGTCTGTGCATATCAGAATGACATTCTGGGGCTTCCCCATGCCTTGTTCAACATTTGCTCAGTGGCAATTATTGACACTGATCACATGTTGGGATGGTACAGGCCCCCAGTGCCAAGCACTGTGCTGAGTGTGTGCTATAGGGCAGCCTGTTTAGTGGAAACATATTACAGCTGCCCAGTGTACTGGGGACACACTGGTGAACCCAGGTGACCACATTCCTCATGGAGCTTCCAGAGGAAGGAACCCACCTGGGTACTCGTGTAGCATTTTCTACCTCCAGGTGAGGGAGTCTCAAGTGTTCCTTACTGAGGGCAAAACAGCCAGTCTAGAAAAGGGAGTAACTATGATCAGGCACGCTAGAGCACACCTGTGATCCCAGTTACTTGGTAGGCTGAGGCAGAAGGATCACAAGTTCAAAGCCAGCCGCAGCAACTTAGTGAGACCCTGTCTCAAAATTAAAAAAATAAATAAATAAAATGAAAAGGGCTTGGGATGTAGCTCAGTGATTAAGAGCCCCTGGGTTCAATCCCTGGTAACAAAAAGAAAAAGAAAAGAAAAAAGAAAAAGAAAGACAAAGAAAAGGTAGTAACTCTGCAGGGAACTTCTCCCAACAGGGTTGTAGTATCCCTACCCCAGGGCAAAAGTTGTTTGTTGTTGTTGTTGTTGTTATTGTTGTTTTAATTAGTAAGATCTGATATTTCAGGCTAGGATTTAAAAGCCCTGCCTTTTTTAAAAAATGTATTTACTTATTTAGGTATATATGACAGCAGAATGCATTTTGATTCATTGTACACAATTGCAGCACAACTTCTCATTTCTCTGGTTGTACACCATGTAGAATCGCACCATATGTGCAGTCTTACATGTACCTAAGGTAATGATGTTCATCTCATTCCACCATCTTTCCTACCCCTATGGCCCCTCCCCACCTCTCCCTCCCTTTTGCCCAATCAAAGTTCCTCCATTTTTCCTATGAACTGCCCCCACCCCCCATCATGGATCAGCATCCACTTATCAGAAAGGACATTCGGCCTTTGGATTTGGGGGATTGAAGAGCTCTGCCTTTGCCATCAGGCACATATAGGTTCTACTCTTTCATTCAGACCACAGTGCTAAACACTTAACAAGAAGCTCAAAACGCAAAGTAGGTTTGAGCAGAACAGCTCCAGACACCTACTTGTTTCCCCTTCCCTCCGTCTCCCTGTTTTTCCATTATTAATGTCAGCAGTAACAGTATTAATATCTCTGCTCTCCCTGCTTCTGCCTTCACCATCACTGCTACCCTGGAGTCCCTTTTATACAGAGCCAGCATTGCCATGTAGGAACAGGCAGATCTGCCTGACGTCCAGGCCATACCTCTCGCAGCCCCTGTGACAGGAGGCAGCACAGGAAGCAGCATAGGAAGCTACTGAGAGAGGCAGGGGGCAGCCGGAGACTGTGGTACCAATGTCCCCTTCATACACAAAAACCTGCAACATTTGATTTTCTAGTGTTTTTATTTGTTTGTTTGTTTGTTTGGGTTTTTTTGTTTGTTTTGGTACCAGAGATTGAACCCAGGGGTGCTTAGCCACTGAGCCATATCCCCAGCCCTTTTTTAAAAAATTTAAGGTAGATTCTCACTAAGTTGCTAAGGGCCTTGCCGAGTTGCTGAGGCTGGCTTTGAAAGCTGCGATCCTTCTGCCTTGGCCTCCACGCCACTGGGATTACAGGCGCGCCCCACTGCACCTGGCTTGTTTTTCTGGTGTTTCTCATTATCTCCGCAAATCATGTGGCATTTCTAGGAGAGTGGGAGGCAGTGGTCTCTTCTTTTTGAACCTTCAGCCCGTCTGGAGTAGCACTGTGTGTTCAAGGAGTAATCTCTGCTGATTCAGTGGAGGCAGAGGTCCAGGTGTTCTGCTCAACTGGACTGTTTACTCTGGGGAGCAAACTGCCATGTCACAAGATCTTTGACATTTTGGCCTAAAAATAGGGAAGGAGAATTTCATAACCCTTTTCTGCAACTAACAATGATTTTACAGCCAATAAGGCACTTGCTTTAAAAAACTGTGCTTCACTCCTGATGTTGTAACATTCTAGGATGTGTGTCTATTACTTGAAAGGGTGGAGTTACCCCAATTCCCGGAAAGTGTTTAAAGCAAAACAAATATCAAGTGATAGGATTTCAAAGCTGAGTTATAACTTACTGGGGAAATTATCCCTGGGGACACACAGCAAGTTGGCATCAACAACAGGATAAGAATTTGGGCCTCTTCAATTCCAGGCCTCAAAAAGTAGCAAACTGAGTAATAAGAAATTACCTGGGCTTATATTCAGGTTGCATCTTCTCTACCTCATGACATCAAAAAAAAATTATTAGTTTTGTTGAGTGTGAAGGCACATGCTTGCAATCCCAGTGACTTGGGAGGCTAAGGCAGGAGGATCATAAATTCAAGGCTAGCCTGAGCAATTTAATGAGGCCCTGTCTTAAAATGAAATAGAAAAGGTCTGTGAGTACGGTTTGGTGGTTTAGTGCCCCTTGGTTCAGTCTCTGGAACCATTAAAAAAATAGTGTTTTCGAGTTATTTCTTAGTGCTTTGAACTATGTTGATCACTTTGTTTGTGTAAATATTCACATAATACAGTACCCTTAATAGATAGATAAGCAAATTCAGATGAAGTTGTGATAAATGCCTTTCCTGGCATCAGTTAATGCCAGTTAACTATTGGCATCTACCCAATTAACTATACTGTCCCTTTCCTCCACTGTTACGGAAAGGCTCTTAGACTTGCTCTTTCCCAGATTTCTCATATTCGTTCTTGCTATTCTCAGGCCTAAGGCTATGCTACCCTTTCCTCATCCTCTACCATGGTCCAGCTGCAGAGCTGCCCTTTTAAAAATTCCTAGCTCAACACTGTCTTCTCTGCAAAGCCTTCTCTGTTTGCTCCCCACCACACACCTGGGTGAAATATGTGCGTGTGTGAGTGCACACGTGCTCTGTCGCTTCTCCCTGCCAGGATAAATCTGAACTTCACAACAACTTCAAGGGCATGTTTTGTCATTTGTCTCTGTCACTTCATGCACCTTACAGTGTGCTAGCAACAGAGTGGCTTTTCCCTAAATGGTAGGAGGCAGGATGAACCAAATGAAGACAACTTTCTGGGAGAAAAAAAAAAAAGAAAGTGAGAATTTTATTGAACTGAACTGCCAACAAATCTAAGAGGAAGATGTTATTATCCCCATTTTACAGCTGAGCCAAACGAGACACAGACTGCGATACCTAGGATCAGACCGCAGATCTGTCTGGTTCTGAGAGCTAACGTTTGCCCCAGTACTTTAGAAGGGAGGAAGTCACATTCGTTGTCAGTTGCAGAAGCCGTTAATGGGGTTCACCGATAAGAAGGGAAGGCAAAGCTTAGAGAGATTGAACACCCAAAAGTAAGGAAGTAGGAATGCTGACAGTTCAAAGCAGAGAGAGACACAAAAGTTACGAGTGAAGAACCAACTCTGTGCCCAATGAAGAAAGGGCAGAGAAAAAAAAGGCGGTGGCAACACGCAGACAAGTTAGGATAGTGACAGAATGGAGCTTCAGTGATTTGGAAGAGCTTTCTTCAGAACTGCGTGGGAGCCAGAGCAGAGTAAAGAGCTGAGACAGAGAGTTCAGTCAGCGGAGAAGGAAGAGTGATTTAGAGGCAGGTGCC
Source organism: Callospermophilus lateralis (assembly GCF_048772815.1). Classification (NCBI taxonomy): domain Eukaryota; kingdom Metazoa; phylum Chordata; class Mammalia; order Rodentia; family Sciuridae; genus Callospermophilus; species Callospermophilus lateralis. The sequence continues at coordinate 2,009,658 of NW_027512424.1, read as the reverse complement.
ACAGCTCAGGAAGGGAGCGGCTTGACCCTGCTGTTAGGGAAGGGATGGGCCTATGACTTCTGGCAGGCTTGCCCTCCAGTGCACCCTCGGTGGCTGTTTACAGTGGCATATGGATGAGGGATGATAGCAGCCCCTTAGTGATATAAGGGACAATCATGGATGGCATTTAAAGAAAGAAAGCAGGAAGGAAGGAGGAGCCAGAGGTCTCCGCTATTACCAATCTCCAATTGTGAAATTTATGCAGAGTTTACTCTCAACTGACAAGAATTCACAGATGGTGAGAGGCACGAGGGGTTGGATGGCGCCTGCATAGCTAGCAGTGGAGGAACCTGCAAGTTATCGCTTTAAATGTCAAGCGTGGGGAAGAAGAAGGATAATTGTGAGCATTAGTCCAAAAAGTGCTTGGATTTAGACAAGCTGCATTTTTCTTTTTAAGATCATTCAAAGTGGCCAAGTATATAAATTGCTAAACTATAGGAGAATCCTTTAAAAATGACATGTAGACTCATTTAAAAGCTTTTTAAATACATATGCAGGATGGAAAGAATCCTTGTGATTACACACTTGGGCAATAGAGGGCTCCTTTCCTGGGGTGGGAGGGTGTGTGTTTCAATCCAGTCAGTTAAAAACATGTTTCATTTATGTAGCACCCCCTAAATTTCTTGAATCCTGCATCCCATTGGACTCTCAAGGCTGTCAGAGAAGTGGCTCATAAATGCTCTCAACCCATAGACAAAGAAATAGACCATGGGACAAGGAGATCCAGGGACTTGCCTTGTTAAACACCTTCAGTGGTGGAGGCAATTTACTCTCCAGTAGATTCCACCCCTGCTTCTGTGGTCTTGCCCCAGCCAATTCCCCAACTACTCCACTGAATTGTTAGATAGATCCCTTTTGGAAACTGGGGGAAATTGTTAATACACTAGTAAACTACTACTCCATTAAGGGTTCTCCTATTGTCACATGGTATCTTGAGGTTTAACGTACCAGGACCATGAGTTCAGGCTCTGGAGCACCTGCCTGATGGGGCTACACCCCTAGTCATAGAGCAGAAGTTCTGGGAAGAACAGTTGCTCCAACCTTGGCATCTTATAGCTAAGGAAGCAGTCCTGAAGAGGTGAATATATTAGAATGTCAAGGAGGTGAGCCAATTCTCAGCGGCCATTCAGTTCATTGCTTTCTGTTTGGCAATCTTTCTCAGGGCACCCTCAATATTTTTTCCACATATGCCTATCTCTGATAATTCATTTGATTGTCTGAGATTTTTTTTTCACTTAAAAGGTCCACATTGTAAATTTGAATATATTTTAAAGAGACCACTAATTATTAACAATTTACGAAACTTACCATAAATAGGAATAACTATGAAAACAAACATACAGCAATTAAAGAGAATATACCCATCCCTCAACCACACAAAATCATCTCATCTACCAACATGACACGCTCAGGAAAATGGCAATCTCACCTCAGAGTCCCATTGTACAGCTGAGATAATCCCAGAAAGGGGCTCCCAGTGACAAACCTGCACACAGAAACACAGCTACCAAGACCTCTGCTGACTCCCCTGATGTGAGCAGTAACTGGCAGAGATGTTTCCTGCACTTGATGCTGCTGGGCTCTCAGACCTGGATGAGAAACTGAGACTGCAACAAGCCAGTTAAAGAGGATGTGCAGAAAATCCTCAGCAGGACCCAGCAGTGAGCTTAACACAGCCAGAGCCAGCAACTCAGCCCTGCAGCCAATTTCAAAAGTGCTCTTTGCAAGTGGGACATCTCTCCAGCAGGTGTTTCCCACTGGGGAGCCACAGGCTCCTCCAGAACACTTGAGGGTTCACATTTAGAGGCCAAAACTACTGAATTTTTTCTGTTCATTGCCTCACTTCTCCCAGCAATAATAAAATGGGGTTCACTGGAAGCCTAGGGATGGCCCTGAAAGCCTTTAGTCAGGAGATTCTAGCACCTCCCAGACAAAGCCATTTTCTGAATCTTCATGGTCAATGGCAAGCTGAATACTCAGTTTGCAAGTTGGGGCTGAGTTATTTACTTTGGATTGAAATATCAGAAAAATAAAATTGATAGCAGATGCCTCAGAGCATTCAGGGAAGGCTTTGATGCTCTTCTGATACAGATTTATGCTGGGTCTCTGCTACTCAGGGTCTGATGGGAAATTGGCAATATACTAGGTAGAAGCTTGGAAAACTAAACAACTGGCAGCTTATAACATCTGGGTGGATGTAGTGAACTCAGATCAAACAGACCGGACTCTTCCCAATGAGTCTGATCTGGTGGGATTGAGCAGAATCAACTATAACACTATAAAAGAAAATGAAATTATCTGATATGAGATGTTGCTTTCCTTTAACAAAAATGATGACATATTCCACACTGTTGACCTTGCCTTGGCCACCATGAATCAAAGCAATAAGTTCCAAGGACAAAACCTACAGCCAAATTAAACATGTGGTGCTATGCTTCATTTTCTATTAAAACAGTCATTCCCAGATCTATCTTTGCTTGAAAATTACTTGGGGAATATTTTTAAAATACAGATTCCTTAATCCCAAACTCTAATTTTGAATCATAATTTCTTGCTATAAAGGCCATAAAGATAGATTGATAGGTAGGTAGATGATTGATAGATATATAGAATCAGAATGTTTGAGTGATTCTTAAGCTAAGCGTTTGTGTAAAAGTAACAATTTTCTTCTACTCCACTGTTCTCCCTTCTGTTTTCATGGGATTCTCCCATTTTTCCTTATTTTGGTCTACCTTTCACATAAGAAATAAAATACCTTTACACACACACACACACACACACACACACACACATACATATATAAAAGCACTAATTTTTAAAATCTATAATTAGATTAGAAGGAAGACCAAAAAATACAAGAAGGGAAACAACGATGGGAAGAGGGAAAAGGAAAGTACTGGGGACTGAAGTGGAGCAAATTCTAGTCCATGAATGTATGATTATGTCAAAATGAAACCCAATATTATGTATAACAATAATACACTAAGAAAAACATTGAAATGAAAAATTATAAGAGTTTTCAGAAAATGAAGAGGTATATGTTTCTCTCATATGTTGAAGTCGGAGAGGATAAAAGGAAAAAGAGGCAGGAGGATCTCATGAAAATAGAAGCCACACTAGTAAAAAAGAGGAAGGGGACCGGGAAAGGAAGAGGGGAGGGAAAGGGGAGGAACTGGGGAATGAGAGAGAGCAAATTATGTTTCGTGCATGAATGCACATGTCGCAGAGGATCCAACTGCTGTGTATAATTATCTTGTGCCAATAAAAATCAATTAATAAGACGTCAGAATTTTTAGCCTGGTAAACTCTATCATCTTGCCCTATTTCCATTTTTAACAGTTGTATTGGAAGGATCTGGGTGGTACTCTGCCTGAAGTCCTTGGTGAAAACAGAATACAAACAGAGAGAAGATACAAAACAGAATGAGTGGCTGAGAGACACGAGGAAACAACTTAGATTAAGTAGCTCCATCAAACTTCAGGACCTTGCAACAGAAAAGACTTCTCTAACCTTTAAAGAGGAACTTCATTACCTTTGATGCAAATGAAGTCAGAGACAGCTTCTTAAAGTTTTGTTTTTATTTATTTATTTAATTTTAATGATTGCTCTATGGCACCTCCCAGGAAATCCCCGACACAGAAAGTACTCATTCTTTTCTGCGGAGGTGGGAAGAAGTCCAAGGAAGAGTCTTTCAAAGAAGACAGAGTTGCAGGAAAAAAGAGGGTTATGCAATAGAATGCCACACTCTGGCCTTGGAGAGAGAGGGACAAGGGCTGGGGAGTCCGTGGGTAGGAGTGGGGCTTGGTTACTTTAGGTCATTCCTGTCTTGCTTTGCTCATGGGAGTGGGGTGTTGTGTGTGAGACAAGACCTCAGATTGGCAACGGACAGGTTTTGATTTAGTTACATGGTGAGATCATTTCTTAGGAGCAAACAGCACGATACTTTCCCCTAAACCTGGGTTTAATTTTCTACAAAACGCTTCTTCCAAAAACACCATGTTGTTTCTAAACCCTTATTGTCATTCCCAGAATGGCTTGCAGCCTTTCAGAAACCCATTATTTTATAATTATAATCAAGACTATTAGGACTGGACAATCTGTGCCAAAAAGCACATTTACCCTCAGAGTCATCACTTAGCACTGTCGCAGGAGGTATCATCTCTATTTCTGCAGAAATCAAGGAAAGTTGCAGACCTTGCCTTTTAAACTCTCAATTTCTAGATGGTATGGGAGTTACTGACCTTGTCCAAATTATTCTCCCATCACTCCTCTTACTACCCCCTCACAGAACAGCCCAGAACTCCACAGTAAACCATTACATGAGGGAAGGAAGACAGCCCCAGGAATCAGGCCAAGCTCTGCCCCTTCCAATTGGACACTTCCCTCTCTGCCCCTCGGTTTCTTCATTTGTGGAATGACAAAACTACCAACACTTGCATCAGAGGGTCATTTAAATAATCACATGAATTAATGTACCAATTAGAAGAGTCGCCACATGTACCAAAAGCTTAGCCAATGCTCATTATTAGTGTGATTAATACGTTGTGAGCTGTGTGAAAGAAGAGATTCATCCACTCTGGGAATCTCTTCCCTATTGCTAAAATGAGGAGAATGGACCCCAATTCACAGGGCAGCAGCAGTAATCAGAAGAGCGCTCTTTGCGCTCAGCATATTTGGTGTCATTTCATCAAGCACTTACTCCACAGAGTTTGCTTTGAGCTGAGCAGTTCAGTGATTTCCACAACGTAACCCAGAATGTGCGATCCCATTCCAGCCATCTAGAAATTCCATAGCTTTTAGAGCGTCCCCTTCAATCCTCTGTTCTTAATCAAAAGTCTGTGCTGCCCCTCAGGAAGTCAGCCCAACTAGAGACATGTCAGGTCCACCTGAGTGGGTTGTCTAAAGAAAGGCCTCCGTCTAGGCAGGCTGACTGGCCCATCATTGAAGATCTTTAACCACATGCATCTTTGATTATCTTTTCCCCAGTTTTTTATAGATATAATATTAATAAGTAGCAATGGTAATAATGCTCTTTGACATTAGGATGGTAAAGATACGAGGCTTCATGCATTTCTATGGGGGTGGGACAATCGTGGCATTGTACAGTGCTGCTGTTTACCAGCAGGTGACAATGGACACATGAGAGTGTAGGACAAGGAACAAAAAGCCTCAGTCTCCTCCTCTGTAAATTGGAAATAATTAGTATCTTCCTAATTATTCCTCCTAATCATTCCCCCCATTTTATGTGTTAAAACCTACCCCTCAAGGCACTCAAATGGCATGCTGGTGACCTCTCAAGTCAGCAGAGGATCTGGGATGAACCTTGGTTTCCACACTAGGAAGCACTTTCAATGCACCAGAATTCTGCTCATGATCAATGGACAAGGTGTGGCTTTTGTACTTTGTAAAAGAAGCTTCTTGTGATTTAGGATGTATTTTGGAGCTGCGATCCTTTTTTGTCTTTCTATTCTCCCTACCTGAGAGTGATTCCCTGAGTTTGATTCTGGATATGAAACCTCACACCTCAGAGGTTTCCACACTTTAGGTTACTAAATCAACTTTATGCTGGGCCTGGGATCATTCCTATTCTATGACAGTCCCTTCAAGCAGGCAGATTTAGAATTACGCTGTGTCTCCACACTACTCTCCATTTTATCTTTATATTAGAAAAGGAAAGAATGGCCCTTACCGTGGGGCTGGCCCTCACCGTGGGGCTGAGCAAATTGAAGTTAAATGAAGAAACGTATCCAATATTATATTTGAAAGACATGGCAGAGTCAGAAGTCAAAGCCAAATCCATATATACACAGACTAGACATGTAGTCATAAAAATGAAGTCCATATAGCATTTAAAAAATATGCACCCTCATAATTTTGTAGTGAAATCAAGAATAATCTGAGTTAGGAATATAAAAGTCAAGCTTTCTGGCTGCTCCTGATTTTCAAATTCAGAAAAGAGATAATTAGGATTCTAGGTACTAGGCTGAAATTCTAAGTCCCAAACACTCAGTTATTGATATCCTCCAATCTAGCCAAGCTGAAAGAAGAGAGAGTACTGGTGCCAGGAGGAAACTCACTTCAAGGGACATACTATCCTGCTCCTGCTTCAGACAGTCCAACTTAAATCCTGAATCAAATTCCATCGTTAATGTCAATCTGCTCAGACTTTATCAGCTTAACTTCCTCCTTGAGTTAGCTTCTAATGACTCATCACTGTCATTTAATAAAGGCATTGAACATCCTTACCTAAAACCACATGGTTTTAATACCAGTGAATCAGGAGGTTGAGGCAAGAGAATCACAATTTTAAAGCCAGCTTTAGCAATTTAGGGGGATGCCTAAGCAACTTAGCAAGTCACTGCCTAAAAAAAAAAAAAACAAGATCTGGGTGCTGGGAATGTAGCTTAGTGGTTAAGCATCTCTGGACTCAATCCCTGGTACCATAAAAAAAATCATATGTCAGAAAAAATCCCTGAGTAAAGGATGTTGGGAAATTTCTGTTAATACAGAAACTGATTCATTATGAAGCCCATTTGCTTGGACCAACTTTTGTTGTTTGTTTGTTTACCATAAGTGGCCTGGAAGTCTCATGGAAAAGAATACTCCATCAACCAAGAGAATTGAAGTGATCATCATCAGAGGAAATAGTTCGTTTCAGGTATTGCGTGATGTCTTACACAGTTCAGCTTCAGCTTAACACCCATCTCTTTGTTCCACCTTCATATCTGTATTCTAGTTTGAAGCCCTGGCCATGGCAAAGAGAAAATAAAAATAAAGAGCTAGAACACTCAAATCACTATACAAAATAGGAAGAAGGCATTAGCAAAACCATCAGGCATAGCTGCCTTTTTTTAAAAGCTTATATATAAATGCATATATGGACCTGTACAATTTCATGAACACCCATGAAAGTATATGGGTTGGGGTAAATATCATGGCATTATATGCCTTTTTATTTTTAATGCATTGTAGTTATATGTAATAGTGAAATTTATTTTCATATATTCATAAAACATATAACTGTTTTTTTTTCATTTTGATCCCCTTCTCCCCTGTCCTTTCTCTCTCTGATCCACATCTTCTACTCTATTGGTCTTCCTTCTATTTATTTATTTACTTTCAATTAGAGCATTATAATTATATGCAAATTTGGAATACCTGTGGGGCATGCACATGGCATAATTTGGTCAACTTTTTTGCTCACTTCTTCCTCGATGCCTCCCCTCCTCACCCATCCTTGTTCCCTGTTTCTACTTTATTGTTCTCCCTTTTATTTTCATAGGAACCCTCTTTTATTATTCCTTTTTCTTTCTAGCTTCCACACATAAGAGAAAACATTTGACCTTGACTTTCGGAGTCGGGCTCATTTCACTTAGCATGATGTTCTCTATTTCTTTCCCTTTTCCGTGATTCAACCTTCATACCTACCTGATTTCAAATGCCATGATTTCATTCTTTGTGACTGAGTAGAGCTCCATTGTGTATATATACACCACATTTTGATATCAGAGAGACTTGATTTAAATCCAAACTCTGTCATTTAATACTTGTGTGACTGTGGATATATTACTGAAAATCTTAGAAATTTGTTTTCCAAATATGTGACAATGCTGGCATCACCAATATCCATCAATATGGTATGTGAATGATGATATCAGATGTCATTCATAAAAAAGTAGAATGGGATATGAAAATAGATATTAAGGATAACTATTGTAAGAGAAGTCCTCCCCATCTTGCTACAAAGTTAACTTTAAAATACCTGGAGTCAAGGACCCAAGTGGAGACCATGATTGAGAACAGCCATGCAGATAACAGGACCAAGGAACAGGATATTTAGAGGTTTAGAAGCTGCATGGGCAATAGAAAACTGTGGCCTGGGAACTGGGAGACTTAACTGGTGGGTACAGAAGACAATGGGGCTTTGCTTATTCATCTGTTATGGGCTGATTTGAACGTTAAGTTGGGTTGATCCCATTCTGCTCTGACATCTCACCCTGTGCAAAACTGCCCTCCCTTTCTACATGAGCCCACTCAACATACAGATGACATTTCCACCTTCACCTACTTGTATCCTGTACACAATATATTTAAATTATGGAGCAAATGCTAGCTTACTTCCTGAGTATGCACAAAAGGTGAAAATTTCTGAGAAATGTGTTAGGATTGTACTTGCCTCTCCCTCCCTCCTCTTTTGTGGTTTTTCCATTTTTAAGTGCCCCCCACCTGCATTCAGTGTCTTGGGCTGCAGAACTGTCTACTTTCTGTCCTTTGGCAAAGGCCAGAATAAACAAATAAAAAACAAAGGTCTTTGCTTCAAAAAGACCCAGGCTTTTATTTGAGATTTTGGAATAGTGCCTTCACACATCTATGCTTGGAATGAACAGGTGTCACCTGTCTACAGTGTTTCAGGCATGGTTATCAATGGTGGGGAAGCCAGGCTAAGTAGACCTGCTCTCAGGGCTCCCAGGGAGTTTTATAGGGACTCTTATGAGTTCACATGTGACTCCCTAGGAACCTGCTGGTGATTTCTAGAAAGGGTATGGAGTCCAGAGGAAGCTGGATTCTGCCAACCCAAGAGTGGAAGAAATTCAGAAAGAAACTGCCTAATTATAGTTACAGTAATTCCTGTGTTCCCACAGGCTGCTACTAGAGAGAAAAACCACTCAGTGCTTCTCCCTGTCTCCTCTTTCTAAAACACCAGAAGAATATTTACTCAGAAGGATATTGTGTTGAACATATATTATTTTAAATTTTTGTAATAGTCTTTTAAAGTAGCATTCTTATCCTTATTTTACATTTAAATCAACTAGATTCTTGCAGACCCTGTGGTGCACACCTGTAATCCCAGCAGCTTGGAAGGCTGAGATAGGAGGATCACAAGTTCAAAAATAGCCTCAGTAAATTACCAATGCCCTAAGCAACTTGAGAAGACCCTGTCTCAAAACTTAAAATAAAAAAAAAAATTTAAAACAGGCTGGAAATATTGTTCAGTAGTTAAGCACCATTGGTTCAGCCCCGGATAATAAATAAATAAATTATTTATTAAATTAATTTAAATTAAATTTATTAAATAAATAATAAATAAATTCTCAAAGAAGTGAAGCCCAAGACATAAAGCTACTAAGTAGAGAAAAGTGAGTTTTGGCTTTCTCCAAAAGCCACACTATCCAAAATGCCAAAGGCTCTCTCTGGAGTTAGAAAATACTAGCTAAAATTCATTTTGTGTCTTTCCTTTCTCATTTTGTTCTTTTTTAAGAATCTCTACTTTTAATTGAGTAGCTGGATTGTTCATGTATACTTTGAAGTTGATGCAAGTCCTTTATGAAAGCAAATGTGTTACAGAATCACTTGGTTTATTGTATAAACATGCATATGTATTTGTTAAATGATTCATGGTTTTGGTTGAGAGCCCCTTGACAAGTGTCAACCACAAAGGGAAGTGCAAGGTTTCACTTCTAGTTTTGCCAGCTTTAGGCATGAAGCAATGGGGTGTAGTGGAAAGAGCTTCCCAGTGGGCAGAAGGCCCAGGTGTAGACCTTGACCCTGCTCACTCTGTGATCTACTGACAATGTATTTATTTCACTGAAATACAGGCTTCATATCAATTAAGTGAAGAGATTCATTCTTGATCTGCTATCTCAACTGGCTAATAGGAGATCATAATCATGTGAATATGTTCCAAGTTGTAGAGCATTACACAAATTTAAGACATTCTAATTAATATTAATTTCTCTCTATCCTATTTCTATTTTATGCACAGGAGTTAAATGACTGCAAAGAGTCTCTCCTGGGCCTGACTTTCTGATTTCTTTACTTTCTGTTTTTCCATATCAATTCTTTTCCTCCTTATTCATATCATGAACAATTTCCAGAAGTCCCGTCCCTTCTGAGACTGGCTGGTTTCACTCAGCATAAAGGCCTCCAGTTTTATCCATGTTGTCACACATGGCAGGATTCCCTTCTTTTTAAGGCTGAGAAATACTCCATTGCATGTATATAGCACCTTTGTCCATTTATCTAGCAATGGGCATTTGGGATGTTCCATAAGTTGGCTATTGTGAATATGGCTACAATAAATATGGGAAGAATCGTGTTTTGTGATACTTGTTTCCATTCATTTGGATATACAACCAGAAGTTGGATTGCTGGATCATATCATAATTTTATTGTTGTTGTTGTTATTATTATTTGGAGGAAGCTCCATGCAGTTTTACATAATGTCTGCATCACTTATATTCCTACTGTATAGAAGGTCTCCAACTTCTCCTTGTCCTTGACAACACTTATATTTTACATATATACCTTTTACATATAGTAGCCATTATATATCACATGTGGAATGGCCATTCTAATAGGTTTAAAGTGGTATGTTCTCATGGCTTGATTTGTTTTTCCCTAATGCTGTCCCCATTTCTCTTTCTTTGAATGTATCATTTCTAAGGAAGTGGGGTTAATGTGCTTTTCAGGGAAGTCCCCTTACTATGAGCCCTATTAATGGTAGGCACATTGTTTTCTAAATGATAACATCTACACTTTGCTAAATGTAGTCAGGAAGTGACACTCCACAGGAAGCAACAATGTGCAGTCCCTACCTTGAATCATTTCACAAGCAGTTCTGGCCAGGGGAGAGAATTCCAGCCTCCTTCTCCCTGATGGTATGTTACATTCTATCAAGCTACATTCATCCAAAGAAGAAACTTGGGCTGCAACCCATTTCATTGAGTCACTCCAGTTGTATTGGACATGCTTTTAGAATCACCAAGAACAGGTGACCTACTGAGGTCATCCCACTTCTTTCGACATCTAACTCTAATTGCTCTTTGTGAGTCAAACAAGTCGGACTTTTCTCCCCCTATTAACAAAATATCCCTTTTGGTCAAATTATTTCAATGCTGCCTCTATGACAGCCATAACTTAGTGGTAATAACTTAAGAATGACATTCAGTGCCAAAGTGACAGAGTGTATTTTACATACTTGCTCTAAAAATAGTGGTTAAATATGGATAATTCCAGCACGTCTCTAACATTCTTATTTATGGTGTAGGTTTATAGACAAGACATGAAAAATGAGGACTGGATTTTTAAAAAAAATAAAAATATATCAGGAATTCTAACTTAATAAATAGTGCATGCTAAGGAATGACCAGGATGTTGATGAGTGTATATTAATCAGCCTTCCTTAGGAATTAGTTGCAAGACTAAGGAAAGTGACATAAAATGGAAGGGGAATCCTGAATCAGGATCAATCTGAGTCATCAAGTAGAGTGTAAGTTATGTTCAAAAGAAAAGGGAAGCCAAACACCATGGCGCACACATGTAATCCCAGCAGCTTGAGAAGCTGAGGTGGGAGGATCCCAAGTTCAAAGCCAGCCTCAGCAAAAGTGAGGCTCTAAGTGACTCAGTGAGACCCTGTCTCTAAATAAAATACAAAATAGGGCTGGGGATATGGTTCAGTGGCCAAGATCCCCTGAGTTCAACCCCTGGTACCAAAAAAAAGGGAAAAGTAAGCAAATATCCATTTCCCTTGAAACTACCAAAACTCTTTCAAGATAGTTAAGCATCATGTATGAATTGGCTTCCACTCAAAAGGAGCAGGAGAAGAACATCATTCCTATCTGTTCCCACTGGGATCCAGTCTTTCAGTTGTTATTTAATTTTGATGGGGAAGTAGTTGAATCAACTTTCCCAGACATGACTCCGGTTGAATTGGTTGAAATACACACCTGGAATTTCTGAATTTTAGCACAGTATTGATTTCCTCTGCACTGTGAGCTCCATGCAATTAGCAGTCCTATGTATCTCATGCACCACCGATTCACTTGCCCATAGACAAATGACTGACAGGCTGTAACATTTAATGTGTGTCCGTTCACAAGGGTTTGATCCCACTAGGCAAGTCATGCTTCAGGGTTTTGTTTTGTTTTTCCTACTCATATACATGTTGTGGCTTCCTGCTGGTTGTTTCCTGCCTCTGCTGTTGCTTCTGGACTCCATAGCTTTCCATCCATCAGGGCTTTTCTGAGTCTTCTCCAGAAGATGTGGCACCCCAGGACGCTGTCCTCCCATTCCAGGTAAGTGTTCCTGCTGAGTAGGCGGTACAACTCCACCTGTTGCCGGAGCAGGGACTTCTCCACCTTCTGCAGGACGATGAAAATGATGCCAGCATGGCTGCTCAGGAACTGCCAGGTCTGAGCAATCTCATATTCAAAGATACACCAGCGGCTCTGGATGAAGTGCTGAGAGACCACCACTATGACCTTCCGGCTTTTATGGAAACCTTCCTGGATGATGTTGGCTGCAATAGCCACACCAGGAATAAAGTCTCTGTAGTGGAGGCAGAGCTGAAAGGGGGGTACCCCTTCTTCTAAATTCTTTACCAATTCATTCCTCACCCAATCCTCATCCTGGCTTGAGTAGATCACAAAAGCATCATAGGTGTTTTCGCCTCTGCCATACTTTTTGCAACCAGCAAAAAGCATCAAGTGAAAATAGAACTTGTAGACCAGAAACACTATCACAGATACCACCAGCACACTCAATACAGACACGCTGATAATGGCCTTCTTTATTTGACAGGTGTCATTCTTAAAACTCAGCGCAGGCATGCCCTGTAGATCTGAAGGAGTTGCACACACCAGTTTTTTAACCTCCACCAAGGATCTCCTCTGGTCCTTTATCCACTGCAGGAAATGCTGGTGTTCACAAGTACAAGCAAGTACGTTCTGAGTAAGATTTATGGTTAGATTACTTGGAAAATGCTGTAGTTCTTGCCCTCTGGAAGATTTTATGCTATTAAAACTGCAGTCCAGAACCTCGAGGGAGTAGAGAGGTTTATAAGCAAGTTCATCCAACAAAAACAGGTTGTTGTGACTCATATTTAGGAACTTAAGTTCAGGGAGAGTGTCAAAGGCTTTCTCAGACACCCGTTCCAGTTGACATTTGGAAAGATCCAGGTAAGTCAAGTTTCTCATGATTGTGAAGATATCTGGAAGGAGGTTGTCCTCAAAAGAATTGCCGGCCATTTTTAAGATCTGGAGACTGACCAAGCCATTGAAGATGCCATGGAAGGCCACCTGGATTTTAGTGTAAGAAATATCAAGGTAGTGGAGTTTGCTGAGCGACAAGAATACCGAAAACTCGTTGATCTTTTTCAAAGTGGAATACTGAAAATGCAGATATTCTAGTTGTTCTAAACCCATGAAGTTTACAGTCATTGTAATAACCCCATTGAAGCTCAGATCTAAGTACTTCAGACTGGTTGTTCCAAAGTGATAATGAGAACAGCAACTCTTAAAGCTCATGTTGTTTCTACTGCGATCTAGATGCTCAAGTCTTGGTGCTTCAAGTTCTCCAAAATTGTCTAAATCTTTGTTGGCAATGCAAGTAAATCTTTTGAGAGATGGGAGCACTATCTTAGGAAATTGTTTAAATTGACACTTTACCAGTTCTAAAGATTGCCAGTTGAAGCCTGTAGAAATTTCTTCTACCCTATTCAAAATCAGGCTTACCAGAGACATTGCAGAAACATTTGCCAAACAACTCAGTAAGTCAGTAACATTTCTTGCCAAATTATCTATATATGCTAACCAGAATTCCTCAATGGTCAAATTGCATAGTTCTTCCAGGACAGATTTATCAACCATTTCCACATTTCTTTCATTTTTAAATTCTCCCAGAACCAAGCGATGAACTTCTAAACCAGCCAGACCTTGAATACATGTTTTCATTACATTTTTACTATGAAAATTGCTTCTCAAAATCAGTTCATGGAGCCTAATTTTTTTAAAGGCACCGGGTTGGATGAAATCTATTGGGTTCAGAGACAGGTCTAAAGAGAGATTGAGTAAGGGCATTTTGTGTAGAGCCTCCAAGTCCATATTGAAAATATTTTGAATCTTGTTACTGGAGAGGTCCAAGTGCTTCAGGTTTGGCAGGTTAGAAAAATATTCAGGTAACTTGAAGGAATGAATAAGATTGTGAGCCACATTAAGCTTCTCCAAGTTTGTGAGATGTTCAATAGGGAAATTTCCTAGAGAGGCCAATTTTGTCTCCACAGCCACCAGTGTCCTTAAACTTGATAGTCCATGAAAGGCTCCTGCACCTAAATTCTGGATAGGATTTCCTGTCAATATCAAGGTAGAAAGGTTGTATAAGCCCTCAGATGCATCATCTTCAATAGTCTGAATTTCACACCTACACAGGGAAAAGAGACAGTTTATGTAATATTTCTGCTGAATTCAAATTAAAAATAGAATAACAATCTCAGTCACCCAGTGCTTCCTCCAGATGTGATGGACATCGTATGATTTGGCAGAGGCACAGGCATGAAGCAGGGCCCATCACGATGGTACAAGCACCCAAGAAGGTCCACAGATTCAGTATTTTCACATTGACTACAATTGTGAGCCCTTATTATTACTCTAAGCACACATGCTGAGAAGAGACAGCAAATCCTTCAGAAGAAAATCAATGAAAGATCAATAATTGAGGCACATGAAGATGGTGCACTTGATAGAGTATGTCATAATCACCTTAGATCAGGTTTGGCCATTTCTTGCTGCACATGATTGTAATTATACATTTGATTGGTAGAGAGGATAGGAGTAGTTTTTAGTTGTTAGTCATGATAAATGAATGGTGAATGTCAATTTCAAAATTATAAATAATCACACCCAAGTGTCATGGTATCTTTAATGTTTATGAAAAGTTCTGCACATATGACAGCAAGATATTTGAAAGTTTCCATCATCCCAGGTGAATATTAAAAACAGGAGTTTGGGGTGGTTTTGTGGAAGGAAAGGAGAACCCACATCAAGGAACTGACCTAGACTAGAGGAATCAAAGCAGGCTTTTCTAAGAATATGTAAACTGAAATTTGACTGCTGAATAAGAGTTAATAGGAAAAAATATGGTGATGTGCACAGCAGATTCAAAAATCCCAAGATTTGATACATAGAAGGTCTATGAAAAATAGTCTGTAGCTGCAATGCAGAGAAGGTAAGGTAAAATGGAGTTGTGAAGAAAGGGGGGTTTCCAGATAAGGCAGGAGCTTATGAGTCAGGTAAAACATTTTGAATTTCATCCTGAAAGAGATGGAAGCCATGCTACCTAGAATCTTCATCCAGATATCCCAGAGCCAGAGCTTCCGTGCAGCCCCAAACCAGAAAGCATGTGAGCCACCCCTGCTAGCCATGTAGGTGTCTGCCAGTCACAGCTAATAGGCAAGTCCTCTCCTGAGTTACATTTACAGTGTCCCCACCTGCCCTATGCCCTCAGGTGGTTCGTAAGTCATAAAAACATTTTAGTCCCAACTTTTGTTATTTACTGGTAAATGCATAGAGAGTGGTCAAAAGAACCAGGAAGAGAAGTCAAGACAGTGGAATTTTGGTGCCCCTGTCGCCCTCCTTGACTTCAGGAGCTTGAGAACTAATCGCACTTCTAATTGAGGCATCTAAACTTGATTATTTCCCATGTTTCTTCTTGCAGTTGTATGATTTCGTGATTCATAGTCTTATGTATATGGTGATGTACATATTAGGCAAGAGTGAAAGGTCCCTATCTCACTCCACATGGCTCACTGCTTTGCACAGGTAATGTTTAGAGGGAAAGAACACTTGGAAGGAAGTGATGTGAACCTGAATTTCTGTTATGTTGAAACAAGCCATGTGAATGCAAGTAAGTCACATAAACCCTTCAAACCTCAGTTCCCTCATCTATAAAAGAAGGAAATACATGTATATTTTGTTAGAAGATAATTTGATTTACTAGATGTAAGCATTGTATAAACAAGCAATGACACCTGTTTTCTATTGTCTGTCCTTCTGTCCATTCAGAATTTCCAAAAGACTGACCAGAGAGGAAGCTGGCCCCTTTCTAAGCACATGTCTAAGTCTTCTGAGGAAAGTTCCTTGGGTGTGTGTTGGATCAAAGATGAATCACATGGGACATTTTTTGATGAAAAACTACTTCTTGTTTTCAAAAAAAGGAGGAGCTTGGTAGGTCTACTTCCAAACAAAATTCTCATTTGGAAAACCAAAAGGTAGTATCTAATGAGATGATGTGATGATGATATCTTATACTTTAAAAATACACTATAAGGCTTTAAAACAGCATGCTGATACTCATTACTACAGGTAGCCCTGAAGGGTAAGCTTCAGCATTTCCATTTAATGAACATGAAAGCTGAAAGTCAGAATGATGAAGTGACATGCCTCAGGTCACATGGTTGTATATGTGGAGGATGACAAGACCCAGGTCTTCCTACACCCATGAGGGCTCTACTCTCTATGCCACTGTCTTTAAAATACTCCATTCCTCCTCTGTCTGGCTCTCCCAATGCCTAAGTGAGAGGATAAAACCACAACGAGTTTCTCTCTTTTCTATGGAAGTATCTTCCTGGAAGGGGATTTCTCATTTCATGACCTCAGTCTTTCTCAGGAACTTAGATAATAATTTAAACATAAAATTTTTGTTTTTATACAGATCATAGAGAATATAGTACTTTATCAATTTCAAATTGTGAATGAGTTCCCTGATGATGAGAACGCTTCCAAAAACCAATTACCTGGTATAAAAAAAAAAAAAAAGAATAACAACTTCACTTTTCCCCCCAAAATGGTATACTTTTGTGCTTCAGAGAAGGAAATCTTGGTCACCATTTCTCCATTTACAGAAAATGTTTTTGTTTGTCCTTCACATCTTTCTCCTGAGTTACTTGTTTCTTGCTAATCCCCCACCCTGCACCCTACTTTCAATATCTCTGAAATTATCTGAATCCCATTCGGTTCATAAAATGTCTCTTGACTGCCCACCACAGAGAAGCCCCTGTTCTGAGCAACTCCATTTGCTACCCATATTTGCATTTAATTTATTACCTGTTGTCATAGTTCATTATCCTTATCTCAGTTTCAAAATCAAAAAGAGTCAGAATTCGAATTTATTCAATGTCTATTAAACACTCAGCAACTTGACTAGAACATCAACAGATTCGTTCTTTTAAGAGGGATGTGCTCTATTTACTAATGGGCTGTATGTTATATATCGACCAACAGTTGTTTCCTAGCAGGAGGTAGGACATAGGAGGGTAGGTCAAAATAAAAGTGCCGATGAAAGAGTTTGAGTTATTTTCTCTCCTGACTTAGAAAAAAAAAATATGAAGGTAGAACTAACTGTCCTTCTCCTACATTCATATATAAATACATGACCAGTGAAACTCCACATCATGCAAGAATAGGATCATAATTAGAATGAGTTATACTCCATGTATGTATAATGTGTCAAAATACACTCTACTCCCCTGTGTATATCTTAAAAGAATATATAAAACAACAACAAGGTGGAAAAATGGTTTCATAAAAGTGCCCATTTCACAGATGAGGAAACAGAGACCTGGAAAATGGAGGTGGCTTGTCCAAGCTTCCACAGTGAAACACCTGTTGAAAGAATGAATAAGTGAATAAAGGCAAGACTTCACCAACCAGGCTTCCTGGTTCAAGACTGAAGTGATCACCTCAACTTCAACAGTATGGAATATCTTATTCATTACCTGGATAAATCCAGCACCTCCAGTTCTGGGAAACTGGAGAAGCTGTGACTTTCTATGCTCTTCAAGGGGTTGAAACTCAGGTCCAGATTCTTGACTGAGGAAGGGATGCTGTTGGGGGTTTTGGAGAGATTCAGCTCCATGCATTGGTACGTAACATTAGGCTCCACCTGCAAGATCACACATTAGATGCAGTGTCTTACTAAATGCACTCCAAACTGCCCTATCCTACAAGCAGAAGATTCAGACAGATTTCTTCTATTCATCTATCCATTCATTCACTCACACTCATTCATTTATCCACTCGTTTCATACTTATGTCTTCCTCTAGGTCATGAAGAGTTCCTCCTATGTACTCAGTGTTCTAGCCTCTTTTTCAACAGTGACAGCTTTAAGTGAGAAGCAGTGTAATCAGTGGACAAGGGCTCTGAGGTCCAAAAGCTCTAGGTTTCATACCACTCTACCATGTGATTTGAGGTGAGGTTTTTTAAAAAAATGGTAAATCTCACTTATCATATTTAAAATTCAGGTATTAAAATACCTTGTATCATTCTAACTATGACCTCCATTGTGTACAGCTGTAAGGATACTGCCAATCAAGATGTCTAGATGAAGCCAGGCTTGATAGTGCATGCCTATAATCCCAGTGGCTCAGGAAGCTGAGGCAGGAGGATCCAAGTTCAAAGCCAACCTCAGCAAAAGCCAGGCACTAAGCAATTCAGTGAGACCCTGTCTCTAAATAAAATGCAAAATAGGGCTGATAATGTGGTTCAGTGAGTTTAATCCCCTGTACCACAAAAAAAAAAAAAAAGATGTGCAGAGATGCTCTATCACCAGGTTTTTGACAATGGTATTCTCTCCGTTGGTT
Organism: Callospermophilus lateralis; assembly: GCF_048772815.1. Lineage (NCBI taxonomy): Eukaryota > Metazoa > Chordata > Mammalia > Rodentia > Sciuridae > Callospermophilus > Callospermophilus lateralis. Next base: position 1,991,206 of record NW_027512424.1, on the reverse strand, counting down.
CTTTGATAGTTAGCAAAATGATGCAGAAATGAGGGGGGGGGGATGAGTCTATTAAATAAGGTCAGGTGCTTTTTCCAATTTTGATTCTTGAGCTGGTTTCTATTCTACTTTTCCACATTCTTGTAAGTCTTATTCTCTAACCACCCATCTAATTTCAGAATTCTCTGATTTTCTCCAGCAAAATTCTCTGCTTAAGCCAGCCAGCTCTGGTGTTCTGTTTTTAAAACCAGTAGAATCTGTTCAAAGGATTAAATAAGATAAAGTATTTAGAGAGCTTTTCTAAAAGCCTACTACAATGTAATTGATCAATAAACATTAGCATTAATTATTATTAGTTATCATTATTCCTTTACTGTAAGTCACCATTCTCCTTATATGTTATATACTTGAACTCGATCATCTAAGCAAACTTTTAAAGATGAAAAAAACAGAAATTGAAACAGATGAAATGATGTGTGTACAGTGACAGAATTTATATAAGCAGAGCCTCACTTCATTCATGTCTGCTTAAATTTTTTATGCACTTTGATATATATATGTATACATATACACATATGTATATATATATGAATATAATTTCTCATTTTTCTGAGTGTATATTTATAGAGTCATATTGGTCATGCAGTCACATATATATATAAAGTAAAAATGTCTGTTTCATTCTATTATCATTCCTATCCCCACATCCTCTTCCCTCCCCTCCCTTCATTTTCCTGTACCTAATCTAAGGTAACTCTGTTCTTCTCTAGTGTGACCCCTGATTGTGAATTAGCATCTGCAAATTAGAGAAAACATTTAGCCTTTGTTTTTTTGTGATTGGTTTGTTTTATTAGCATAATATTCTGTAACTCCTTGCATTTACCGGCAAATGCCATAATTTTGTTCTTCTTTAAAGCTGAGTAATATTTCATTGGTAAAATATATATATATATATATATATATATATATATATATATATATATATATATATATATATCTCACATTTTCTTTATCCATTCATCTATTGAAGGACACCTAGTTTGTTTCCAGAGTTTAGATATTGTGAATTGAGCTGCTATAAACATTGATGTGGCTGCATCACTGTACGATGCTGATTTTAAGTTTTTTTAGGTATAAACTGAGGAATGGGATAGCTGGATCAAATGGTGGTTCCAATCCGAGTTGTCTGAGGACTCTCCACACTGCTTTCCATAGTGGTTGTACCAATTTGCAGTCACACCAGCAATGTATGACTGGACCTTTTTTTTACCATATCCTTGCCCATATCTACAGTTTCCTGTATCCTTAATGATTGCCATTCTGACTGGAGTAAGATGAAATCTTAGTCTAGTTTTGATTTGCATTTCTCTAATGATGATGAACACTTTTTCATATGTCTGCCTAAATTTTACCCAGCACAAGAGCCTTGAAGATACCCTCTACCAGAGGACTAGGCTAGGAATTCTCCCCTCACCCTTTTTTATTTTGCTTCCAGTTTGCAACATCAGTGAATATCATCTTTCCTGTGCAACTGTTCACTAAATGTTGTTCATTTTCTGTGCTAGACTGTAAGCTTTGATGGTTTTGCTTGCTCCTTGGTCTCCAGATCTCAGAATGGCGTCTGGCAAATGATTGAAGCTCCATACGGATTTGTTGAAAAAGAATATGGAAAATATTGAATGAAGGTTGGCTTAACAACCAAAGGACAGGCATTTTCTGCTGAGAACTGTGGGCAATGCAGAGACAAACATGGCATAGTTCTAGACTTTAATGAACTCACAGTGTAGAGGAACTGTTGAGACAGGAGTAAAATTAACACTGTCTCCAGAGCCATGAAAAAGGCTCTGAAATATGTGCTCTGGTTCAGAGAAAGTGAGATCAATTCTGGACCCAGAGAAGTCTTTCTAGAATGGATCTTGAAAAATTAGGAAGGTTTGGATATGTGAAAGGACAAGAAGGACATTTCATAAGGACAGAACAGGTTGAGCAAGGAAGGGTGGAGATTAGCTGACAAGGGGCAGGCATGGTGAGGCCTAGACCATAAAGAAGCCATGGCTGGATCAGGAGGACTTGAAACTTTGTTCTGTAGCAATTCTTTCAACCGTTTAACACATATAAACTGAGGAGCTACTGTGTGCTAGGCACTGGCAGTAAATAAAATAAATAAATAAAATCAGTAGTGATTCTACCTTCTAACCAATTCCATTCCAAAGAGAAAGACAAAGAGCAAATTAACAGAAAATATATACTGATGCGCTCTAGAAAAAGAAAAATAGGGCAGTGTAAAATGGAGTAAAGACAAAGAGGAAATGTGGACATCTCCATGGGGCCATCAGGAAAGATCATGCTGAGGAGGAAGTACTTAAGCTGAAGCCTGAATGAATTAATGAATCAAGAAGTGACAGAGATACAGTTCCAATATGGCAGCCCTGGGGAATGGGAAATGTGGACAGTATAAATTGCAATGTGTGGTAAATGTGAGATGTGTATTAAATTTCAAAGTTATTGTACTAAAGAAGGAATGTAAGATAGTCTTTTAATAGTTAAGTCTATGGTACATTTTGAAGAGATATTTTGAATATGTTAGGTTAAATTAAAATATCATCAAACTGAAATTTACTATTTTTTTTTTTTGCTTTTTTCATTGGCTTCTAGAAAATTTTAAAACCCATATATGACTTGCATGATTTTGCCATTGGACAGCACGGATCTCAGGGAAAATGATTCCAGGAGACAAAAGAATACAAAGGTTTGGAGGTAAGAAACTGCCCTAATAGCAATGGATGGTTATTGAAGAGTTTTGAGGAGAGTAATTTGTCATATCCAATCCTCCAGAACAACAGTAATAATAAACCACAAACAAAAGTGTGCAGAATGGATGAAAGAAAGGAGCATAAGAAATCAGGAGACTATTCACCACCCAAGAGTAGAGGCCAAGGGAGAGGAGGACTGGCATTAAGTTTTCACTGGGACATGAGAAGGGAGAGTCAGGCTTTAGGGGCTGCCAGAATATGGTACATAGGGTGGTTGGGCTTTTATCCCAGGGGGACCCTAATTGTAGGCTCCATCCTCATTAACCTAACATCAGGAGGTACACCAGAGGACCATACTGGGTGAACAGTGGGCAGGAAATTGAGACAAGGGAGGACATGAGATAGCAAGTTAGTCTTTGTTGCATATTAAAGTAAACCACTTTTCCCACTTTCTCAAACTTAGGGCTCCACCTGGATACACTGCTCCTCTTCTGACCCAGCCTCACCCTAAATCATTCTCTTGGTTTTCAGTTTAGCTGAGAGCTTCTAAATCCTCAATGTAGTCCTTACAGGGGAAAAGGGGGATGAATAGAGATTACTCACCAATTGGTAGGGATTTCATGAAGAAAGAAATCATTGCAATAGCTGACAGATTACATCATTCCCTCTTTTTCTCTCTTTATTTCTTCATATGCCTCCCCACCCTCACACACACTCTCTTTCATTTTTTCCATTCTCTGGAATGAACTGTATGCAAAAATCTGAAACCCACTTAAAAGAATTCTTTCTCTTAAGAAGAAAAGAAAAAAAAAACACAAACAAAAACACTTTCCTCCTGAGATTGAAAAGGACAGAACAACTGCTTGAAGCTGAGTGTGCAAACCAGCAGCAGAAAGGCAGGAGACCAAAGCAGCCCCCAAACTCTTAATGAAGTATTACTACAAGTTGAGTCTCAAGAGAGTTTAGTAACTTCTTCAAGGTCACACAGCCAGGAGGTCACAAAACGTTGAGTTTCAGGCAGTCTTACTAACCTAAAGTTCCTATAGTACTCAAAAGTCCTAAATGGGACAAGACACCATTGGTAGCCTGTTCGTGCCCTGCTAACCAGGAGTCACTTGGTCCCTGTAGCTTTTCAAGTCTTTAGTTAATTTAACAGTGTTTTGCTAAATAAACCAACCAGAACACACAGCAGGACGTTCCAGGCAGGAAACCAGTTTTTAGTAGCAAAGGAAAGATACCAGAAGATGAGCTGACCCCAACCACGTACCTCCACGCAGGGCTCCCAGCTCTCGGGTCTCAGGCAGGAGAGAAAGGCCATGCCTGGGATCAGAGTCCCAGCCAGGCTCCGGGGAGGTATCATCCTGGCATTTTCTGAGACCAGCAGTAGCCCTGTGAAAACATGATGAGCTATCACTGCAGGACACACAGGGCAGAGTCTCCGTGGCACTGGCGTCTTCTCTTCCTGGTCGGTGCCCCGAGGCTACTGCTGTGTTTAAAGCGGTAAGGGGTGAGAGGAAGTGAGAGTGGCAACCTTAGCATTCTGGGCTTCAGTTTTTCCTAGTACTTAGCTCCCCTGCCCCAAGGAAGGGAAGTTAGAAGCAAATGAAGAAGCCTTGCAGACCTGAGGCTACAGGAACAGCAAGAGGAAGCTGGCTCTTATCCCAAAAAGTCATCTGACCTCCAGACTTGGTGAACTTAGGAAAATAAACAGACATTGTTCAAATACTTGGCATAACTACCTAGTATTGCAGGGGTTTTCCAGTTTTGTTTTAGACGTGGAAACTTCCTGCTCATACTAGCAATCTACCACGTAGTTAAGTCGGTTGAACTACAGAAATTAATTTTCTTATACTTCTGGAGGCTAAAAAGCCAAGATCAAGACATCAGCAGGTACGTCTGTGATCTCCTCTTCCTTAAAAGACACCACTGGTACTGTTGCTTAATAATAATAACAAATGCTCATATTGATGAAAGTTACAAAATAAAGTGGTGTGATGATAGTTAAATGACACTAACAAACAAGCCTTCATTTTTCTGGTCTTTAGAATGAAGATAATCACATTTGTCTCATCTGATTGAATTACGTTACCTTATCAACAATGCCTAGTCTAGTGGGTGGCTTATCATTCTGTTCAATAAGTGACAGCTATGATAATTGAACATATGGGTAAAGGAGGCTCATCATCTTACCCAGAGATAGGTCATGGGATTGAATGAGCTGACATGGGTACAGATTTTTGGACACTCTGTAAAGAGGCAAGTATAATATAAGTCTCTGTTGAATAAAACATTTTAAATTTGGGTCTTACCCTAATAGCATCTTGGATAGTTTCATCAAGAGATCCTGAAAGCACCTCAGATCCAGAATGTATCAAATCAGGCTGCACCAGAGTAACAGTAGAGCCTCTTGTAGATACTTTAGCACCTGTAAAACTAAGCCCCAAATGGTCCCGCTGTAGAAACTTTACTGGAAGGATGAGTTGAGCCTATTTATGCACAGATGGAAGCCACTTTGATTTGACGCCTCCAAGTTCCTCGTTCCTCACACTAGACATGTAAACACTAATTTCCCATATTTTGTAGCAATGTTCCTCCACATATGATTGGGCTACAACCTGAAAAACCCATCATAAATTGAAACTATGCTAAGTCCAAAATGCTATTTTTATAAACCCAATCCACAAACACCACAGCTCAGCTGCACAGGGCACTGCAGAGCCTGAGTTCTTGGCCCTCCTGACTGAATAGTTGTATCAGAGCTGAAGCTTCCTGCCACCATTCAGTGTAACAAGAGTTCATATTGCTAACCTGTGACAGGATCAAAATTCAACACCCCAAGTTTCTACAGAGTGTGTGTTGCTTAGCACAACTGCAAAGTAAAAAAAATTCCAAAATTGAGGGACAAAATGTATCCTTGATGTGCTGGTATTGGGTCACCACTGATTGGAAAGAGACTGCCCCTCCCAGAGCTAGTTAGCTGGGAGAAATAATAAATGACTCACCCTGGAGCACAATTTTCATGTGCAAATTTTCCAATCCAGGGCCTACTCTGAGCCACTCCTCTATCTGGCTGTTAAACACAAAAACAAAATTTGTGCCCTAATCAACACAAGGCCAAAGAGAGACCCTGGCCCTAAGGGACTGCTAAAGTAATTCAAACTAGCCAAACTTTAGCTTACTTACCTGCCTTGCAGTGCTTTTTCCCCCAGAAACCACAGGAATGGCTTGTGCTCATAATTTCCCTGGGATCTTTCTGCCACCTGACTGACCCTGGTGCCTCCCCATGTGGCCCTGCATTTTGTAGCAGGCTCCCCACCAACCCCCACAGACACCCCAGCCTTGAGAACTCTGAGTAAAAATCCACATTCTCTACGCAATCATCTTCTGATCTCCTTATCTCTTGGTCTTACCGATCATTAAAAAAATAATAATAGTAAAGTTCTGCCAAATCCTAGAATCAGCAAGTATAAACTAATTCTAAAATGTTACTCCTCCTTTTTTGGGAATCACCATTGAATATATGCTATGGCCTAGACAAGCGCAACACACTCATCACGAGTCTTCCAGTGTTCAGATTCATATCTTCTAAAGTCTCATCTTCCAGCTCATCCTTAAATCTTACAGTCAAAATCATCTTCCCAAGGAATGAACAGGAGTGCTTCATGCCTTCTTAATAAAGTATTGAGGCTGTCTGTGGTCTAGACCTCAGGCCTTTAATTTGGAGGCAGATGTAGAAAGTAAATAAACCTAACATGGGTCAGTTGTGTCCTATTTTGATTTCTTACTGATTATGTAGTGTCAAATACTTCTTCTACAAACCATGTAAGGAGGAGGAATGAGCATGTGTATTATTGCAGGCAAGATATAAATACACCCCAGAACTAGAATACAAGGAGTGAATGATTAGAGTAATAGAAGTAGGTGAAAAAGAAGTGTTCATTCTCTCCATCTTTGGAAAGGAGAATCTTTGATGGTCGAAATGAAGACTGGGAGAAAGGATCTGAGAAGATCTTCTAGACTGCTCTGTGAGACGTTAGCACTTGTGTCTTTTGGAAGTCTTTCAGGAAAGCTTTCTTATGTTGTCTGGAGAATTCCTTATAGTGCTTGAAAAGATGGTTCTTTTTGATGAGAAGTTAATGGGATTAATATAGTGTAGTGTACTGAGGCATACTAACCTTAATCAAACGTATCTCAGTTCTGTGTGCCTCTTCCAGAGAGCAACCCATGTGTCCAATACAAATGACAGACTTTAAGCCTGCTGGCTATCACACCTTATTTTCTTACCTTAATTGACTTATCACTGCATTATTACAATGGAAGGCAGAGGTGATTAATTACCATGTGGGTAATTCCCAGTAGGATAATAATTACCCCCTGAGCACAGATGCATGGAAAAACCACTTAGTTTCCCACACCTTTCATATGCAACAATTCAGCTCAAAACCCATATTTATTCGGTCGATGGAGGAATCCATTTTTGTTAGGGACTTAGAAATATTTGATACTAATTAGCAGATACTACATATTCAGTAAGAAGTCAAAATAGAACACCACTGATCAATGCAATATTTAGTTAATTTCTACATTTATCTCCAAATTAAAGAGATTTAATGCAAGAAAATTTTATTTCTTGCTCACAAAATGCTCAATGAGGATATTTGTGATCAGGAGCAGACTTGAAATGATCCACTAATCCAGGTTCCTTTTATTTCATTATTCTGCCACATTCCATAGGCAGCTCCTAAGTTTGCTGCAGAATGTATGAAGAAAGGGGAAGACACCCAGATACTTAGATCCCTCTACTTTATCATCTCTGACATGTATCTCCTCTCATTTCTTTGGCCAGAGCTAGTCCAAAGACCACATGAACTGCAGTGGCTCTCTGGCTGCTAAGTTTTAGTTTCCTGAATCACTGTGGGCTCCACTTCACAACCCCAATTCTGTGATGTGGATGAAACCAAAACACTTTGTTCATCACTGAGATATCTAAATCACAAACTTACTACTTATAAGGTCCATTCCATGCAAGTAAAAGAAAATAAGAAGAGTAACAATCATAACATAGTCTGATTCAGATATATCCTTGGCATATCTAGAGCCAAATCTGATTCCATCCAGCTTTCTAACACTTCTAAATTTCAATTTTTTTTCACATACTGACACCTCTTAAATCTGAATCTCATAATAGATAATGTATTAGAATTATATTTGGCAGAACTTTTTTTTTACCTTAGTGCTACATAAATTGATGGTATATATTATAATCAGTGCATACTATGTTCAATGAAGAATAGTTTGTCTAAGAGGGAAAAATAAGTTCTATTCAAGTAAATAAAGGAAATAAATGGCTAAACAGATAAAAAAAAGAAACTAGTTTCTTAAAGACACTTTAGAACATTTACAAGACTAATATAGATTTTGCATCTACTAAAGGAGTAGAGTACTCAATGTTGCCCAACTTTTTGGGCCCATGCAACTCTTTTATCCTTCGGCACTTGTTTCCAGTTCAGAATTGGTTCATGTGCCATGATTCAATGCTTCTGTGGTTTGTTAGTCCTTACATTAAGACTTTGACTCTTATTAACACATGCCCAGCCTCCCCGGAGAGCTCTGTCACTTGCTCCTCAGCATTCACATAGCAACCATCTGTCATGCCCAATGGGGACAAATTGTCATCCTTTATCACTAATCTTCAGTTCCTTGATGACAGCAGCCAACTCTGGTCTGTCTCTGCACACACCACACCTGTCACAATGTCCCATACCTGGGAAGAAATTCAATGCACACCATGTGTATCAGTAATTATGATAGTAATTTTGGAAAATAGTATCCATTGACTTGAGTCTCTTTGCAGAGAGAGGCTAATAAGATACAAGAAAGGACAGATTGTCTCTGTTACCTTCACATTTCCAGCCCTAATGTGTATTTGTTATCCATATGTTATAAGTGCTCCAAAAGCTTCAAAAGAAAGAATGAGTAAATTATATATAGTCAGCCCTTGCCTTGATTAGTCGTCAGCTAAATTTCTCCCATTTTTATCAATGGCCCCCAAGAAAGGAGAAATGTAAATGCCTTTTTTGACTCTCCCCCACTCAGTTTTTCTTTTTTTTTCTAGAAGGCAACCAATGTCAAAATACTTGAGCAGGTTTCTGATGCAATCCTGCACTAGATGAACAGGTCATATCATAAAGCATTACTTTGCATGACCCAGGGTTCTTTGATATGTATCTTTGGAAGGAAGTGGGCAATGACGTGGGTAAATTGCATTATTTGTCAGGTAGCTGGTCAATTGCACAAGGGGCTTTCCTTTCCTTCTATCTTTCACACGGGAGGAACCTAAGAAACGGAAGGTGAACAATATCCCAGCTGTGGAAAATAACACATGGAACACTAACAAGGATCCGGTGGATGTTTTCCTTGAGGGACAAGAGACATAATCCAACCCAAAGAGTCTGAATGCTAGTCAGAATTGAGAGCAACAGCCCTAATGCAATGACTTTATTTCCCAGACCTTGTACAGGTCCTGCTTTACCTTAGCCATTATGAGAACCTTACCTTACTTTCATTACAAAAAAAAAAAAATTGCGTTAACTCTGCATTAGTCCATTTTTGGCTGCTCATGACACAATCCCACATTATAAAGATAACAAGTTTTTTGCAACTCACAGTTCTGGAGGTCCAAAATTAAGGTGCTGCATCTGGAGATGGCTTTCTTGCTGGAGAGTCCCTAATGGCACAGCGATCACATGGTAAGACCAGGAGCATGTGTGTGTATGTGTGACTCTTCAGCTCTCTCTACCCCTTCTTATAAAATCACCAAGACTCACTCATGCCAACTCCACCCTGAGTAGTGTGATCTGATACTAATTGCCTGTCAAAGTACCACGTGTAAACATCAGAGCAGGATTATGATTTCATCTTCTCAACGTTTCACATTGGGGATTAGATTCAACACAAAAGACCTTGAGGGACACACCTTTACCACAGCTGAACCAAACAATAGCTACCTCCAAACTCTGTTCCTCAGGTGTTTTCTCCATAGTGACTCCTGGGCCTTATGTTTTTGTTTTTGTTTTTGTTTTGTTTTGTTTTGTTTTGTACCAGGGATTGAACCCAGGGGTGCTTAACCACTAAACCACCATCCCCAGTGCTTTTTTTTGTATTTTATTTAGAGACAGGATCTTACTGATTTGTTTAGGGCCTCACTGACTTGCTAAAGCTGGCTTCTGAACTTGTGATCCTTCTGCCTCACCCTCCTGAGCCACTGGAATTACAGGTGTGTGCCACCACGCCCCGCTTGCTTTTCTTTTTAAAGAAGTCCAGGCAAGGTTTTAGTCACAGAGTTCAGCATGCATTGCTAGCTACATCCTGCTTGGCTTGGAGCTGTTGATGGGTGGGGAAAAGGGAAGTAATTCTAAAAAGAAGATGACACAGAGAGGCTCTTCACCTTGAAAGAAAGCCGGCAATAGTGGAAAAGGGACACAAATAAAAGTAAACTAGCAAGTGGGCACTTGGTGAAGGTGAAACTATTTCAATCGACTATTTTACATTTTATGCTGATGCAAGTATCTGCCTCCTTTCTTGTTTTGAGTCAAAAAGGAAAAAAGGGGGAAATCCCCCCCAACCTTCATGGTCTTAGAAGTTTGAAAAGCAGGAAAAGAAAGAGAAAGAAAGCAAAAGTTTGGATGTGACACGGTGGAAAGGATCACACTTAGGGTAACATGAGAATATGTTTCAAACACTGGACTCTGCATTTTGAACCTCATCACAGTGACGGTGGGTGCCTTTTTCATCTTAGCTCCTCTGAGATCAGGACAGGGAACTGATTCGAATAAACATCACCTGAATGCCTCAGTAAAGGAAAGACTCAATGACACACGTGGAGTTGTAGCCAAAATGCACAGACTCTGGGTGAGATTGGGAGTCTTTGCTTCTTGCACCTGCCTCCCCACCTCCTGCCCATGTGACTTCAAACAAGCCACTTACCTCTGGAGACCTTTGTTTCCCTCTCTGTATTAATCCTGCTGCAAGGAGACAATGGTCAATGCAGGCTAAGACTATGGAACTGTCATGATTTTGTCTTCCATTAATGCTTCATGAAAGTTTCTTACTGCTGGTGTAGGAGTATCACCCTGTGCTCCTTTCTGAGCACAGTTTAATCTAGACTGGTGTCCTAATATCTTCCATCTTTAGTTAGATGGAGTCTTGCATGGCTGAAAGGATGCACAGTCAATGGCACATGGGACTCCTGTTACTTTGTGGGTTGGAGTTTAATTCCTGTAATTGGTTCCAATCACTAAATGAGCACACACCACCTTAACCAGGGCTACTGGTATTGACTATGAAAAGGAGATGGTGACTTAGGGTGTTTTGGGACAACACACAAATAAATAATTAAACTTGTCCTCTCAGGTTCCAGCCTCTGCTTAAAGAAACTCCTCCACATCATCTTCTCCAGTGCTACATTAAACATCTGCTCCTCCCAGTCTCACATATGTACCCACACCAAATCCAAGTGATCTTGCTCTACTTTAAAAATATTGTCCTGGCCCTTATGCTAATTGTCTATTTTGAAAGGTATTTTGTCTCCACTTATATCTCTGCAAAACCAAGGGGATACCAGAATAGATAATACATCAACCTATAGTAAAAAGAAAATCAATTAGTTAAAGCAGAAAGGAGGAACTGTTAAAAATCGTGTTTTTACTTGTTTGTTTGGTTTTACTTTTTTTTTTTTTTTTTTTTGCAGTGTGGAGATTGAACTCAGGGCCTCATGTATGCCAGGCAAGCATTTACTGGCACTGAGCCACATCCCCAGCCCTAAAAGCAAATTTTAAAGGTACATATTAGAAAACAATTCATAGTACAACTGCCCCAAACAAAATAAATTGACTTGAATCAACAATAAAATACAACATTAAGCTTAAAGGTGAGGAAATTAAAGGCAAAAATAAGTTCTGTGTGTAAGGCCTTAAATGAATACTCCATTTTCTTTTCCTGAGCTGCTCTGGGACTCCACAGTCAGCACTGCCCGAGGAAGGCCAGAGCCCCTGCTGCCTGTGAGCCTCTGCACAGGTGTCTGCTCCATTTCCACCAATCACATGCCTTTGCATCTGCTTCTGCCTCAGCCCAGCTGGAGAACACATGGTAGGGGACAAGCACTCTGAAATCTCTCCTCCACTCTTGGACACTGTTTCCATGGAGGTAGCTCATTCCCATCTAAATCCCTCACCTTTGAATGTGCTGAAAAGTAACTTTGAAATTACACTCAGAGCCATATGGCAAAGCCGAGGGGCAGCATATGGTCACAGATAGCTCAGTGCTGATCTACAGCATCTTAAGCTCACCTTCCATTTCTCTTTACTCAGGAGGCAATGGTAGGGTTGGCATTCTGTATTTTGAGCTACTTTGTCCTTCTTGTGGGAAAATGAGTCTCCTAATCTGCATCGGTGATAGACTTATTTTAACTTTCATGGTCACAGTAAGGGCAGTGTGCAGAGAAATATCTATATTCGTGATCAATGGGAAGTAAACTGATAAGGAATACTCACAGTGTGGTCTGTCCAATAAAAATGTGACTATCTGATAAGCTTTCACCTGTCAATTCATGTCATGCCCATAAAGCCTGCAGATTGGGACAGATGGGTCCCCTGAAAACCGATGCACAGGTTTGTGCGTGAGATGGCAAGTGGAAAGAGGGACTCTGCTGTCAAACCATGAAGCTGGGGTTTTTTTGTTTTGTTTTGTTTTGTTTTTTAAGGAGCGAAAATGTTTGAAGAGAAGGTAGTTTAAAATAAAACTGGGAGATCAGACACAAGGAATCAAAGAGGAAGAATAAGTAGGCAGAAGAATGGGTGATTCAGGACCTATCTCTAAAACCACTGGCCCTTCCTATCCCACCTCAATGTCGATACCAGTGTGACTGTAAGGACAAAGAATGCTACCATAGTTGCAATACACTCCAGAAAGCAGGACTGGGCCAACAGGTAATGGTTTGGCCACACTCTATCATTAGCCTCTTTCATGGAGTCAAATTACTGAGAAGATGTTGGAGAGCAGGGGCTCTGGCCTTCCTCGGGCAAATTACTGAGATGTTGGTGAGCTGGGGTTCTGGAGCTCAGGTTGACACAATGAATGAAAGGCTTCTCTCTGAGCAATATCTTCAATATAGGAGTTGAGTGTTCAGTGGATGAGGACAGGAGTAGCCCCATATCTCCTTATCTTGTCTATTTCAATAGGTATGACTGCTTTACTGGAATAAGGATGATTGGGCTTTCAGTACTCTAAGTGCATAGGGTAGAGCTTCCCTCCAATTCATGGGGCTGGACAGAAACAGTGAGCACCATATCTTCGAGGCACTCCTCCAGAATTCAGGCTCACAAAAGGTAGTGAGAGCGATGTGAGGAAAGCTGGCATCCTGCCCTTCCTGGAAGATCACTCCTCTGCTAGGGGCTGGGCTGGCGACAGAGGGGATAAAGCCTGTGTTCTTGGTAGCACCTGCCTAGAGTCCAGTTTTTGTCTCATGGAGATGGTGGTGGGAAGTGAGTGAGTGTTTTGGTTCACATGCTATAGCTCTCACTGTTCCCACTGAGTATTAGTGGATTTTCTTAAACAGATGTTTATTCATTTGCTATATGCCCTTTGGACTATTCCAGAGACCGCAAATGCCTGTGTGGGTGTGCAAATGATTTTCATCAATTTCTATGAGGGATATGTCCATGGAGCACTTCATGATACCATGACAGAAGTGGCCTATAGGCCAGTTGTACACCAAAGTTAATATCTCAAGCGTAAGACCTATAATCATACATAGGCTATCAGAGAAAAGAGAAGGAAGTAAAGGAATACAAAAAAGGAAAGAAGAAGAAGAATGAGCAAGGTGAATAAAAGGGGAAAAATAAAAGCAAGGAGATAGGGGGAAATACATAAAAGTTAAAAAGAGAAAAATACCCAAAATGATTGAAGTTGGGTCAAAAATAGCATGTGTGTGGAACAAGTGACACAGTGTGGACCTCACTCACACTGGCCCTCGAACAATCATTTTGCCTTCTAATATTGGCCATTTATTTCCCTGTTCATAGCAATGCTAAGTTTCTTAAAGGATATAATAATTTCCTGGATGGAGGGGTCTTCTATTTCAACATAATGAATCTTTCTATTCTTAAAGGACTAGCTTACATAACATTTCCTCCAGAAAGCATCCCATATTCACCAAGACCTCCCTCAATTTCTTTTGTTTTTTTTCATTTTTTTCTACTGATTTACCTATACCTCATTTCTTGATGATAACTTCTAGATTTCCTTGTCTCCTGCTTATTCCCAAGTTCAATCTTCTGTAATACCCTTGAAGATTCTTCCAATGTGTTTCTCCAATGTTGTTAACAATAAACATAATGTTAATAACCCTAATTAAGAGATAGATATACTTTTTAAGAATGGGCAGAAGGAGATTGGCACATAATGTGTTCATATTGTCCCATCCATCATAGGAATGAATAACTCTAAATGAACAGATGAATGAATGGCAGAAATAATGAAATGTGCATATGAGCAGATTGGAAAACCAAGAAAAAATAACTCAGTAACCTCCGAGGAGAAAAGAGTAAAATCAGAAGAGGAAACTGAGATCTGTTCTTCTGGGCCATGCCACCATAACTTGCTCTGTGACCTTGAGCATAATACCTACATCTCCCATTTAATTACTCCCCTTTAATGGATGGAGGTACACTTTCTTGCTCAGAGTCTGACATGCTATGCAAAGGGACCTGTAATAAAACAAAATGGGAAGCAGAACAAAACTCTAAGGAATTGAAAATTAAAGAAAACCATGCTTTAAGTGAATTTTAAAAATATATAAAGAGAAGATGACTGCTGCTATAAGATGCTACACTCTAGGTTCCAGAAAGATGTTTTCCTTCCCTTCCCTTAATTACATCATCAACTCAAACAAAGAGCCTATAACTTTGAAATGTTTATTTTTAACAAAGAGAGAATGCTGGACATAACCTCACAGTTTGGAAAATCTTATGTCTCCAGAGTTTTCAGGCTAGATAATTGGATCAGCCTCATCTCACAAATACCACTAGCTCCCAAGTCCATGGAGAAATTTGGTTTAAAATTGCCACTCAGAGCTGTGAGGGACCTTAACATCTCAATTAAATAGTTGACATAAGAACAAAAGGCAAAGAAAATGAGAAGGTGGACTGACTAATTCCTGGAGGAAGGGAATTCAGTTCCTTCATTGCACAAAACATAATATTCATTTAAGTAGAGGTTGTCAGAAGTTATCAGCTCTGAATACAAACATATAAAAGTGCAATAATGAATAATTCAACAACACAAGGTATCCAATTTCTACATGGGGGATTGAAAATCCAATATCTAATTATACAAGGGAAATTGGGGCCCTTTGGACTTCTTCCAGGTAGCAGAACACATCACTCTGGATTTATAATAAGGACTCCCCAAATTAGCCCAGACTTCTAGATAAAAATTTACTAGCAATCAGCTGTGTCAAATGCCAGGAAGGAATCAGAATCACATTGACATCAAGAAGAGAAGATCCCTTCCATAGATTATATCAAAAATTTGACCTTCAGAAAACATTTTCATCTAGAGCTTCTTCTGTCTTCAGAATTCATGTGGCATCACTGAAGGAAAAACATACATCTAAGGAGAAAAGAAGGATGTTAAAATCTTGTCCTGAAAATAACTTCTATCCAAATCAATTAATAAAGATCCTTTAAGCCTTAGACAAAGAGCTATGGTCAAATGTGGAAGTAATAAATGGTGAGGACAAGACAACACTTCATGTCACAGTCCTATTCCAACTTAGTAAAGAGGAATAGAATGAAAGAACGGCAGAATGGAAATTCCATGGTGGAATGGAAATGGAGCATGTCTTAGGGGCAGATAAACCTGACTTTGAGTCACTTCTTTGCAATTAGCCAATTGTATAACTTTAGGCTACTGCTCTAGTCCCATCTATAAAAATGAGCAAAAGGACTTTTTAAGTGAATTTTCCCAAAGGATAACATAAAAATATGCAAAAATATAGTACAGAGACTGGTACACAGTACATTTAAAATACCATTATCTTCATTTTTCTTTCCTTCAAGTTACAACTTAAAGGTTTTTATGACCATAATTTTCTTCTCTGGGTACTATTAGTAGGATTAGAGCATATAATGATGGTGATTGCAAGTGAGATCATGTGATACACCTCACCATGCTCTGTTTGGTATTTCCTTTAGCTTAGATGTATATTGGCCAGGGGTATTGAGGTTAGAGAGGGAAATTAGACCTGCTATCAAGACACTTGAATAGTTCCCTGATGCATTTACAGCATAGCCTGAAGAACATCATTGACCTTTAAGGAACTTAAATTATGCCATCCCCAATAGGGACCCATAATCTAAACTCTGTTCGATAGCTAATCTGCACTGACAACTTGATGGGATTATGAGATGCCTAAAATTAAGAGACTTCTTGGTGTGTTCATGAGTGTGCTTTCAAAAATGATTGGCATATGTGTCAGCAAACTGAGTGGGGGGACCTGTCCTGAATGTGGGTGACACAGCCCAATAGGCAGGGGCCTGGCTGGGAGACATGAGGAAAGAAGAAGGAAGCCAACATAGACACAAGTTCCATCCTTCTCAAGTGGATGCTTAGATTGTTGCTGTGATTGCTTTAGGACATCATAGTCCAGCTCCTTCACTCTTCCAAAGCAGACTCTGATCAGTGATTCTCCAGGGAGCTTCCAGGCCTCCAGTCTCAGACTGGAGCATGATTGATTCTTCTTATTCTGAGCCTTCAGATTCCTGGACTGTGCAGCTACTGGTTCCTCAGGCTCTTTAATCTACAGAAAGCGATCCAGGATCCAATCGTGGGAGTCAATCCAATAAATCCCCCTTTTTGTAATCAAACATATACATACATATATCTATTGATTTTGTTTCTCTAGAGAACATTTACTAATACACTTTGTATTCTGCTATTTGGATTTTTAAAAATCTTCACTAATCTAGATCTGCTCATCAAATTATTCACATTCCTTACATGAAATTTCTAATACTTGTCTTAAATTCATAAACCATTTTACAATTTAGAAAGTGCTTTCATATTCATCAACTCAAAATAAGCCCTAACAAATGTTCTCAATTGTGATATGAGAAATAAACTTCTCTTCTATATGAATTTTTATTTTTTAATTTTTAGTTTTAGATATACATGACAGGAGAGTGTATTTTGACATATTATACATACATGGAGTAGAACTTATTCTAATGAGGATCTGATTCTTGTGGTTGTACATGATGTGGAGTTTCACTGGTTATAAATTCATATATGAACATAGGAATGTTATGTCTGATTCATTCTACTTTCTTTCTTACTCTCATTCCCACTCCCTTCCCTTCATTCTCCTTTGTTAAATCCGATGAACTTCTATTCCTCACCCCCTTGTTGTGTGTTAGCATCCACATATCAGGGAGAACATTCATCCTTTGAAATCTTCATACTTTTTAAAAATTTTTCCATTGTAGCTCTTATTCTACTTTAGCACAGTAATTTTAGAGACGGGTTAATTTCCATTGACCTACCTGACTGGCTTGTTTGTTAAATTAACTAATTGCCCTCACCTCACCTTCAACAGGTTCATGGAAAAATGAGGCAATGAACTATGGAATAAAGGACTCAGATGATAGTACAAAGCTTTATCTTACAGGCTGCTATCTCAGAAGTAAGGCAGAGAGCTCAAGATACCTCACTAACTTGAAAGTCATTCCAAAATGAAAATGTATTAGGATTACATTAAGCGGAAAAAGAGATACTCCTCCTTGTTCCTGAAGACATATGGTTTTCATGAGATGATAGATATTTATCAACTAAAGCCAACTTAAGTGAAGAAAGTAATTTGAACATAAAGGGCTAATTTTCAACGTGATTTTTCAACCTATGATAGTAAGAAAGCACCTGTTCTACCACCCCTAAGCCCACTCAACACACTCCTCTCATCTCCTATAAAATGGATCAAGTATAGATGTTTTGTCTAAGATATAGATGTTCTTAACAGTAAAAACATCCTAATTTTGCCAATAGTTTTCAAATTACATGCGGTGAAGTGCTGCAGTCAGCTAGCTAGACAAGGGAAGTTCCTAAGTCTTGGTGTAAGCTCTGCTACCACTTAATGTGTGAATGAGAAAACCAGGTTTCCACTTTTTCACCCTGGATTGATTTCTGAATGTCCTTTGCCTGCATTGTTCTATGATTCTCTTTTGCAGTACATTTTAATTTGCAACATTATTAAATACTTTGATTGTAGGTTGTTAGTCATGACATTTGTATTTTTGCTTTTCCACTTAACTAACCAAGTGCTTTGATTAAGTTAATAAACCTCCCTGTGCCTCACTTAGTTTCTCCTAGAGAGCTGGTAGAATAATTATAGTGATCCTATGGGTTAGGTAGAAAATAAGAGATGACAAATCTGAAAATGTACTCAGAATAGTTTAAGTTACATCCTTACGTAAATAAAAGTAAGCCACAGCTGTTACTCCTCAAATAAATTAAAAGATCCTTGATACTTGGACCACATATTTCATGTCTCAAAGTGCATCTCTGTAAATCCCATAGTAGATAGGACAGTGCTGGATATGGAGAAATTCACCTAATAAATCAATACTGACTTATTGTAAAAATTAGTCATGGAGGTCTCCAGGAACCTTATCAGACATCTTTAAAATATTCCGTAATAGAGGTCTTCATTAGTGAGGAAAAGAAAAATATTCTCCTGAAACAATAAGCAGGGCGAGTAATTGTGTGTGTGTGTGTGTGTGTGTGTGTGTGTGTGTGTGTGTGTGTTACATTAATACCCCTTCCTCTAGGCGATGTCCAGATAACAAGAATTCAGCACATCTTCACAAAGGCTTAAGGTTCTGTGTTCTTAAGCATTTATTGCTAAAATGGACTATACTCTTCATGAAGTCTAGTGGAGAACGCAGGCCTACAGAAATTTCATAAGACGTCAATAAGGAGTGTGTGCACACAAGAGCACACATTACAAATGCTTAGATTTTTTTTTTTTGGCTACTGCTGGGGATTATGTATGTTATGCTTAGATATTTTTATTCTATACATTCTTCAGTTCCAAGGTCA
The DNA here is from genome assembly GCF_048772815.1 of Callospermophilus lateralis. Classification (NCBI taxonomy): domain Eukaryota; kingdom Metazoa; phylum Chordata; class Mammalia; order Rodentia; family Sciuridae; genus Callospermophilus; species Callospermophilus lateralis. The sequence continues at coordinate 1,972,322 of NW_027512424.1, read as the reverse complement.
TCTCCATAAAGCTTTTTCTGATAAATTCATCTAGAAGCGTCTGCAACACTCTCCTCAGTTCTAGAGGTATATTATCTGTTACACCTCCCTGTTTTTATATGCATGACTAGGTAATGTTATTTATGCACATACCTTAAATAGAGGCAGTAGAGTGTGGACTTTGAAATCAGGCAGATCTAGACTTAGAATGCCATTCTGTTATTTAGCATCTAAGCATCCTTGGGAAGATTCTCTAATGGCACCTATACATAAGAGGATCTGGGGAACCTTGAAATAAAATAGTATATGTAGATGAGCAATAAATCTGCTTCTTCCTCTTCATTCTTTTTCTCGTAACCATATGTCTGAAAGTTCTTAATGACAGAAACTACTACTAGAGTGAAATCCCCTTCTCAGAGAAGGACAAGCATCTTAATGAATTAAAAAAAGACAAAAGAAAATAAAACCCCAAGTTACATCCTGCTTATTAATGGAGAAAGCAAATCAACTTGTTTTTAGAACACTTCAAAGAATTATTGAAGAAGATATAACATTGAATGAAGGAGAATCATAGATTACCCCTGACTTTATGTCTTCATGTTCAATAGAAATTATATATGTTTTGAGAAGTGACAGGGGATTAGAGTTCCTTAGTTGAAATAAAATCTATATATGTACTGGTAGTAGGTCTAACAGAAAAAAAAAATTTTAAAACTCACAGATTTAAGTACCATGTACACACGCACACACACATACACACACACCACCCCCCCACACACACACACCAGAGTCAGGGACCTAAAATAGTCTGTATTCCTGAGGGAAAACTAGTAATTAAACCAACAGGTAAGGAACATTCAGAGATAATTACCAGTAATACTCAGACACACGTCTAATGATTAATAGCAATAGATACTATGGAGGTGATTAATAAAGAGGCAGGTATGTAGAGATAAAGCATAAACGATTAGAATAAAACTCTCTTCAGGCCTTGCGGAAAGACGAGACAAGGCAGAGGAGTTTATCTTTCTAATCATCTGCCACTAACAGGGTCATGTGGCATCCAGAAAAACAGGAGAAGTCTGAGATAAAAACTGAAAAACTGAGAAATTATTCATATGAAAGCCTTGAGCAAGTTCTTAAAACACTCTGTCTCAGAATCCTCCTCTGAAAATGGAACACAGTAATATTTCAGGTCTTCCCCAGCTTTGTGAAAAGACTGATTATTGCTGATTTCTTTCAGTGTTAATTTCAAATATTGAAAAAAGCAGTTGAGAGACTGAAGGAAGACTGGGTCAAAAGTTGAATAATAAAATTTACAAGGAACAAATATTGAATATTTGCCAATAACTGAAACTAAGAATCTCTGAGCTTCAAAATTCCAAGTGTTGATTCATGGGCCAGGAAGTAGGTGTTGAAAAATTGCCAGTTAATAGCATCTCTGTGTAAATTCAACAGGTTGGACGTGTGCTCTGCCTTCCTGGGTGGGATGCCTTTCAAAGTTCTGAGGAATTCCTGCTTTCCACTCACTTACCACAAGCTCAAAAATTAAGCACTCCCATGTCTGTGTCTCAGGATGGTCCTCACAGGCTACCAGCACAGGTAGATTCAAGAACAGACCATATGTTAACACCATCATGGGCTTAAAACCTATATCTATAATGCCAGATAGTTGAAAGGGTTTCCTCTTTCCAAATAAATTCTTCTTTACTTAATGACTTACTTTTTCATTGAGTATTTGTATTTTTTCCTTTTTTTCATTTTTTAATTGGCACATAATAATTATACATAATTAGAGGGTCTCATGTGATGTCTCAACACACATACATTATATAATATTCAAATCAGGGTAAGCATATATCAGAGTAAGTATATTAGCTCCTCAAAACATTCATTATTTTTTGTGTTGAAGATATTCAATACTTTCCTCTAGGTGTTTTGAAATATACACAGTACATTATTATTATCTATGTTCAATCTGCTAAGTAATCGAAAGGAAACATCATTATGAACAGACTTCTACCTCTTCCAAGATCTATTTCCCTGACACTATTAGGTCCTTTGTCAATTAATTCTTGATTAAATATTTCATTTTCTTGCTATACGGGGGGACCTCTCAGGAGAAAAGACATTTGGTTTAATATTTTGGGGCACTGACTACCTAATTTGGTTATTTATAAGATTTGCAGAGATTGTTATTACCCAACTTGAACAAGTGAATTTAAAGATCGCCCATTATGTTGCTGTGCACAGAAAACTCTTCCAAGGCTCCATCACTCTTAGCCATATTTTTTGCCTGTGTTTATAAGAACCATCTTGTCTCCCAAACTTTGTCCCTATAAGTAGAAGCCATTCTCCACAATATTTATTTGGCAGTTAAAACTGAATGTGGTGGAAGAGAAACAAATATTTCTTGCACATTTCTCATTAAATCTCCAAAAACTCTTTGTAACTTATCTTTAATCTTTTAGAGAAAATTATATTACTAAAATCGTCCAGCACTACCAGAAGTTATTACTTCTTGTCTCTTGGTCATAGAAACTGCAATGCAGAAAAAGATCTTGTTTCCTTTGCTAGGATGTAAGAATTCTGTTATCTTGGTGAAACTGCAGTTGAGTTAAATCAGGAGAAAAGAGATACCCAAAGAAGGTATTCTTCACAATGTTAATATCACCCTCACCACTGTCGCCATTCACTATTGTAACACGCATACCTCTATTTTTGTCTTAGACAGAGTTTTAATTACATTCCACATACTAACATAATGAATAGAAATAGAAATATACATCCAGCTTATAAAATGTACAGTTACACATACTCAACTTGTAAATTTCCTCCTCTGACCATCCTTACACAGATTTATCCTTTACAAAGTTGCCCTAGAAATAAGAGTACCAGCCATTGGTGATGTATTCACCCATTAACATTTCCTTCCCCTCAGATTTTTCTTATGTTCTCCAGTAGAAATAACCATATTACCTTTCACTAAGGAGGATTTAGTTTTTCAGCTGCAGATGAGCTCCTTGATTATATTACTGGATCAGGATTTTTCTTTCCCTCTGATCTTGGTCATGGTTCATGGAGGATCAATTATACTTCTGCACTCTCATGACTTTGGGCTTGGTCACGTGATTTGCTCAGCCAATAACATTCATGTGAATGTAAATTAAGCCACAAGGTTTGCAGTGGCTTGTTTAGATTTGTCTCTTGCACCCCTAACCTGTACTACAAGAAGTTTTTTGGACCATATAAAATGGTCAGAACACAAAAATTAACTATCAACTTCATCATCATTATCGTCATCATCATCATCCATCACATTTCAAAGCCCATGAGCAGAGTCTGACCTACATTAAGGCTTGCTGCTGTGTGTGCTTAAAATGAAGTCACTGCTACATCCATCTAATGAGGTGATAAAAGTACTACCTATAATTCTAGACTACATATTACTATTTTAAATGTACTTTAATACTCTTCAAATAATGAAGTCTTCTGAAGAGCACTCTAAGGGGGAAATAAGGGGCAAGTAGTACTTGCCCCTTATACTCAAATTTTAATGATTAAAAAAAAAACCTAAGGCTGAAAAAGATTAAAGGATTTACTGTGAAATGTCACAAGTAGTTGTGCCAGAGCGTAGGTAGAAGGAATGGGCTTAAAAATAGAATTTTTTTTTTAAAGGATGACTTACTTGTAGGTCAATTCCAAGCTCTTTGGGGATTTGTTAAAAAATGTATTTGTTAAAAATAAATATAAAAGTCCTTAAGCTTTTAGCTCCTGTGTGTCTCCAGAAAAGGATGGATCATTGTCCTCTTCCTCTCTCCATGGGGACATTTGACCACTTCTCCTTGTCAGTACCTTGAGTTGGCTTTGAACAAATCAAGTAGACAGTGAAATTAGACATTGGGTATTTAGAACCCAAGAATTCAACTGTCCCTTGTAAACTGATTGTCTCTGATCTTCAAATCCTCTACTAGATAATATTGGCTACATCCTATAACAGTCCAAATTTATTTCCTAAAGTCTGCAACCCATTCCATCTGGTTAATCCTCTGGTTACATTCAGACCATATTTGTCATGTTTTGCTTACTTCTATCTCTGTGAATTTACCTTTATCATTTTCCTTATTAGGAATGACTCTGGCTCTCTCTTGAGCAGGACAGCATTTCTTGAACATTCCGGTTAAATCTCAGGGTCTCCACAACTTTCCCTCTAATTTACTCTCACATATGTTGAGCCACCCTTTCAATCTGTAAGCTTTCAATATTACACAGTAAGTGCCAAAAAGAGGTCTGGGAAAGAAGTAATTGCAATTAAGATGAAAAAAAAATTGTATATGTATATGTATGACCATGTGTGTGGCTACAAATTTTTCAAAGAATTATGTCATAATATTAAGTGCTTTTCATCACAGTCAGTCTTTGGTCAGTCATAGTTCATCCCAGTATTTTTTTCAGGGCAAAAGTTGACTAGGAGGAAGAGAGAGATGTTAGCATCAATGTTTCATATTTATATAGGGTCAAGTATACTTTTTCAAATAAAGCAATTATATTAGTAAAGTCAAACTGGCATTAGTATTTTAAAAATAAAATATTTTTTCTCATTATAAAATAGAAATATGTGACTATTCCTAGAAAAACTTGGAAAATATCAAAGAAAAAATGGGAAGGAAGGAAAATGATACCCATGTCAATGATAAGACTCAGATACCTATTTGTTACAACATATGAAAAAATATTGATAGTAACACTTTATTTCACATATTGACTTTTTTATGTATCATTCCCAACAATATAAAATTTAAAATACATAACAATTGTAGGAAAAGATGCTTCCATTTCATATACACAAACATTTCAATTGCAAAGATAATTAACTCACTCTAGCTTCTAAGTGAGAATAATCCAGGAAGGCCAATCTCTTCATTTCTTGTAAATAGCACATTCACATCTTCTCCATTCTCTTACAATCTGCCTCCTCCATGTGTGGAGAATTTCCTCTGCCTTTTCTGCTTAACTAGTCTATTTATTCCTAAAACCCACATTGATGTAATATATAACATATACGTTTTGGAGTCAGTTAGTATTCACACTTACATTTTTGGAATTAGTTGCCTCCAAAACTTAGAATCTTGCCTCTGAATTTTGTGTCCCTCACTTATAAAATGGGGATAATATACTTGAGCCAACAGGTGACAATGAGGACTTAAATGAGATATCAATGCATGTGTGGTTCGTGACTAGTAATTGGTGGAGCTAGAATTTAAACTAGGTTGGCTGTATCATAATGCCCCACAAGGATGAGAAGCTTCATAAAAATAATGCTGTTCCAGCTACCCCCTTTAAATCCTATAGGCAAACTGTGATATTAAGGAGGTGGTCTTCCCAGATATGTACGTACCACCTCCATTAACTTAAGCCAATTCTGACATCTACACCTAGGTTCTCATCTGCAAAATGAACAGACTAATAGTCCCTCCTTCACAGGAATGTTATGGAAAAATAAATTAAGTGATACATGTATCTGGCACATAGTAAGACTTCAATAAGCTGGGCACAGTGGTGCATGCCTGTAATCCCAGGATCTTGGGAGGCTGAGGCAGGAGGATCTCAATTCAAAACCAGTCTCAGCAAAAGCAAAGCACTTTACCTTTATCAATTTTCTTATTTGGAATGACTCTGGCTCTGTATTGAGCGGGACAGCATTTCTTGAACATTCTGGTTAAATCTCAGTACCTCCACAACTTTCCCTCTAATTTACTCTCACATATGTTGACCCACCCTTTCAATCTGTAAGCTTTCAATATTACACAGTAAGTGTCGAAAAGAGGTCTGGGAAAGTGGTAATTATAAATAAGATGAAAAAAAAGTCTAATTTTTTTTAAGCAACTCAGTGAGACCCTGTCTGTAAATAAAATACAAAATAGGGCTGGGGATGTGGCTCAGTGGTCAAGGGCCCCTGAGTTTAATCCCTGGAACTCCCCTGCAATAAAAAAAAAAGACTTCAATAAGTGACTCAATTATTTTAATTATTTTATCATAATAATAGCAATGAGAAAATAATAATAAAGTTAATCCTTGGGCCTTTGTGGTACTAAGGGTTTTTCTCAGCCTCTGTAGTTTTCATACCATGTGCCTTTTATCATTCCTCTTGAAGGATGTCAGCAAAGCTTCCTTAAAAGAAAGAAAAAAAATAAAGAAAAAAACCTCAAATGCAGGCACTTTATGAAAAGGAAAAATGGGTAAAAAATTGGGGATGGGAGGTCAGGGGGTCATAGGAGAGCCATCCCCCAGGGCTGGCTGCTGGCCATCTCTCCTTCTGATCCACTGCTCCCTCCCAACATCCACTTCACCAAGAATTTTTGCAGGGAAAGGAAGAAAGAAAGGCAGGGGTGTTCTGGATAACACAGGACAAGACAAGAGGGAAGGAACCAGGGCATCAGAACAGAAAGTAAGACAGGCCATGTGAAGGCAGGAAGGGGAATTCAGAAACAGGAAGGAGAGAAAGAGGCAAAAGATAAAGAGAGGAGGAAGTGGAGGAAAGAGAAAGACAAGGGCAAAACGAAGCAGAGGTAAAAGAATTATGAGTATGGAGTTACATTCTAAGAAAGAGAAAAACGAGTAAAGTCAAGGGAAAATGGTAATGATAAAAAGAAATACAGGACAAGGGGAAGGGAAAGTGGAAGTGATGAAAAGAAGAGACAAGAAACAAGTCAAGGGCGTGAAAGGTGAAGGAGTGGACAGAGAAAAACAAAATGATGAGCAGGAGACTGGCAGCTGGAGAGGAAATAAAGGAGAAAAGCAAGAGAGGAGGAGAGCAAACCAGACCAAAGGCAAAGAAGACTCTGAAGGAGAAAAAATGGTGCTAGAAACTAAGGCATTACTGCTGAGGCCACCAGTGCCATCTCGGCTGGGATGACAGGAGATATCACAGACTGGGTGGCTTAGACGACAGTTTTCTCCTGGTGCTGGGGAACAGAAGGCCCAGATCAAGGGTCAGTTTCTGAGGATGGCTGTGTCCTTGTGTCATGGATGGCCGTCTTGTCTTCCTGGAGGAAAGAGAGAGAATGAGTTACCTCTCTGGTTTCTCTCCTGGGGTCATAGAAGTATTTCCATCTTGAATTTTCCAACATCAAGAGCTCAAATAAAACCAAACCTCTCTCAAAGGCCTCACCTCCTTGTATATGCAAATTTGGGTTTTGACACTTACTGGGGGTCAGTCTATAACAACTAATACTGATGATAATAAACACACTGAGGATGGAAAATAGTAAGAATGGATTTAGCACAGTTTATATACGTTGGTCTCCAAATGAAAGATCCTGTTATAGTCATTCTAATAACAAAAATAATTAAAGTAGTCCCTGTGAGCTCTCCTATCTCTAATGGCAAATCACAAGTTATTTTAAACTGAATGTCTCCCTATGGATTCTATAGCTCTTTTTTATACTGTGATTTTAAATATAAGATCATAAATGATTTCATCCCTTCAGGGTTATGTAATCTAAAGTCATTTCAGAATATTTCATGAATACCTTACCTTGCTGGGTCACAACAGGTATATTTAGGCAAAAATGTGGAGGGGAGAAGGAAGGATGAGCCTTAGTTCAAGGTAGTACCATATTCTTATTTCCCTTGAATCATTTTGATCAATGCTTTAATCAATGTTTGGTCAATTTTGTGTCCTGAATAATTTAACCAACACAAATGGGGAATTATTTAAGAGGAGGTCTGGAATAATTCTTGATGATTCAGGGGTATACCATAAGGAAACAAAGATTAAAACCATGGATTGCATAAATTTATAATCTCACCATCCATATTTTATCAAACCATCCTATCTAAATAAGCCATCTCTTTCCCAAGTCCCAAGGAATAATTGACAAATTTCTCTGGAAAATGGAGCAAGTCGAGATCTGCCAAACTTTGTGGATTTTTAAAAAATATTTTTATTTATAGATGGACACAAAATTTTTATTTTATTTATCCATTTTTATGTGGTGCTGAGGATTGAACCCAGTGCCTCATACGTGCTAGGCAAGTGCTTTACCACTGAGCCACAACGACAGCCCAAATTTCATGTTTACTTTAAGAAAAAACATAGAAAACTTTTATATAAAATATATAAAATTTTCTTATATATTTTAATTTCCACCAATAGCACTGAAAAATCCAAAGTTTAATTCCTGAAAATTATTTATTAACAGGTGATGAAGATGAATATGTTCCCTACAAGTCAGACTGTATGCTATTTCCTGGTGCAGGGTCTAGAATGAATTTTTGCAGGGAAAGCATATGATGTAGAAAAGTCATTATTTTAGGGGAAAAAAAAAGACAATGAAAACAGAGCAACTTTTCTTCTAGAAATGAGTCCCAGAGTGACTTGTTACAAGTTCCAGAGATATCTGTACAAAGATGTTGATCACAGTGTTCCTTAGAAAATTAAAACACGCACACACACCAATACCTGAAAACAACTTATATGGCCATCAGTAGGGCCCTCACTAACTGAAGAGCAATCTGTGCTCATACAGGGAAATATTAAGTGTCCGTTAAAAAAATGGTCATTCTACATTTTTTCATATGGAAAAATAACATCTTATTAAGTGTAAAAAGCAAATAAAGTAGGAGTGAATAGTATGATTTCATTTATGTGGAATTCTGTCGGGGGGAGGCAGTGGGTGTGTGCAGGTACAGGAAGAGAAAGAAACATCCACAAGAATGTTTGGTGAAATATTAACAGCAGCCAGCATTAAGGTGGCTTATAGAAATTCTTTCCTGCAATTCCTGTATTGTTTAATTACTTTTATTAAGCAATTAAATTCTGAATATCATAATACTGTAATACATGCATAATTAAGATTTTTAACATTAATGAGGGAGAATAAACAAAAATTTTGGTGGGTACGTGTAGATTTATCATATAGTTTAAGATGAATTGCTTAACTTTACAGTAAGTTAATATAACCTTTTAGTCAGAGAATGGGTATATGTTTGGAATAAATAAAAGTGAAAAGGTATGTATGTCATGAATACTGTGTGATAACTGTGCTTTTCTCCTCACTTGATCTTGACCTCCTCACTAGGTCAGTCTAAAAAGGAGAGTGGATTTCACCTCCTCATTTCCCTAAAGTGCAGATCAAACCTCAATGGAGTCCTGAAGTCCCTTTCACAAGTTCCACAGATCTATCCCTAGTAGCCAGTGAATGGCTAGCACATGGTAGATGGTTGGTAAAGGTGAGTTGTTTAAACATATAATATATCACACGTAGACAGGTAAGAAGCTTGTTAAAGTCAGTTTTCTCCTTAACCCACAGAGCCCTTTCTTTTCACTTTGCTGCCCTGGTTCCACACCTGAGTCGTCTGCCCAGGAGTGGTCATGAACATTCCATTCCACTAAGCTCCTGTACACTCCTCAGAACCCTCTCTGTAATCTAGTAATGATTTCTTATCAGTTCTTCCTGAGCTGCCTCTATGTGCCACACACTGCACTGGGTACTAAACTTCTGTGTGGAAGTTTGTGAAAAGGGTCTCATGACTACCAGGGAGACATAATTAACAGACTACTAGAAAAAAAAATGAAAAAAATCAAGCTTCAGAGAAAAAATTAGGGACTGGGGATACAGCTCAGTGGTAGAGCATTTATCTAGCATGCTTAAGGCTTGCCCTGGTATCAATCTACAGCCCTGGAGAGAAGGAAGGAAGGAAGGTAGGAAGGAAGGAAGGAAGGAAGGTAGGAAGTAAGGAAGGAAGGAAGGAAGGAAGGAAGGAAAAAGGAAGGGAGAGAAGGAAGGAGGAAGGAAGGAAGAAAGAAGAAAAATTCATTTCATCTATGAAAGTCCCATTTTATTCTGTAATTTTTGGAAAATTCTGTCCTCCCTTAAACTTTATTCCAAATGCTACTATTAACTCCCACAAACAACTTTTTTTTCTTTGGGTGGGGGTGGGAATCTCTCCTACCATTTGCAAGACTTTCTTAAAGTCAAAATCTCTCTGTCCTGGGGTTCTTTTACATCACTAGGATCTGTATAAAGTATATTGTTTTATTAATTTGTTTTGTTTTACATTTTGCATAGGCAAAAAGAAGATGTTATTCGTTGTTCCTTTCTATGCTCCAATTCTTTAGATGCAAGCTGCTTTAGATGAAAGATTACCTTCAATCCTAAAAAAAAAAGAAAGAAAAAGAAAAAGAAAAGAAAAGAAAAAAAGACAAAAAAAAAAAAAAAAACAATAGGAGCTCTGCATAATGTGATGATAGGACCCAAGTCAACCTGCCTCCCTCCATGCTCAATGATAAAGCTGCTGAGGAAAAATAGCTCACAAAGTCTGAAAGCAGGTTTGAAAGCCTGGTCTGTCACTAAAACCCCCTTTTTCAACTCTACTCTTCTAAAATCCAAGGCATCTTTACAAATAAAAATTAAAGGACCATGAGAACCAGTTTAAAAGAATTATTTTGGTATACTCTTTAATGGGTACTATAACATGCTCACATTTAGCACATTTGTAGTAAGTAAATGAAGTTGGAAATTGGGCAGAAGCAGTCCTGGGAAGTGATTCCATCTTAATTCACTTCAGGAGCTCTTTGTTTTACCTGATACTTTAAAGGTCGACTTCATCATATTGGCTGGTAAGTTCTCTTGAATTCTTATTTTTCTGGCATTTAAATGGGCATAGTCCTGGGACTGCATGATAAGGACAAGTATAAATCTGGGAGTTCATCCTGCTTGTGGTAGGAATGAGATCCACAGTCCAGGACTTTGATGTTCCTCTTAAATCTGCCAGTGTGCATCCCTCTCTCCCAACTCATAGGGTTTTTCAAACATACCTATACATGACAACGAGTACGCCTTTATCTAAACCATCCTTCTCCATTTTACTTATTATGTTTGAGAGCAATTTTTATTTTATTTTCTCCACTGTATCATAAACTTGCTTCCACCCTTAAACATTTCAAGACTTTGAGCATTCTGAAAGACTCCTGTCAACATGTCAAAGTATTCAGAGGGGCACAATGTGTGGGACTGTCATGTAATTGGAAGAGATACTATATTCTATAGAGAATGATAAAAATAACTATGACAATGTTAATAATCGATTCATTTAGGTGATGCTGTATAGACATTATATTCTTCTTACAAAGTAAGAAATACAAAGTATTTTAAAATAACAATAAAGAAGAAACTTTCTTTTCAAAGTATTTTTTTCTTTATGAAAATTGGGTCTTGTATAATCCTAGCCTACAATATGTAGCAGTAATGATTTCTCTCCCATGGATGAGTAAATACCATAGTAATCATATTCTCCCTTCCCATGCTCTATCCCAGTCTAATTAGGAAGATGGTGATACCAGGTGCAAAGATTTTGCTCTATTATGAACCCAGTGAATAAAGACACATATCTGTGCTTAGTTCATCTCTGTGTTGCTCACAATGTCTAGTACTGCCTACTTGCTGAATGAAAGATGAACTAATCAATGTCATTGGCCATTCCCTACATGTCCTTAAGCCCGATGATGTGCTTCCCCCATATCATCTGATGGCTCACCCACTTTTTGATACACACCAGATGCCCATGTAGATAGTATTAAATTTATTCTAAGATATTACATTTTTAAAATTTTATCATAAATGGCATTTTCTTTTTATTCTCTAACCCCTATAAATACATACATAGTGATTTTTGTATATTGACTATATGAATATACTCTGTTAAATATATTAGTTTCAATTTTTTATCTATGTATTATTTAGGATTTTCTACATTTCATTATCTTTAATAATGACTGTTGTAGTCTTTTTTCTCTACTTATGCCTTTTATTCTTTTGTCTTGTTTTATTAAAATATCCAGAACTTCCTGTATAAGAATAGAATAAATATGATCATGAAAATGAGCACTTATTTCTGATCTCAAGAGAAAGCTTTTGAAATTTCATAACACATGTGATATTTGCTATTGGGTTAAGAAAGTTCTGCTCTAGTCATTGTTTCCTTAAATGATATTGGAATTTTCTTTTTATTGGTTATTCAAAACATTACAAAGATTGCAGAATCACATCGGTTACACATCCACATTGGAATTTTCTCAAATAATTTTCTTCATCTATTGGTGTCACCCTATGACTTTTCCTCTTTAATAATGTGGTGAATTTATTTTGTTCAAGATCCACCTTTGTTTTGTATATGTGGCTTAACTACTTTTTCCAAATTTGGAAAGTTTCTAGACATTAGCTTTTCAAATATGTCTGCCTAATATTATCTGTCCTGCTTCTGAGGCTCTAAATGTATAGATTTTTTTTTTCCTTTTATAATGTCTCATAGTTCTCCTATGGTCTTCTCCTTTCCTTCTTTCTTGTTCTCCTTCCTTTTATCTCTGTGCCTTAGCTTGAATATTTTCTACAGATCTATATTTCCATTGACTAATTCCCTCTTTTACTTTCTCAAATGTTAAAATTAATTGTAGCACTTAAATTATTACAGGTTTACTTGTTTTAAGTATATATAAGTATTGAGGTTTTTAAATCTAGACTTTTCACTTTATTAACATTACATTCATGTATTAATCAAAGCTTTGGCCATCAGCTTGAGTGACCTGTAGGTCTATTTCTCATTGAAAATGGGTGATCTTTAAGGAAAACATTGTAAAAGACCTAGATGGTGCCATTATTTCCAAAATGGTTCACTCTGTCCTTTGGTGAGGAACCTGAATTAGGGGGAAGATCTAAAAACAAATAATTATGCTGACTTGCAATTTTTGTATGGGTCAGTTTTTCCACTGTTTCTAGGGTGTTATTCTGTGGAGGTACTAATTTAAAGTCTAGGGTATTTATGAGGATCCTACTTTATGGTCACTTTCTAATGTCACTTTTTATTTCCTTGATACTAAAAAACACCTCAGTGGTTAAATGGTTTCTACTTTCTTCCTACATTTTAGACTCTCTCTGGACATAAACTTGAACAAATACATGGAGGAGAAATGTCATTAATCATAAACCCATTTTTATTTGTCTCCCTGGACTTTGCCTTTTAAGTTTAGGATATCTTAGTCCAATTTTTCTCTCTCAATTCCACCATGTTTTCCCTAAATACCTTAAGTGCTTACCAAAGTGTTTGTGTGGTGTTTGTGTGGTGTGTGTGGGGTCTGTGTGTAGGATGTGTGTGTGTGTATGTGTGTGTGTGTGTGTGTGTGTGTGTGTGTGTGTGTGTGTGAGTGAACTATGGCTTCTACCTGGTTTCTCAGTCTCTTTCCAGCAAATGTCTCATCCATAAAGCTTCTCACAATATATCACCTTCTTTGATTTATCAGCAACTTTCAGTGATGTCAAACAAATCCCCGTCTTTGTAACTTTGTGTCTTTTCTACTTGTTCTCAGTAAGAGGTTTAGTCAGCTATGGTTAAGTTAGTGTAGCCATCTCAGAAATTCCTGACTACTTGATCATGATGATTCAAGGGTTTCATATTGTTTTGAGTGTCAGGAGCTAAGTGATTTAACAAGTATTGCATAAGCTTTAATAATAGCCATAAAAAGGGGAAAAATATGCTTGCTATAATATGTGTGAAATTCTTTAAATAGGCATCCCACAGGCACTATGCCAATGGAATGGCTCTCCTCATTTCTGAAAGAAGAATAATTGATGTGGAAAGAATTTCCAGATTTTCTGAATCTGAAAACATATCATATTAAAATACAGAATGGCCAAAAGCACCTACAGGCATATAGAAACTTAGTATTCACAATGGAAAGAATATACTGAGCACAGTGCACAGGCATTTCCTTTGTAATCCATGGGAGACCTGAAATATTTTTGCTCACTAGTTCTCCAACTAGAAGTAAGAAATAGGTTTGTGCTACAGTTAGATGAATAATGAAAACTTCAATGGCAAGGAGAGCTTTCCAGAAGTTGAGATGTTACAGATCCATGGGGCTCAGGAATTGTTACTATGGGACAGACTGTTTCATTTTTATTCTGCCAAGGGACATTAATAAACAGCTGTTGCCAAGGTTAGGTTCATGAAAAAGGAGTTATTAAAATGATTTTAAAATCGTGAAAATCACTTTCACCTGAGATTATATTTTAGATGTGAATTAAAATATATTAAAGTTGTATTCTCTCTTTTGCATATTAATTTTTCAAGATGAGATCTAATAATCAAAGTAAAATATAAACCAAAGCACTGACTTTTATTTAGAGATTAATTAATGTTCAAATGCATTAGAAGGTAGGAGAAAACTTATCTATGCTTTTTATTTTATGCATTGAGCTATAGTGTCTTAAAAATAATATATCCAACTTTAAAAAATGGTTTTATAAGGATGAAGTACTTATTATTATGTATTATTTGTTATATTATTTTATATTATGTTTTTTATTATAATAATTTAAAATAATTATATAGGACATTATATTAATTATAAATATATATTACTATTTTGAAACTTTAAAACTTTTAAAACTCAAAATGCCTGGCCTATAATATTTAATATTACCATATTTTTATTATAAAAAATACATCTATTCTAGCTCTAATAATTGAATATTAATTACATGTTCTTATAGACTTTACAGACATTGAAAGCTTAAGTAGCATTTCAGAATTACTAAGTAAATTTCAATTAAAAGCATTAAAAATCTATAAATAGCAAGCATTGGGAGAAACAGGGAGAGAGGATTAAATTTATAGACATAACAAATTATTCACCATTATGGCTGTATATTTTCAGGAGTGGAGACGGCTGACTCATTAGTGACTTACACATTTAAAATTTGAGTAAAATTTTGACTCAACTATTCTATTTCTTATTCACTCATGGTTGAGATAGGTATTACTTAGTACAAGAAATATTTTACCTAAATTATGAACACTATTCCTTCTATCTTCCATGATATTAAATTTACTTTTTTAAATCAACTTCTACATATTTGTTTTTATACCATTTATTTAAATCTCTAATGTACCAAGCTGTTATTTCTCTCTGACAGCTGAGAGGTAGATAGGATCTTCCAGACATTCAGATGACCCCCAATCAAAATGTATTGTCCTACTGTAGTCTTTTTCTGGTTCCTGACTTATTCTTTTTAAGAATGAAGAAATTAGCTGGTCGTGATGGCACACACCTATGATCTCAGGGGCGCAGAAGGCTGAGGTAGGAGGATCGCAACTTAGTGAGGCCCAAAGCAATTTAATAAGACCCTATCTCAAAGCAAAAAAAAAAAAAAAAGAAAGAAAGAATTAAGAGATTATAATGTTTCTCTTATTTTCAATCCAAATTATTATTATTATTATTATTATTGTCATCATCATCATCATCATCATCATCATAATCATACCAGAGATTGAACCCAGGCACGCTTAACCACTGAGTCACATCCATAAACCTTTATAAAAATATTTTATTTAGAGACAGGGTCTCACTAAGTTTCTGAGGCTGACTTTGAACTCTAGATTCTCCTGCCTCAGCCTCTCTAGCCACCCAGATTACAAGCCAGCATGACTGTCCTGGCTCAATGCAAATTATTTGATTATACTTTTTCCTTTCATTTAGAGTAAGAAACTATGAGTTCTATTTTTCTCAAATGGATAAAATTTAACATTTATTTCCAAGTTCATCCTACTCTCTGAAAATGGGATGAACTATGTATCTCTTAGGTTAAAATTGCCCTCATCTACCAGGCATATTTCAGGTCGTTTGACTATGCAATCAAAAATAACATATTTTTAAAAAAATACTGTTAAATATTTTTCTAAAATATGGATATTTAATTATCACACTTCATTCAGTGAAGAGTTCTATTTGAAATGGCCTACAGAGTCAACTCTGTCAAAAATCAAGTTTATATTTATGTCCAGTTGTATTATATATTTATTTCACAGTGCATCACACTTTTAATTGTTATTAAAATTTATAATATATAATTACAAATATATAATATATTTAAATAAATTTATAATATATATCATTATTATAGTTTAAATTGAGTGTCAGTATTCAGTAAGTCAAGTCTGGTCACGTTTTTCTTCAATTAGAGAACTGTCTTGACTTTTCTTAAGTTTTTGAATTTTGAATTTTCATATCTGTTTTAGAATTTACTCCTAAATTCTTCCCTAATTTATTTAGGTTTTGATTGGAATAGTATTGAATCTACAGATTAAACTGGGCAAAATGATATCTTTATAATATCTGATTTTTTCAGTGAAAATATTTCTCTCCATTTATTTAGGTGTCTCAAATATTTTGCTAAAGTGTTGTACAGCGTTTCCACAGATATTGAGCATATATTTATTTCCAAAGATACTGTGCATATATTTTATTAGGTTTAAATCTAAGCAATTTACATTTGTATAACCTATTTTAAATTCTACACAACAAGCATGCATGCACAGTGGTATGTCTCAGATGTATATATATTTTTTTACTTGTTCTTGTGAGTGATTTGTTACCTTTTTATACATATTGTGACTTTTGCATATATTTTGCTCATTCATGCCACTTGGACATGTCCTATGGAAATTGTTGAGCCTAGGATGATACAGAGTTCTTCCAGTAGAATTTGCAGTTCTGCCATCTGGGAACACTGAATTTACAATATTTTACAGATTCTTCACTCCAAGTTTTTTGGGGCACCTATTAATATGTATTCATGCTGTCAAACTGTGTTATAGGCTGTAAATCTCTGATGATCAATTTAAATTTGAAATTTAAATTCTCAGGAGTACCTTTTGAAATATCCATTATGTCAAGTTTCATTATGGTCAGTTCCATAGCACTAATCTAGTTTGGGAAAGTATATTTCTTGTTCATTCTCTGAAAATAAAGAGCAATATTCGGTGTATATCAGCTTTACCATAGTCTTCAATTATGCCTTTTAACCCAGGCTTTGAAATTTAATTCTTGTTCCAAGCTCTGTACATTTGCAAAATTAATGCTAAAATTTGCTGGGTTAAAAAAAAATTCTGCAGAATAAAGCCAAATTTAACATTTATTTATTTTTGACCTCAGTCCTTACATTCATAACAACTCATGGAGATGGCTAAAATTTAAAAAAAATATTTTACAGTAGATGAGCCTGGGGGTATAGACAGCCAAATCACCAGAAGCAGAATTTTGTGTATTTATTAAGTGTCCCTTAACTATATGTAAATATTATGTCAATTAAAGAAATATTAAATTTTAAAAAATCACCTAGATAATATTTATAACATATAATTGTATAATAATAATTATTGTTTCCTAGCTGTGTCCAATGCAAATTCCTAGAAATAATAACAATACCAACATAATTGACAGTACTCATCCCTGTTCTAGTCCTTACTGTTCCCATTAAAAGCAATACAAATTTCAGCCATGTGGCAGAAAATTTTTAGAGTCCTGAGATTCTAGTCGGTCAACAATCCCATATCTACCAAGCCTTTCTCTTTTGTGTAAAAGGACACAGAGAGCAACATTAGAGAGTTCATGTTTTTCAAATAGGGAAGGGCAACTTGAAGAAATGACAATCAATGATAATTGCATGAAACTCACTAAAACAGTACTGTGAGTTAATAACATGGAGAAAGAACAGAGGGATGAAGGGAGAAAATTGTGAGGTGGTAAAGACACTCTTGGAACAATACTGGAAGTAACTTGTTCCTCTTAAAAATGAGTGTCTAACATGAATATGCATTTATTCTGAAATTTCTGCATGATTTATACTTTGCATCATCCAAACAGCCTGACTTAATTGGAGGAAAGAAATTTATTATTTAAAAAATATTTTGGCTAATAAATAACCAAAGAATAATTAATGAAAAAAAATCATCACCATGCAACTCCAAATGAAGTAAGTGATTAAGGAACTAACCTTCCATGGATATTCAAAGAAGTAACAAAATTGGTGGAAATTTTGACAATGGAAGTATTGTGCTGTTGCAACATGAACCTGTAGTCAGTGCTAGTTACTGTTAATAAAATGCTGGAATCACATATTGTGTGACTGGTAAGATGTAATATGAAACACCAAATGACTGTCCCCACTGCTATCACAAAATACCATAAACTGGGTAATTTATATGTAATAAAAATTCTTTTCATACTTCTAGAAGTTTAGAAGTTAAAATCAAATTTCCAGTGGCTCAGTGTCAGGGCTCAGTCTCTGTTTCAAACTGTGCTTTCATATGGTGAAAGGGAAACAAGGAGTGAGTGAGCATCGTGTCATATAACAGAAAAGACAGAGGGATCTTTCAGCACTCTGGATCCTCTTTTATAAGAGCATTAATCTTATTCATGAGTGTAGCATCCTCATGACTTAATTGCCTCCCATATTTCCCACCTCTCAATACCATCAACTTGGGATTTAAGTAATGGCATGTGAAGTTCAGAGGGATACCTATATCCAAAGAATAGCATTATACTCCTGGATTCTCAAAATTATGTCCTTATTATAGGCAAAGTACTTTCATTTTATCCCAGTAATTCCATTTTGGGGTTTTAACTTGTTTCAGCGTTGATCTGAAAGTCCACAGTCCAGAGTATCATCTAGTTACTGTTTAAATCAGATATGGCTGAGACCCAAGGTACAATTCATGCAGAGGCAAATTTCCCTCCAGCTGTAAGTCTGTGAAATAAGTAAGTTCTTCCAAAATACAGGAACAGGCTTATGATAGACATTTCCATTACGAAAGGGAAAACTAGAAAAGAAGAAAGAGCTAACAGCTCCAAGTAAGTCTAAAACCCAGCAAGTCAAACAATATTAAACCTTAAGGTTTGAGAATAATCTGATTATATCTCCTGTCTTCTAGATAACCTAGGCAGGGAGTTGGGCCCCCAAATCTTCAGGCAGCCCCACCCCATGCCTTTACCTGGTGCAACCCATGTTACAACCCTCATAGGTGGGAGTCTCGTTCTCATGGCTCTCCTAAGCTGGCTTTGAATGCTGTTGGTTTTACCATTCCAAGGTCACAAGAACAGCCAAAAGTCCATTCCATAAGATGTTGCTAGGAATCTCTGTGTGATCCAATCCTGTGGCTCCACTACCCATTTCCTGAGTGAGGACTCCACAGTGGTTCCATTTCACTGTGTGCTTCCTGCCTGGATAAAGGCTCTCCGAGGGAGGTAGCCTTTTTTCCAGAACTCAGGCACTGTGCGTGTCTACAGAGTGAGCACCATATAAATGACACCAAAGTTTATTACCTGTGCCCTGAAGAGAAGTAGCCTGAGTCACACGTGAGCCTGCTGGATCCATACCTAGGATGACCAAGGAATACTGTGCCAGATTACTTTGAGAATATACCTGAGGTGTGCAGCACTGATGTCCTAAAGGTGATGAAGGTCTCTCTTTTCATGTAGTTCTGTCTCCCAGGCCTCAGCACTTTGGGATATGGAATCCTTGGTATTACAGGTAAGGTCTCTGAAATGCCTTCAGGGTCATTCATCATTTCTTGATAAATATCATCTCACTTCCTTTTGGACAAACACACATACCCTTGGTGTTCTTTCCTGAACATACCTTTCAATTCATTACAACCTGGTCAGGTTGGAGAATTTTCCAAATCTTTAAGTTATGTTTCTTTTTACTCATAAATGTCATCTCAATTTATTTCTCTTTACAAATTTTACTAAAAGCAATCAGAGAAGTAATGTAGCACTCTCAATACTTTGCTTAGAGATTTTTTCCACAATTACACTTAAATTCTCCCTTCCACTAAATGCAATTCAGCCAACTGGTTTTTTTGTTTTGTTTTTGTTTTTGTTTTTTTTTTTTTGTCTCTTAATAAAAAGAATGACTTCTCTCTCTCTCTCTCTCTCTCTCTCTCTCTCTCTCTCTCTCTCTTTATTTGGCTAATATTTTGTTCCTTATTTACAAAATGAAACCCTATCAAAATTACCTTTACCTTACTTATTTCTACCAACATTCTGTTCTTGACCATGTAGGCAGTCTCTGTCAAGAGCAGATTGTATCCTGCTCTGAGTTCTTCTATGCTGTATAAGAATAACAAAATAACAACTTTCAGGCTGTGCTTATCCCTGAGTTACTTCATTTCTTATTTTTATTTTTTTGTAGTACCAGGGTCTGATGCCAGGGGCACACTATCACTGAGCTTCTTCTGTTTTTAAAGCAGAAATTTGTCATGAGCTACTTCATTTAGAGCACAAAGGCAGAATGACTTAGAAACTTATCTGAGAAAATAGAAAACAACCAGATGTTGGATGTACAGAACTCATTGAAAACAATAACCCTCAATTGCATTACATAATCATAAGGCACAAATTGACCACCTTGTGAACTTATTGGATTAAATAAGAAGCATGTGGGTATATTAAATCCATATCAGAGAAACCAGGCCCAGGAGCTTATCAAACACACCAGCCTGCTGAATATTGCAGCATCTACACCTGAAGCACAGCAAAGGTGAGGCACCTAAGACAATGGGACACTAGCATATACAGATCCATCATATCAGAGTGTCAGTTGAGGATGAGGTTGAATGTATCATGAGGTTGGCAGGCAATAATCTCTCAGCTTCCTCAAGAATTAAACTAGGATTGATCTCCTTGGTTGATGCAACCCACTTCTAAACTGCCTTCTGGACTCTTGTTCTGACTCTTTGAATTGGTTTACTAAAACCATTATCTGCCTACCTGTGGTGATTCTTCATTCCTGCCAATTTTCTGCATTTGTTCTATCTTCTTGAAACAACATGGACAACCTTAATTCATTCTTAGCCATTCTGTAACCTAATACATTATTGCTTAAAGTGTGATGTATGACTTGAGTGTTATATATATTAGTAACTAAGATTGGAATGGAATTAAAGGATTGTGATTTTCTTATTCACATCTATCAAGTAAACCATGAGTGCTCAGTGAGTTAAAGTCAATGCAAATGATAAATCTTGTGAAGTCATTGTTATTCAAAGAATCTGACATTGTAGAAAGACACAAACATTCCAAATGTGTTAATGGCATAGCGCACTCATAATGATCTCTAGTAGGATTTAGACTAGAGTCTAAAAGGTAGACCTATACATTTTTTTTTATTTTAACCTGGAGCTAGGAAACCCATCTTGCCCTGATCTTGGATATTAGAAGTTCAGAACTCCAGAATCTGGTCTTCAGATTTCAAAACTAATACCAACAGCCTCCCAAATCCCAAGGCCTTTCTATTTGGAGTGAGCTATACTACCAGCTTCCCTGGTTCTCAAGCTTGCAGATTCCTTATTGTGGGACATAGCAGTTTCCATAATCACATGAGCCAATTCTCCTAATACTCTCTCTCTCTCATCTATAAATCCATACATTTAGTTGACTTCCATCTTCAGTTAAAATTCAAGTGACCATTTGAATGTGTGTATTCTAATATGTTAGTCTATAATATGCTAATTTTTATTTTCTCTTGACATTAGTAATCATCAAGGTATATGTGAATCTTCCAGTATGTGTTCTGATTTTTTGGTGAATATGTCAGAATCAAACAAATTCATTCCCTGCTTTGTTTTTATATATTTTCAGTACTTAGAAAGCCAAAAAAATGTGCATTATTATTTCATAATTGTAATTTCAAATAATAAGTAATAAAATACTCATACACAAATATCATATACTTAAATTTCATCATGACTACATGATAATTTATACCATTATCAGTGAGTTCTGTTAAACATGTCATTTTGTGTAAAATTCAGAATTCCACTGATGTTTCATAATAAAATTGTGAGCAAAAGGAAAAATTCAATCATCCATTTATATTCAACCATTTATCCAGATATTACTCATATCAAACATACAGACTCATGATAAAATTTTTTTCTTGTCATACTGGAAAGGTATATCCCAATGCAATTAGTTAAATATTTGTGCTTCAAATTTTATAATTAACATATGAAAGAATTTCTATGTGGAATATAAGAGCATATTTTAAATTTCACAGTAATATAGATGCAGAACCTATTAGCATTTTCAAATAAAAATTCTTTGTAAATATAATTTCAATCATATGATTGTAATCATCTAAAATACTTTGATCTGTATCATATTAATGTACTTAAAACTACAAAATAAAGTTCTTGCATTATTCTAATTAAGTCTTTGTTTATTAACTAATAATAATTAATTCTTATTAGTGGTACCAGGTATAGATCATGAACAGCTATATTTATAAAATATTATTTTTATTTTACTCAATAGGTATTTTGCTGGTGCCAACATGAATTAAAAGTAAGTAAAAACAGGTGGCAAATTCACAATTTTTTATGATCACTCAGTTCATTTTCTTTGCCAATCTTTCTATTTTAAGTTGAAATGACTGAATATTTGTGATTAAAATGAAAACAAAGATCAAACTAGAAAGTAAAATAGATCCCATGTCAATAATTTATTTGTTAGTAAGAACTTGTTAAAATCTTGACATAACTAATTTGTGTCCTTCCAGATTAACAAAATATGAAACTTAATTGTTCCTGATAGATGGATGAAGGATGCATCAACCTCCAAAGAAGATTTAAAAATGAAACTCTGTATTTGCTGGAATGTTGCAGAATTTTTTTAAAATGGATTTTTATTTCCAGTGTCTGAAGTTTGAAAGATGAATGACTAAACTTAAAGAGACTAGTTATATCAAATCATCTATTTCTGTCCAAATCAACTTTATAATACCTTTGGAATTCAGGAGCAAGTCTGATTTTTTTTTAAGTATCTAGTTAACTCTCCAAAGATCTGGTCATTGTGCAAACAATGTTCCTGGCTTTTATTTAGTGAAATGTTTTGACCTAGCAATTGACATGAAATTGACTTGTTCATTTTCAGATATGGTCCCTTCCCATCATCACTCCTGTACCCCCAAGGTACAGAAGTATAAAACTATTTTCTTTTTCAGATTCACAATGAGTATAAAACGATTTTCTTTTCTCAATATCATTCAACTTAATTATATACAAACACATATTTAATTTTTATGTTTTCAGCCTCTATTTCTGTGCTTTTCAATATCAGATATCTATCACAAATGAAGTCAACTAGTAAAATAAAAACCAAAGCAATCTTACAAGTGAATTCTTGTTCTTATTCATATCTAACAAAATGCTTATTGATTAACAATGGTAAGATCTACAGGCAAATTAAGATTTATCTTTTATTGTATTCATGATTACTATTTGTTATGTGAGCAAATGTGGCTTGTAGTAGAGAAAAGTCAATTGGAATTCTTGAAACTAAGTAGCCTCCTTGGCTTCATTCATAAACAAATGACATTTATAACACCATGCAGAGACAATGTATAGATTAAGAGGAAGTATTTTGCAAGCCATCCATGTGATAAGGGACTAATATCCAAAATATGTAAGAAAAATCACATAACTAAATAACAGAAAAACAAAGAAGGTTAGTTAAAAATGGGTAAGTGATTTTAATAGACATTTCTCTGAAAAAGACATGAATGGGCTAAAGACATGAAAAAAATGCTTAATATTACTAATCATTAGGGAAACTCAATTAAAGCTATAAAATGGTACCATCTCATACTGGTCAGAATAGTTGTTAATATAACAAAATATATTGCACTATAAAAATACATATGAAGAAAAATAAAGTAGGCAGGGGGATAGGAAATGCATGTTGTATTATCTGGAAGGGCTCTCCAAGTGACAACAAATGTGTTGAAAACATGAAGTAAGTTTTGACATTATCTATATATGCATCTGGTCAAAGAACAGTATTATGAACATAGGGGAACAGTACAGATAGGGATCTTGAGTGGGGAGTATGCCTGGATTTTATGCAGGATAAGAAGAATCCCTGAATATCAAGAACAGATAAAGATGAAAATAACAGCAGGTACAATCAGAACGTAGGTAATTGGGAGTTGATTTGGTAAGGATTTAGTGTTACATTAAAGTTTTGAAGTTATATATGAACTCTATGCATGGTTATGCTACCGATTGTAACTGCTGGAAATGTACTCAGTGCTAGTTAATTAATAATTTAATGTTAATTTGGAAATTACTTCTGTTCTTTCCTACTTAATGGGAATTCTAGGCATTAAAATGAGACAGTGCTCTGTCCTTATTCCTGCCTTATAAAAATGTATTGATAACTTAGGTCAAAGCATAAAATTAATACTACAGTTGATGTTTAAATGAAACAGGAAATATGGCTAATACAAACAATCAACCTAAAATAACCATAATAATATTTAGAAAAATAAATATAGGTTTATATATAATTTCAAAATAATTAATTGCATACTTTAGGAAGCTTATTCTAACAACTCCATTGGCACTTGAACAATAGTGTTCAGATCATGAGATGCAATTGTTGTCTGCACTTCTCCTGTCGCATCATCTGGCTTATTGTGTTCTATTCTTAGAACCACATTTGACAGGGGACACCAGTAAGTGAACCATGCCAAGTAAAGAATACAATAGAAATTCAGTATGATGAAAAGTTAGGAAACAACTTCTTAAATTGTGCAATTATTAAATATATCTCCATGCTTTTACCCTCATACTCAACCTCATATTTGCTGAGAATCTATTCTCAATATTGCAGCAGAATTAATCTTTAAAAACAAAAAACAAAAAACCGAAAAGTCACTTCTCAGAATTCTACAGTGGCTCCACAGAATCCTAGTAAGAGGCCACAAGGCTGTGTACAATCCTTCCTCATCACCTCTGATATCTTGTTTTCTCCTGCTAATTCCCCTCCTTGCTCACTCAACTGCAATCACCCTGGCTATTCCGTCCACCTGAAACACACTTCCCCTGGTTTCCTTGCTACTTCCCTCACTTTTGTCAAGTCCTTGATCAAATATCATCTGAAAGAAGCCTGCTCAGAGCACTCCATTTAAAATTCCAAACCATTCCTATCACTTTATCCTATATATCTCATTTCCACAGTACATATTGATGTTTTAAAATTGCAGTTTTGGGATGGTTATTGTTTTGTTTGAATTGTTTCTTTATTTTTAGTTATCCCTCTTTGCTAAAATGAAAGATACACGAGGGTGAGTGTCCTTCTTTTCTTCATGGAGATAGTCCAAATGCTAAAAACAAAATATCATGAGACATCAAGAAATATTTTTGGAAATTAAAATGGTTTGTTATCTGAAATTCTAAGCAAAGACAAGGCATTATCATGTTAGAAGGGCATTAATAATGGCTCACAGAGGCTGAGGCAGAAGCATCACAAGTTCAAAGGCAGCCTCCACAATAGCGAGGTGCTAAGCAACTCAGTGAGACCCTGTCTCTAAAGAAAATACAAAGCAAACAGAGAAATGCAAATCAAAATCACCCTAAGATACCATCTCACTCCAGTAAGATTGGCAGCCATTATGAAGTCAAACAACAACAAGTGCTGGAGAGGATGTGGGGAAAAGGGTACTCTTGTACATTGCTGGTGGGACTGCAAATTGGTACAGCCAATATGAAAAGCAGTATGGAGATTCCTGGGAAAGCTGGGAATGGAACCACCATTTGACTCAGCTATTGCCCTTCTCGGACTATTCCCTGAAGACCTTAAAAGAGCGTACTACAAGGATACTGCCACATCGATGTTCGTAGCAGCACAATTCACAATAGCTAGACTGTGAAACCAACCCCAATGCCCCTCAATAGATGAATGGATAAAAAAAATGTGGCATTTATACACAATGGAGTACTACGCAGCACTAAGAAATGACAAAATCATGGAATTTGCAGGGAAATGGATGGCATTAGAGCAGATTATGCTAAGTGAAGCTAGCCAATCCCTAAAAAACAAATGCCAAATGTCTTCTTTGATATAATGAGAGCAACTAAGAACAGAGCAGGGAGGAAGAGCAGGAGAAAAAGACTAACATTAAACAGAGTCATGAGGTGGGAGGAAAAGGGAGAGAAAAGGGAAATTGCATGGAAATGGATGGAGACCCTCATTGTTATACAAAATTACATAAAAGAGGTTGTGAGGGGAATGGGAAAAAATAAGGAGAGAAATGAATTACAGTAGATGGGGTAGAGAGAGAAGATGGGAGGGGAGGGGAGGGGGGATAGTAAAGGTAGCAGAATACAACAGTTACTATTATGGCATTATGTAAAAATGTGGATGTGTAACCGATGTGATTCTGCAATCTTTGTAATGTTTTGAATAACCAATTAAAAAAAAAGAAAATACAAAATAGGGCTGGGGTTGTGGCTCAGTGGCTAGTGTCCCTAAGCTCAATCCTCAATACCCCCCCCAAAAAAGGAACAGCAGTTAGCAGTAATAACACATGTGGTACATGGTAGGTGTGGTGGTGTGATGCCTTACTTTAGCTACAGTGAGCATCACAAATTTCCAAAAGGATGGGACTTCCCCCACAGGATTCTGGATAGCAGCCACATACCATTCAAAATTACTGAGCACCTAAAATATGACTAGTGCAGGCCAAAAACCAACATTTGACTTTATTTAATTTTAATTAATGAAAATTTTCATTGATATAGCCACCTGAGGCAAGCAGCCAACATACAAGACAACACATATAGCTCTAGCACAAATAAACTAAAGCCCATGATAGATTTTTATAAGAAAGGGATTTTTTGTTTAATTAGGAAAGAACTTACCAATCAGGGCTCTCCGCAGTGGAATGGGCTGTCTCATAAATCTGCACTCTAGTGTAGAGAAGTAATGTTTCAACAGTGATAACAATCAGAATTGTTCCAGCAGAGGTTCTAGCCCAGACAAGCTAGATGTACTATGAAATGAATATAATTTCTAAATTCAACATTCTATTATATGCTTTATACCTAAAGTCCAGTTCTACTGTAACTTATTTTCTGTTCCTGTAGATGGAGAGAAATTTAGCATTCTCAAAATAATATATAACATACTAAAAACAGGTAATCTTCCTTTTTAAATCTTGCATCAGTGAAAGGCAATGAGGAAATAAATACATTTTTAAAGGTAACAAAACAATGAATTTCTTGTCATCACTTTCTGATTAAAAATCAACCTCTATCATGTAATAATAGCTGCACAGACTATGGAGTCATCCAGAATCCATAGAGTTTGGAAAATATGCATTCTCTGGTGTCTCCAGATCTCCATCAGTACCATTTCTTTACTTCTATAGTAACAGAATTTTATCTGTCTCATGTTTCTTCCCACACAAAGGACAGGTCCATACATCTCAAAAGTTGTTGTAGACAAGGGACTAAGCTCTCAATATTGAGACTCAAGCAGAAGTGTTGTATGCAACTTCTGCCTTGTAAATTTAAGAGGGCATCTCCTGTTCTGGCCATCTGTTCTTTTCCTCTCTGCTGGGTGAAGTGTCAATGATCAAAGTGACCTTGGAATTTTGAACCATGTGAATTTATTATTCATTCACTACATTAAAAGCAGGTCTATCAAACTTCTAATCTATATTAAGACTAGTTAATAAGATAGAAAACATAAGGTGCTTCCTGGAAAAGCAGAATAGGAAATGTATTAAGCATCTGTGTTTCTCAAATCTCATTCCTTTCCTGACAGCCTGCCATTAGATTTTTAATACAATTTTGGGACTGGTCATGGAACAGTGATCACCTTGTCAGGTAAAACTTTACACCTGATACTGGGGGGATTCTATTTTTTTTAAATTTGAAACGCTTTATATGAAAAAAAGGAAAAGGCTATTTAAAGAATTGCAAAGACATTGGTGGCAGGCACTTTTTCTTTTTTCCTACATGGTACTTAGTGTTTGACAACAAATATACTTATATTTAAGGCTATAATTTTAGGTGGTGTTCAAAGGATGTGAATCAGTTTCCTGATACAAACATGTAATTAAAATCAAACAATGAGAATAGTTAAACATGGCATTGCCCAACAGATTGTTTAATGATAAACTTCCTTTCCTGCCTTGTTGAAAGGTAAGGGTTTATTGCAACTACTTGGTAGTCTAAATACAATTTGTGTCTTAAAATATTTTTTCTTTTACAAATTTTTTATTACTCTGTGTATTTTTGTATGGGCAAGAGTTAGGATTTATAGGTATTGTATTAGTAAAAATTTTTCACCTACCAAGTCCCATCAAAAGTCAAAGACTAAAACGTCTTTTTTAGCTAAAAAAAAAACTCACTGTTTTATTCCTAGTTTTATTTCTGATCTAGTAAACTGAAATTGGGGTACCTGAAATGTATTATATTACATAATGCATTCATTTTATAATACAAGAATATACATAGAATACAAGAATATACATCTAATAAGGTAAAGGTTAAAAACAAAAATATATTGTTTTATTTCTAATACTAGGCACATTCCCAAGTCTGATGAAAACACGTTCAATTCTAGTATTCATCAGAAATTAAAGTTGAGTCAAGTTATTGAAATGATGTAGAATCAGGTCTGTTTACTCAAGAAAGTATGGAGCTCTAGAAGATTTTGTCATAGGTAAAATAGTCTATCACTTACAAGAAGAACTGGGAGAACTCTTCAAATATTTGATATGCATAAAGTTACAAGGCTATATGTAAACATATTTCAATATCTTAGTGCATCCAAGTCATTTTTGAAACATATTCTTATAGTTATTTCCACCTAACACAGAGACTAAAGAGATCAGGAAGTAGAGAAGAAGATAAAGCTTATTATATAGATGTTTAATTCTTGCAAACAAACCACATCTCTGCTTAAACCTCAAACATATTCCAAAGAAATAAATGAAAGCGTTATTTAACTTTCAGAATCACTTTAGCTTTCCTAACACTTTCCCATAATTCAGTACATCATAAACCACTCACTTTAAAACTTGTTTTTTTGATGTTGTGATCTGGACTGCATGATACAGAAACCAGGAATGGGAGAAAATTGAAACATGTACAATGATTGTGCAATAAAAACAAGATGCAGACTCTGAAATGATAGACCATTCCATTTTAATTTGTTATGCTTTTATTGGTTTGACTTTCAGAGGATTTTTCCTATAAGCATAACATTAGTTTTTTACATTTAAAGCATTTTTAAAATATTGTGAGTAGTCTCTGCATTTTCATATTTATCTTTATAAACATTTATCCAAGCAAAGATGATTGCAGCTCTGTCTCATTTCACATGCTGATTAAAAATCTATTCGACAAAATATTTTAACTTACAAAAGAACAGATACTCATTCTTTTAAAAGAACAAGTACTGGTCTT
Organism: Callospermophilus lateralis; assembly: GCF_048772815.1. Lineage (NCBI taxonomy): Eukaryota > Metazoa > Chordata > Mammalia > Rodentia > Sciuridae > Callospermophilus > Callospermophilus lateralis. Next base: position 1,943,243 of record NW_027512424.1, on the reverse strand, counting down.
CCAGTCCAGAAAAGAGAGTCCAGATTCATTTCTGTATGCTCCTGCCTGCTAAGTGCAACTATAAACCCTAGAAAAACAGCAGAGACAAAGGAGAATGTTGAAGGATGCAATAAGGAAGACAGAATGACTGGAGACGCCAGGACTGGAAGGACAATATAGTGGCAGTGTGGCCTGTGACCCCTCACCCAACAGAAAAGGATGACTTGAGCCCAGCCTAGGAACAGAAGGCAGTCCCCCTTGAATGAATTCCACCCCCACTTTCCAACTGATATTTAGTAAATTAACAGATGCAAAATAAGATGTCAAAAATATTACTCACCTGGCAAATTTTAAAGAAACCATCACAAAAAAGTTACAACTAGCAATTATGAACAGGCATGAATTCAAAATAAAAATACAGTGTCTCAGCAAAGAAATAAATATAAATATAAAGAGAAAAAAATGGAAATTTTAGAACTGAAAAGGAAAATAAGAAAAAAAAACCTCATGAAAGCCATAACATGCTAATCATGAGTAAAAGTTGACAATAAAGGTGAAAGATCATATGGATAATCTTGAAGGTTAGTTCTAAAATAAACTGAAACCTTTATTGATAAGTTGTGACAATAATTTATGTTTTATAATTTATTTTTAAAAGCAACTTTTTTTTGGAAGTATAATTTGGTTAAAAAATTTGAGCTTAATATCACTTATTTAAAAAGAAAGGTTACATTTCTCTAAAATCCATCTGGGTTTAAGAAGAAAACATTTTTTTGTAATGTGTTTGTAATTATTTTCAAACTATCTATAAAGAAATAGAATACTCTATTTGTTAAAATTTATTTGAAGACACTTTCCATTACCAATTTTGATATTATTAAAACACAATAGAAAGAAAGAAAGAAAGAAAGAAAGAAAGAAAGAAAGAAAGAAAGAAAGAAAGAAAGAAAGAAATTACAGAACTTTATTCCCTTCTAATTCATTTTGTGGGAGGATAAAATTACAAAAGTAATTCTTCTTATTGCATACTAAATTTATAATCATTAGAATATTAAAAGATAATTGCCTTTCCATTGTATAAAATGATAAGGAAACTGGCAATATTTCTTCTCAATAATGAAAAATTAATGAGTTTTCCATAAACCATATTTTGGTTGAATTTTTGGAATAGCAACCACAGAAGGTAAACAATTTAGTTTTATGATGAACCAACCTTGGAATCAAAAGGGAATCTTTCCCTAAAAATTGAGGAATTGGAAAGATTTTCAATATGTTGATTGGCATAGTTTGAAATGGATTCATGTTTATAGAAGAGATTTGTTGGGCATTTCTATCATTCTTTAAAGAAGCTTTTCAAAGACATTCTAGATTTCAAAATAAATGTACCAGTAAAAACTAAACCATCTAGAGTTTACAGACTTAATCTGATTTCTTTTTTTAAATGATAAAATGAGACAACTCTTAAGATACACATCTATTAAGTGCTATAGGTATACCAAATACTTGGGTGATTTGTGATACATCCTTCTCTCCACAAGCCTATGGGATAACTAGTGTCACCTAAATTGGAAAAACGCCAAATTAAAACATCAGAGTAAGTAATTTTCTTCAGATCACATACTTAAGATGGCAGTGGAGCTTGGAAGAAAATGCTTTCACTTTTGTCTGGAGTCTAATCCCCTACCAACTCCGTCACACTGATTTCAACTATTGTCAAATGTAATTTGGTTGTTCAGAGTTCAGATGAGAAGAGCTAAGGGAGACTTTATCCACACAGCTGAATGTTATTGTTCTCAAATTCAGAGTAGAGCCATCCCTTCCCTCATTGTATATTCATTCAATATAAAATAAAATAAAAAAAATTGGGAAGAAAGTGTTGACAAGTCATGTTCTAGAAAACGTGTGTGCACAGCAGTGCTCCTTGTCAAAAAGCAAAAGTAAGAAAATATTTTGGATCAAAACCCAGTTGTTTTTGATCTGCCTTTCGCCATTCCAGCTGCTCCCGCCTTTCACTGGACAGCAGGAATTTAATGACAGCTGCTGAAAGGATTATGATGAGAGACTTTCCACTTTTACTGATCTTCTGGACAGGGTACTAGCTTTGATGTGTCATTGTTAGGTCTCATCTTGTTTTCCTAGGAAAATGAGTCTTATTACTGTTTTCAACTAAAAGCTTATTCAAAATAAAATATAGCGATCAATTGTATTGTTCCATTTGGTTTAAATTACAACACAGTGTATATGGACTAAGTGCATAAAATTGCCTCTGGACAGAATATTATTTGTTAATTGTGTTGGATTTCTAGGTGCACAGCAGCATTGAACAAGAACAACAATTGAACATTATCTCTCCAAATTCCAGAAGTTATTCAGCAGCTGTAATGAACTGTAAAAGATAGAAACATTTTAACAAAAGAACACAAGTAGTCTGAAATTGTGATAATTAAACCCAAAGCAATGCTGAGAGAAATACATCATAATAAAGATCTCTCAAAAACCTCAGGTCATTTAGTCCTATTTTCATAGGTTATACATCCATGGATTCAAACATAAATGGAAAAATTTGAAAAAAATTATGTATCTATGCTCAATCTGTACAGACTTTTAAAAATCATTTTCTCTAAACAATACAAAACATCAAATATTTACCAGCTATTTACATTATATTAGGTATTATAGGTAATCTAGAGATGAATTCAAGTGTATGGTAGGATACACATAGGTTATATGAAAAAACGGTGCCATTTTACATAAGGGATTTGAGCATCTGCCAATTTTGATAACCATAGGGGTCCCAGGACCACTCCTCCATGGAAACCAAGAAATGACTACAGTGAACTATGAGTCTTATGAATTGGGGCTTTTGAATTTCATTGGAAAAGTCAGTGCATCCTAGAATTGGCTTTCCTAGCTTTGTTTATTCCTTTGCAATTTTCATACAAACATTCTCTACTTCAATCAGTTTGCCACGCCATGCCCATTATTCTCTCTCACAAAGTAGCTTGCCTCCTACTTTGCTGCAAATTTCTGTGCCTTGAAATCCCTGTTCATTCTTTATCCCTCCTTATCACCAGAATATTTTTATGAGATCACCCGCACTTTTAATCTTTTGCATGGTTTTAGAAGGCATTTCCTCCTTTTTGCTTATCTCTCCCATTTCATTCATTAGTTTGAATACGATTTAATCAGATTCTGTTATAAGCCAGGAATTAGAAGAGGAACTGGGGGTTCAAAAATGAGTAACATCCCCTGAAGGCACTGACCACAATCTCCTCCATCATCAGTTACATCCTCACTTGCATCACCAGGCTCCCCCTTCCTACTGACTCACTTTCCTCTGAACATAAACAAGTAGGTGCAAGGAACAAAACAAAACAAATCATCTTTCCCTATTCATCTACCATCCTGCCTCCTCTTGCTGTTGCCTCTTGATGTCTTAATAATGTTTATGTCCATAAAATGTTTTAATATACTCAGCCACAAGTTATTTTTCATCATATATGCCTCCTTGCATCATGCCACTCTTCTGAAAGTTACTAAAAAATCAACTATGCTCTTTCAAAGGCCTTCTTTCTAGTTCTTTATCTTTATGACTCATTTTTCAACAGTTTTGATAACTTTTGGAATCAATCTTTTTATTTCTGGGTTCATGATGTTAATTTTTTATTACTGTCTTCCCAATATTCATAATTTTTTCCCTTGTCTTTTTTTTCTGGCAGGTAGGCTGATGCTAATTCATATACAGAGACATTTCCTTAGGTTGTTTTGACAAAATTGTCTACTGTTATATCCTAAAACGATGAATCAGTGTAATTGCCTACCAAAGTCTTTATTTTGGTGAGGAGGGTTGGTTAGTGTCCATAAGGGGTTGGATTGTATTTATCTAAGACATAGGGTGGGAGGATTTAAGGACATACTTGTAGGTATGTAGGTGGTATCCACATGGAAAGCTAATGTTGCAGTTAGTTAAGAGGGATTTAAATGTCAGGCCCATGAGTTTTTCTTGCTCTGGTAGGAGAAGGGACCAATAATTCCCTCATCTTTAAAAGAGAGCAATATGATAATAGCTTTGATTTTAAGAATATCAACAAAACAGAGCGATATGAGGAATTTGGGAGGAGTGGGGGGACATTGGGGGTAGAGAGACGAGTTTCAAGAATTTTTTTTTTCTTTTGGTGAAAGACTAGGGTAATAACAGTTATTATTAGGGCAGAGGCCATTGAGAAAATTAGACATCAAAAACAAACAGAAAAAGTCACAAGAACACAGAAAACAGACTCAATTTGAAATAAATGAAAAGATTTTTGAACCAGAATAAACCAGACAATAGTGCTGACTAGAAACAGGCAAGACTCCGGGAGGAGCTGATCTGAGGTGTAGGGAGTGGGTGGCCATCATGATTTCAAGCATGATGCACTAGGGCAAACGGAGGAGAAGCAGAAGAAAATGATCAGGGCATATTAGGAAATGCAGAAGGAAGATGGGAACAAGAGATAGAGATTCAAGAATCATCCATGACAAACTCTGAGAAGTCTAAAAAGACACTAACAAGCAAAATTTGGTGAAAATTTTTATGCCTTCAAGTGATTGTTGTGTTGAGGAATTCTATCCCTTGCACCAGAGTTCTGGACTTTCTTTCTGGCATAAATGCCCTGCTAAATAATTCAGTGTAATAATTATTGTGTGGGTGTCCTGCTGTAGAATGGGAGCTGTTCTCAGGAATAAGACACCATGGAATTGTTTTCATCTGTTCATCATTTACTTGTTTCCCTAAGCAGCTTTATCTGTACTAGGTTCTGCTTGTGCTTGAACTACTTGAGCCAGTACCTTTGCCATAACAAGCTGAGGAATGTAGAACACTCCTCCAAATCCTGTTTTGGCAAGGGAGTTTTTCCTGGAGTTTTAGAGCTGTTCTCAGGAATAAGACACCATGGAATTGCTTTCATCTGTTCATCATTTACTTGTTTCCATAAGCAGCTTTATTTGTACTAGGTCCTGCTTGTGCTTGAACTACTTGAGCCAGTACTTTTGCCATAATAAGCTGAGGAATGTAGAACACTCCTCCAAATCCTGTTTTGGCAAGGGAGTTTTTCCTGGAGTTTTAGGCTTGAACTCAGCTGCTTCTATGATCTTTCAGAGCAACATTACATTTGACTAGATTTAATCATTTCTGCTTTGTAATGAACAACAATGTGAAATTCAATCACATTAATATACAAAGTAGAGGGAGTAAAATTATGTAGTGTTAATATAATTTTTAGGAAACATTTCCAAAAAATGAGAATCAGGATTATAGAGTAAATAATGGAGGCTTTTGGGGGAATTTTATTTTCAAAATTAAATAGTGAGTGAATGATTCCTTTGCTGTGAATAAGATTTTCAGTTTGATACCATTATATATATATATATATATATATATATATATATATATATATATATATATATATATATATATATATATTGATTCTTGATTTTTACTTCTTTTGCTTTAAGAGCCTTGTTGAGGAATTTGATTCCCAAGCCAACAGGATGGACAGTTGGGCCTACTTTTTTTTTTCTAGTAAGTGCAATGTCTCTCTCTGGTTTAATGCCTAAATCTTTGATCCACTTAGAGTTGAGTTTTGTGCAGGGTGAGACATAGGGGTTCAATTTTATTATCTTACATATGGATTTTCAACATCCCTAGCCATTACAGAAATGCAACTTTTAGAAAATGGGGGAGAAAGCGATTGTGAAAATGATTATTGAAGATTTAAGAAATTGAGAAAGGAATGGGAGGAGGGATTTATGATCAACTATCACATAGTTGAGACATTGAGAAAGACAAAGAAAAATTTAAATCTTGTGTAGTTAAAGCATGCTCCTCCATTAGTATACTCTTGGGAAATTTAGGAGAACTGGATCTTAGACATATTAAATATTTATAGGACATTACTTCATTAAATATAATTTACTGCCCATATTAACTTTTTAGTTTACTCACTTCTATGCATTTTAAATAATTTTTATAGGTTTAAAAACAAAGCATTTTTAAAAGTAACTATTAAAACATTCCTTTTTCATTTCTAGAACATTGGTAAAATTAGTTGTGGCTTTCTTTTAAAGAGAATGAGCACAATTTCTTTGTATGTTAATGTTTATTTTTATATATGCGTGTGTGTATATATATATATATATATATATATGTATTTACATGCACATATGTGGTTGGTTTACTCATAGAAATCATATAAGCAACCATGTTTTTAGTTTTAAAAGCAGAATAGGCTTTCTGATGATAGTAACTAAGCACCAATCTTGTACCCTCACAGGTGCCCTCAGTAGTGCTTGATTAAATCACTATAACCATTCTCTTTATTTCATACATTCAGTGGAACCTAAGAGTTTAAAACATGAACTCTGAAGTTCAACAGGATAGGTTAAAGCCACCACTTCGTTATTAAGTGAGATAAAAACGTTACTAATACTTCTAAGCTTCAATCTTCTCAAAGAAGAATAACAGGATGATGCAATAGACCTAACAGTGACATACTAGCTACCTCTCCACTCAAAATCTTTTCTACCCAGTGATTTTCACCTATATTGATTTATCCAGAACTATACCATGAATCTACTCTTAGCTGTAAAGGAGTTTGGAAACCAAGCATTTTAAGCTGGGTTCATGGCCAATTTAAAAACACTTTTTTTTTAATTAGAGAAAGAGAATAAATATTTATTGATAATTAGAAAGCTTTCTGAGGATAATAATTTGCCCAAGAGGACAATAACATCCACTTTACAAATACTAATATGAGCACGCATGCGCGTTCACACACGCACACAAATACCACACAGAATCAAAAACATAATACTTTGTAGAGTGTACATTCATAAAATAGTATATGAAAAATCTTCCTCAATCTTCAAAGATTGGAATAAATGTCTGAAAAATGGATTGACTTAGAGAACAGTTTTCTGGACAATTGCATAGAACATGTATATAACATTAGCGGTATTATTTTAAAGAATTCCAACTAAGTCACTAGGTTAAGTATTTTGGTAATGACTCCAGAAAAACTTTCCTATAATTTTATATGTTTGGAATTTAATCTTGGATTTCTTTTATTTTAATGCATTTGATGTCACTAAGAAAGTATAATAGTGTTCTTGCTTTCATATACAATACTTTTTAGTTCCACGTAAGTACAATATGATGTTTAATGACAATTGGGAAACCCTTGGAAAAGTCTAAATTAGAAAATTTAAGTTATATTTGATACTATTTGAAGAAGCAAATGGAATTTGGCTCTGGGAATTATTCCAGCCTACTGTTCCAGCTTTTAAACTTCAGTGGAATTCACTTTACAGAATTTTGTACTCAGAAAAACTTAGTTCCAGTGAGCTTCCCAACCTATACTGTGGTACTCTAGCTGATGCAAGTCGACTGCAGGTATTCAGAGAAGAGATTCCCTTCAACCACCATCCTGGGGCTGGTCTCCTAGTCCTAACACAGGCTTCTTCCTATCCCAGCTATTTGGCATAAAATGAGAATTTAAAAAATCACTATATATATATTAAAAGTCACAATTAACATGAAATATTTATCAAGCACCAATGGAACTAATCAATATCACTTTAAGTACATTCTCCCAAAGACTGAAGATATCTGCAAACTCATACTAGATCACAGGAAAGGCAAATCTGTAATTTATTGTTTTCCAAATGTTAGATGTACTGCTTTTATGATGTTATGTCTTTCTCCCTAGTGAGATTGTGTACCTCAATGCAGGGACTGAGTGTCACTTACCAGGCTACAAAGTTGCATAAAATTGGTACATACTGAGGGCCTTTCATCAATAATCAACATAAAACACATTCTCTTTTATATTTATGATCTAGACATTTTTTGTACTAATAAATATCATCTGTGATATTTTGTTAAAAATAAAAGTTGTTCAGATATCTCCTGTTTTGTTTCTCCTGAAGAAGTTATATAGAATAATTTTGTAAGACATTAATTTTTATTTATTTGTTTTAGGCTTCATTTTGACATAATTATAAAAGCATGGAATATAATTTGTTCTTATTTAGTCTCCAGTACTTCCCCTTTTCCTCTCCTCCTTACTCTTCTTGTTCCCTTTACTCTATCCTACTGATCTTTCTGCTATTTTTTTATATAGTTAATGTGTTATGGGTATACATAATGATGAATTCATATTAAGTATGTTATTTTCCATGCACTCTTGTTTTTATTGGTTATGGATCCAATTTCATCATTAGAGATGGAATCAGGACTGATAGTCCTGCCCTATGCTTGTTGAACTTCCAGAGCTTAGAAGTGTCTGGAAAATCAGGTGTCTCAGCACTTAATGATTTACAAATGAGAAATCTGAAATCAAAAAGGTTCAGGTTTTCCATATAAGAAATATTTGTTAAATATCTGTCATATACTTACCCCCAGGCTAAATACTGGGAATGAATAGGCAAATTAGAAATAATCGATGGGCAAATGCCTGTAATCCCAGCAGCTAGAGAAGCTGAGGCAGGAGGATCACGAGTTCAAAGCCAGTCTGAGCAAAATCAAGGAGCTAAGCAACTCAGCAAGACCCTGTCTCTAAGTAAAATACAAAATAGAGCTGGAGATGTGGCTCAGCATTCAAGTGTCCCTGAGTTCAATCTCTAGCACCTCCCCCACCAAAGAATTAGAAACAATCACATAAGGATTACTTGTGGTATTGTACATTGTGCCTGGAACAGAGCACCTGGACTAAATGCATTCGTACAAAAATTATTGAAATTTTTACATTTAATGGTGTGGCTCCCAATGCTCCTAGACTGAAGTAGATTCAAGGGGGGTGACCCTGAGGACTGATTGGCAGAGAAGGATTCCTTAAGGGTTTCACTCTCACTCTAAGACAACTAAAGTCTTGATTATTATCACTATGCAGAAGTGACTGAAACAGGAATTTGAAGCTTTGACTCCTTTTTAGAAGATTTTAATCTATAATTTTAGGTTCTTACTGCTAAATACAAATATCACTATGTTCAAAATTGTAGGGAAAAATAATAGTGGAAGAAGAGCCTTTTTCAGTTCCATAGTGTTTTATTATACTAGAAGTAATAAAACGTACTATATTAAGAAAATATGTGTATCACAGGAATGGCAAGAGTATAGGAAAGAGAACCCTACTGCCAACACTTCTAGTGTTCTCTGGTACTGCGTGGGGGAGGGCATGTAAAATTTTCCAAAGGATACTCAAGCAAGAATATAGACCCTGATCATGTTTGCCTGTTTTTCTTGAAAAGATTTCTGCCTCCAATATGTTTTGAATTGGTCACATGCATCATTATAGAGTCTTAGAAACAAAAAGTGCTGAATTCTTTTTCATTCACACTCATGATATGCATTCAGTTTTAAAAGAAATTCTATTGGGGGCTGGGGATGTGGCTCAAGTGGTAGCATGCCTGTCTGGCATGTGTGCGGCCCGGGGTTCGATCCTCAGCACCACATACAAACAAATATGTTGTGTCTGCTGATAAATAAAAAAATAGATATTAAAGAATTCTCTCTCTCTCTCCCACCCTCACTCACTCTCTCTTTAAAAAAATAAAAAAAATAAATAAATAAGAAATTCTATTGCTACTACATCAGAAATGACATTCAGATCTGACTTTTCTCTCTCTATTCCCTTCATAAATTTCAATGTCAATTCATGGATGAAAACAGAAGTAGTCACTTATTTGACTATTTTTCTCACCTCTCTTTTGGTCCTTCATACTACCATCAACTATTTTCATTAAACCACATTAAAACCACATCTTTCTACTAACAGAGAAAGAAAAACTTAGAGCACTTTGTGCTACATAGATGAAAATACAAATTTGTTCAGGAGATATAAAATAAGCCATTTGCTTGATTAAATTTTAAAAGTTTAAAAGCTTTGAGTTCCTGGCCCCTTATTCACACACTAGCAATTCTTCTCCTGGTGTAATTTAAATAACTGAATGTCCTAGCTCAGACTGCCATAACAATGTACCGTTGACTGGGTGTCTTAAGCAACTGAGATTCATTTTCTCTCAAATGAGAGAAATTTGCCTTTTTCTGCTGAACTGAAGTAAGCCACACAGTCATTGATTGAGGAGCTGGACAACAGTGTTATCATAGAGGCAGGGCTGTCTTGGTGAGGTTACATCATGGAAATAAAATCTCACACACATTAAAGCTCATTTCTTGAGCTGAGTATGTAGCCCAGTGAAAGGGCTCTTACCTGGTATGTGTGAGGCCTAGGTTGCCTCCTCAACACCACACATACATAAGAAAAGTCATTTCTTCTCTAATGGGAAAGAACTAGTAAGATATAGAGGCAAGGTTAGATACTTATCACTACTAAATTTTTTCTAGCTAATGAGACAAGGCAGAAATGAGAAAAATGGGAGAACTGTTTTTGTGTTGCTGTCTATCATTTTGTTGGTTTGATTGTTTGATTCTTTCTTCATGATGTAAAAACTCAGGGAGAGAACAAAAAGTTTGGAGTTAAATGAAACAGTACAGAGCTTAAAAGTTTTTGTTAATTGTGTAGAATAATTACTTAGTGTTTCTCTGGAGTCAAGGGCCAATATTTAAAAGATTTTTTCATGGTATAAATTAATAAGCTGAAGATTAATTCATACTAGAAAGAAAATAAACATAACTGAATTAAATTTTTTTTTTCTAGAGAAGGGACTTTCTGTGTTTAAAAAAATATACTGACAAGCCATTCAGAGTAAGAAATGGGCCACTAATAACATGGTTTGGGATAAGACCAAAAGAGGAGCTTTAAACTACTCAGAAATTGACCATGAGTGGTATGAGAACACCCTAGGAGAGAAGAGAGAATGGGAGAGAATCAACAGCCATCTCACAAAAATAAAGTGCTACCGGGTGCGTAGACTTCTTTCTCACCAGTTCTAGATTCTAAAGTAAATGCAGGAGTCAGATAAGAATTGACACATTAACGTGAGCAGGTGTGATCTGGATTTGCAAAATGTGACTTAAATATGGATCCAAGTGGGACTTTCTGCTTCTTCCCTCATGTGGTAAACTGAGCTCAAACAAGCCAAGCAACAAAGTCTTGGATGGGATATAAACAGAAGAAATCCTGGATTTCCCCAACTCTTGCTGCTGTCATAGGAAGTGACAGTCATCAGGAAATCTCAGGTGCTGACTTGGCTGCTATGGGTAGGGTGATTCATAGGGAAACAGAAACAAAGGAGTAGGTGCAGTGGGCTATTGCTGGAGAACCTGCCTTTTGTCAAATACACCAATAGTCTATAGGTGGTAGTTAATAACAGGGTTCCCATCAGTAATGGAGGCCCTGAGGCAAGATTGTATAGCACCAGATACCATGAGACAAAAACCTGCCACCAGGAGTCTACTGGCCCTGCACGACACCAAGCCTCTGATAGGAGAGAAGAATATGATTTGTAAAAATACCAAGGCTGTACTTTTCACTACCAAAGAGAAGGTCCTAACAGAAACACATGTATAAATGTCCCAGAGAAAAAGGAACTGCTACATCCATTGAGCTGCCCTGACTGAGCATAGCTAGAGCTGGCAGGCATCTGCCCAAATTTAAGGGAGTCAAAAAGGGGAGTTTTTTAATATATCTCTCTCATTGCCATGTTTATACCTATCTGTAGGAGCCATTCCAGGAGCCAACCCTGATAGTTTGGATTTTGTTATCAGTATAGGCATCTAAAAACAAGGCCCAATCCCTTGTCATCACAAGCGATTTGCAACTTTTAGAGGACCAGCAGAACAAAATCCAGACAGAGTGATCAGTATCTTAGGAGGTCATGGAAATGGTGATGTCTTCCTCATGTGACTTCACAACTAAGAACTTCAGACTAAAGAACAAGACATACATTGAAGAAACTTGGAAGGGGGGGTACTGAGATCATCCACTTCTGTGGGGAAAACTAGCATGATTTGGTAAGAACATGAAGATGACCTCAATTTGTTTCCACAGTCTTATTTGGCTGTGTTATTTGGTTACATTTAATTTAATTTATTCATTTTCTGCCTTTTCATTCTCCTGATACTATTCCTCTTTCCTAGGTAGCTATAAAGTTGTGATATTTTAAGATCGTCTTCAATTCAACTCTTAGAAGAGAGCAGGGCAATGAGGTTAGGAAATCTGAAGCTGGTGGAACCCAGAAGGGAGAAGTGGCAGCTTGGGCACAGGATGCTCAAGTGGCAGCAGGAACGGTGCTCAGTACTCTGTCAGCCCAGCATGTGCTAATGAAAACAAGTTTTTAAATAATGACTTCCCTAAGGGGTGCTAATGGCTCAGTTTCACCCACCTGGGGCATTGTTGATCATAGACATAATCAGATGGGATCTTCTCAGACTTGTGTGTGTGTGGTGGGGGGGCAGGCTGTGTTTGTAACAAGGTTCTGACACCTGTCTTCCTAACTCAGATGACTACCACAAGCTAGCAAAGATATGAAAATTGTTCTGATTAATCCTTCCCTTATTTAGAATGCTGTCTAGAGAAGACTGAGGAGGGGAGGAAAGGAAAAAGAAAGAAGGGAGAAAGACAATGCCCTGTTTTCTATTTTCTGGACTAATAAGTTATTCAATGCAGTCCTGCCATTCTGTTGTCAATATTACCCATAAATCAAAATCGGTTTTAAAATTTATTTAAACTTTTTAGGACATTATCTTATTGAAAATAGAAATAATTTTCTATCCCAAAGTAAAATATGAACTTCTTAAATTTCCATGGGAAAAAAATGTCCAAATGGCAAACACTTCCATAATTTTTGGAAAACCTCAGGTAGTCATGTCAATAAACCCCTGTGTGATCACTGATATTTTGATTATATCACATTGCCTTACTTAGATATAAAGTTCATCTCTCTCTTATTACATCAGAGTGATCATGGAAAATATAAAACATAAAAAAGTAAAAAACATGAGTCTAGATGGAAGTATTAAATAATGCATGCATTTTAAGAACACTGACAGAGGATAATTAATGGTACCAAGACTAGCAAGTAAAATTAAACCACCTCTTCTTCAGTTTACTCCAAGACACCAAGAAAGTGTTTTCACAGTTGTCAGGAGCTCCAGATGACAAGAAGTCCAGCTGAATAAAGAGAAAGAAAAAGTTACTAGTAATATGAGTTGACATCAAAAGTTCTATGGAATTTCAAACTTAAGTAGATATCTTGAAAAACGAAAGTGTAAAAAATAAAATGAACTAGAATGTTACATTTTTTCATCTTTAGGACTTGAATGGAACATTTTTATAGGCTTACATAGAAATTTTAACCAAAAAATTGATACTTAATGGGAATTCAGCTTACTCTGAAGAACTAACCTAAAGTAAAATATTTAAATATGTAAAAAAAAAAATTTTTTCCTCTAATCAAGAAAGCTGTTGTTCTAAGAAAAGGCAAGTTTCATTTATAATTAAAGCTAGGTTTATTATATATAATAGGATATAGTGAACATAAATTTAGGACCATCAGGACACAATAAAACAAAATGAGGGATTAATATATAATTTTATAGAAACTAAGCATTCAAATATTCTGGTTGAATTGATCTATCTAAAATAGGTAGAAGTTTCCTGAAAGTACTATGGATAAAGTTTAGTCTTGATCAATTGACTTTTACAATTATACAATTGCCCAGGTCATTTACATGGTGAGAAAGAACTTTAATAATTTGATTGATTAATGATAGAGGCTTTTTTTTCCCCTTAAAGTTACTACTACTGAAGTAATTTTTTTTTTCTTTTTTCCCCCCTTTGGTACTGGTGGTCTAATGCAGGAGCTCTTTACCAATGAGCAAAATTCCAGTCCTTTATTTTATACATATACTTATATGTATAAAATACATGTAAGTATATACATATACTTATATTCCTAAGAGGAGACTGCTCTGATATTTTGAACTACAATTACTCTAATTTCTATAGCAGTAGTTTCTCTCATAAATGAATAAACTCTTATACTTGTATGAGATCTCTGATGACCTCTTTACTCCTAAGCTCTAAAAGTTGGTTTGTGAAAGGATGGGGCCACAAGCTAGCATTAAAATTTTACTTTGGTGAGAACCAGCCAAACTTCAGATGATTACCTATACTTGTATCCATTGTCTTGCTACCTATTTCTTAATTTGTTTGTATTATTTATGTTGACTGCAGTTTTGTGGCCTTAATACAGCACACTGATAAGGTTGCCATAATGAAATATCAAACTGAAGATTACAACGCTTTTGCCTGGAAAGGTAAAATTTATTGAAAAAAGTTCACTTTCAACTACGATCTGTAGTATGTTACCTTCATTTATTCATTCAACAAACATACATTGAGTTTCTGTTGTGTTGTAGAATAATGCTCAACATTGGCAATGCAGCAGTGACCAACTTGGAGACCAGTGTTTTGGGATTCCTGGTCTCCTGGTGGACCCAGACTACTAAAAACATAATTACATTGTACTGTTGCGTGATACCGAGTTTTGTACATAAGTTAAATTTTAGTATAGGAAGTGATGTATCAAAGGTGAGACCCAAAGAAGGTATGAAGGTTATGTGGGAAAAGCACAGTGTAGTGGTACACTGACTTTTATTTATGGAAAAAAACCCACAAATATTTCTTAATATACCATACAGCCTCTTAGTATAGAGCAACAGACCAAACATGCCACTTCTCTGTTCTTGTGGATTTGTATTCTCTATGGGGAGCAAATAAAACCAATCATAGACATTTAGATCAGTAATTTTACGTGGCAAAAGAGCTATGAATAATTAAACAGGGTCATAGTGAACATTTGTTTTCCTTTTAGCATTTTTTTTTTGCTTTGATGTTTTTTCAGGGGTTTACTCTGTGCACATGTAGTTCATAGACCTCTGGGGAAGCTGATGTCTCACCTCATACCTGGCATAAACCTAACCACTCTAAAAGTGATTTTATGTCTTTGAAAATAACTGGTTTAATAATCTAGACCTAAGTAAAGTCAGTGCATTCCTCTGACCTGGCTTAGTTTAGGAAGGGCAAAGTATCACAATCTAGAAACTAAAACAGAATGGGAAGATTCTTCAAATCTCTGGAAAGAGAGAGTTGACTCACACTTATGAGACCATCACTGAAAATAAAAGTGTCCTCTTTGTTCCTAAAGTTGTGATATATATAACTGCTGCAGCCACATCTCTATGTGCTTGATAGACTCTCAAGGAAGCTGTTTGAACCAACGGATTTCCAACTGTCTCTGGATATTACAGTTACACAAGGCAATTATCACACTTACACAAATTGATATCACTCCAAATTTCTGATACTCATCTGAACACATTGTGAATGCAAACAAAGAAAATGGTTAAAATATTAGAAAAGACCTGGTGGGAGATGGAGGGCCTGGGGTGGGATGGGGGACTCCCATGTAGGCTGGCAGGTCAAGAGGTCTCTGTGAAGAGGTGATAGTTAAACTGAGACTGTCGCGACCCCTTGCCCGCAAGGAAGACGCAACTCAGGAATCTTCTTTCAGCAGTTTATTCAGGCCCTTGATATTTCTTCTAATCTCTCCCTCTGGTCAGATGCCCCTCCCATCCTTAATAAGGCATCCCAAGCCCCAATGCGAAGCTGCCACGTGGAACTTTCTCACAGGGTGCTGAGAAACCATGCACCAACTCTCCCAAAGAAGGAGTTGTTTGTTACAGACCACAGTGGAGCCAGCGCCATCTTGCAATGGCGACCATAATCTGCAGAAACGGCTCACCACATGAGACAAGATGTGAACCACATAGGCCCTGGGAGCAGAACTTTCCAAAAAGCAGAAAGAACAGCTCAACAGTCAACCAAGAATGCAGAGGTGTGAGACTTCAGATGAACACATACTAACTGATTAAAAAGCAAAACAAACAAAAAAATGTGTCACACGTAGAGAAGGTTAGGATTCATTTTTAAGAGATTTAAAGTATTTTTTGAAGTTTGGGGATAACAAATTGTCTTTTTCTTCTATGTATTTTTCTTCTTTTTAATTCTGATTTCTTATATATGATAGCAGAATGCATTACAATTCATGTTATACATAGAGAGCACAAATATTCATATCTCTAGTTGAATACAAAGTACATTTACACCATTTGTGTCCTCATACATGTACTTACAGTAGTGATGTTCCTCTCTTTCCACCATCTTTTGTACCCCCATCCCCTTCCATTCCTCTTCTACCCCTTTGCCCTGCCTAGAGTTCATGTAATTCTCCCATGTTCCCTCTCCCAATCCCACTATGAATTAGCGTCCTTATATCAAATAAAACATTTGGCATTTGCTTTTGGGGGATTAGCTAACTTCACTTAGCATTATATTCTCCAACTTTACCCATTTATCTGCAAATGCCATGATTTTATTGTCTTTTATTGCTGAGTAATATTCCATTGTGTAATATTAAATCTGATGTTTTCAACTGCAGCTATAAGGTGTTAGGTAATAAACAGTAACCACATTGCATTCTATAGTGTAAAGAAAATTAAAATGGAATTAATGCCATTCTTGTTTCATCTTTTGTAAATCTATTTCAAAAGTCTTGATGACAAAAATTTTATAGAAATATTTTTTTCATAGAAAACATGATGCCATTCAGTTGGTAAAATTAGTTAATAAGAAGAGATCCAAATTCTTATAGTTTTAATGAAAAATGAAGGAGGACTAGGAAATATGTCCTGTTTTTAATTATTTCAGAAATCAAAATAATTTAAAATTGCAGGATATAGCTGTCAACAAATGTTTTTATTTCTCTGGAATGATCTCTTTTCAAGACAACATTATACTAAGAATAGGATAATTGAGATAATTAAGGAGACATGGCGTTAAGAGTGAGAGATAAATTTAACGGATGCATTAAATATATTTTAGAATTTTCATATTGTTATTTTTAAGAAGTTGTAAGTCATAAATATATTCTTTTAGGTAGTCATATCTTCACTAAAATATTCACTGTGGAAACATACAAATTTCCCACAATATGTACTGACATCCTCTGGGTGTAATGCACTATGCTAGGGACCTCATAGACAAGTACAAAAAAATTAACATGATTCTCTTCCAAACCAAAAATGTCACAGAGACTCAGAAAGGAATATGGAGATACAAAGAAAGATGAGGGCAAGCTTTTAAAAACAACAATTCTGTTTTTCAAAAAATGAGATGCATCTGGATCCTAAGCTCTATTCTTCACGTGAAGTAATGTCCTCATTCAGAGAGGAAGGTAGAATTGACTGATTTTCACATTTACAGAATACTCCTCATATGACCTCATTTAAAATTCTTCCTGCCCCTATGCTTATGAGACTTTGAGATAAGTGTATTTTCCTACTTCCAGAGAAACAGTGCTCAGGGCAGTTAACAATCTCCTCCAGTGATGTCAAGAACAGAGCCTGGCTTCCAATTCCAATTGATACCAAACCACGACTGCAAATGTCTGTTGTTTTATGTGTTTTCCAAATGTATGGACAATTATATAGATTTTAAAACAATATTATTGATTCTGTTTATGTTAACATATGAGTTTTTATACAAGACCTGTGCTTTGGAAATCAGAATAAATCTTTTAAAAATGAGAATCCATCTCATTTTAAAAGCTAAAGGTTAATGCTGGCAAAATGGAAATAATCTTAAAATAATTTTGTAAAAACAGATTAAGTCAATGGAAGTGTAACTGATGTGATTCTGCAATTTGTATACGGGGTAAAAATGGGAGTTCATAACCCACTTGAATCAAAGTGTGAAATATGATATATCAAGAACTATGTAATGTTTTGAACAACCAACAATAAAAAAAAAATAAATAAAATAAAAAAAAACAGATTAAGTACAGAAAGTTGAAAAAGTTGTAGATCTCAAGTGATGTTTGCGCATTTTTATAGCTTGTAAACTGTTACCAAAGGTAAAATTGTAAGTCTATAAATGTAGATAAAAACCAATGAAGATTTTCCAATATTTTTATTGTCTCAAAAGTATTTTTCCATGATTGCAGTTTGATGAAAGGCAGTCTTATGCATCAGTATTTTGTGTTAATTGCTGAATTTTGTGCTGCATATTGGATAGTACATTTTAAGATTAACCCATGGAGATATTACTACTACTAGCATAGTAATAGTCAGATATAACTACTCCATAGGTGGAGGAATGGGTTAAACTGGGTTGGAAAAGCCAATGTAACTAATGTAGAACAAACAAAATCAGGTGTTGCCATTAAGTTGACACAATTTAGTCCTCTATTGCTGGAAGAAAAAAGCTTAAAAGATAAAGGTGTGAAAGATTCTTTTGTCATGGCAGCTTCTCAGCAATTTTAACAGCTACTTGATACATAGTCTCTTGCATGGTGACAGTAAACTCATGAGATGACAATTCAGCTACTGTCTTGGTCTGTAGGATTGATTTTACAGCAAACCTTGAGATCAAGAATATAGCAATTACATTGAAGTATGTAAAACAGTATGTTTTGCTCCATTTCTAAATGTTTAGCTGTTGAGGTTTTGCTTTTTTATCTAGCTTCTTCTCAGTCTCATAAAACGATTGGGTAAAACTTTCATCAATGTACTGTTAGATGTGAACAGTGAAGAAAAGTATATAAAAACTATGAAGTTGGTAATGAATCTATCTTCCCTGAAAAATATGCTCATTAATTGAGAAGATTATTAAATCAGTGAATCTAATATGGAAATCTGTTTCGAGTAATCTAAATAAAGCTGTATATTTACATAGTAAGTAAACATTTTAGAAAATTTACCCAATACAGAAAAAAAGGGGGTTCCCTCTTTTAATATTCCAAGAGGAGGTGAAAAAAGGCCATTAGATATGTTGGAGTTAAAGAGCTTTAAAAAGAAATTGCTTCAGTTAATTGTCATGATTAAACAACTTAAATTCCACTCTTAGGTCCTACTTAGCTGCCTTGTTTGGACTGTGAAAAGATTTTTATTTCTGAGATTGAGAAAGGCAGATTTCCTCAAAAGACATTTCTAGTGACTTAATTGATCCCTCTGAGGAAGTGTGTTCCAGCTAAGGAGACCAGAGTGTATTTTTTTTGTTGGATCAGATTCCAAAGCAGACATTTATGGGGGAATTCTTCCATTACACTCTCAGCTGCGAGGCCAGTTGGTTAGTTTGCTGCCAGTGAGTCGAAGGTCATGAGTTTGATAGTTGCACACAGCACTGCTCCACAGGGAGAAACTCTGTAACAAAGACATAGATCACAGCATTATCTCTGCCACTGCCCAGGGGTGTTCCCTTGTGAGCTAGTCCCTAAAGAGCAACCCACTCTATCAAGAACTGATTGTCCCCAGTGAGCTCACTCCTCAAATCATTTCTGCTGAAATGTACAATCTACCAATCACAAAGAAAATGGGATTGGATCTTTAGTGTTTTAAGAAAAACCTTGAAAAAAATGACACCAGAATTTTAACTGACCAGCTCAGTTGTAGTTGTTTGAAAAGTGGACTAGATTTTTTTTATTTTTTTATTTTTTTTTTCAGGTGGTTGGGTGTGAGATACTTCTAGTCTAAGGTGGTAAAACAAGGATGCTAAACAAAGAATCAGTGGTTTTAGAACAATATTTTAAAAATATATCCACACGTGGTGAATTTTAAAAACATGTGGCTTATGTTATAAAGTTGAGATGCCTTTATTCATTACCATTTTAAAAACTATTTCATTTAATTAATTCAGTGTTTAGTCAGTTCTTCATGGGAGAATTTTGTTTTTGACCTGTCTTATACATTTTTAACTCAAAAGTGAAGCCAGAATTACACAGGCAGATAGGCAAGGGTCAGATCCAGAGAATGGAGGGATTGAAATGTTAATTTCTTCAGAGCCCTTCCTCCACCCTTATCAAGAACCTGTCCCTGCTCCAACCTGTTGCTAAGGTAACCTGTCCCAGGGATTGTCCCTCCATACAGGGAGTTGTTAATTAAGCCCCCCTTCCCTGTTCCCTCAGCTCACCTGTTTCCCACCTTTTGGCCTTAGCACTGAGCAGTTTCTGAGCCTAGTGGTATTCGCAGGAAGGAGAGAGATAAGGGGGAAGAGAGCAGGAGAACAAAGAAAGCCCAGGACATATATAAAAAAGGCAGAACATCTTCACTTCCTGGGATACCAGGATACAAGCTATGGCTCCCTTCTCCCTCTCGGGAGAAGTCTATGTTACCCCCTTTAAAAATAAACCCTGCTTTATATGCTTGCTTTGGCGAGCTTCTCTAATGTTACACTTAAACATGTGAGGAAGCAGGACTCATCACCTATATCACAAGCATATGAAATACTGGAACTCAATGATACAGAACATTGGTTGTGACTTTACCACTCGCCCTGCCACATAGTTGTCAACTAAATCCTACTAATTACATCTTGGGCAGCTCTGGAACTGTTGTACATGGACAATACTTAGGACAGGCTCTCCCACTTCCTAATCTAAATGTATTATTCCCCTCCTGTCGGTCTGCCTGCCTATAAAATTATATTTCCAGAATGATCTTTCCAGAACACAATTTTTACCATGTCGTTTCCTAGCTTCTTGTTTTCTTTAGATAAATGTGAGACTCTTTGTCATCCATGCACCATCAAGCTCAGCCTCTACCACCCAGTTATATGGAATTAGTTTCAGTTTCAGAAATATACTGACCATAGCAATGTCCTACTCACTTACAAACTGTCTGAAATCTGCTTGCCTCCCCAAAAGGCCTTCCCACTCCTTTCTTCCTTGTAAAACAAAAATCAAACAACTGTTCCTTTTGCTTCTTCCTTAGAATATTTGGGCCCCTCCACAGCTCCAAGGAATGAATTGATTAGTTTAAGCCCATGGTGGTTCTCTCAACATGCTAACCTTTCAATCAGAGGGATGGTCTTCTAAAGACTTGCCCTTAAAAGGAACAAAACAAGACTTTCCCTTTGTTCCTACTCTCAGATGATGTTTTGGGAGGATGAGAAACTCTAAATAGTTTAAAGGGACAACACTAACTGTGAATAGCAGAGCAGAAAGAGAAACTTGGCTCTGTAATAATGTCCTAAAGTCACTAAATTAACTCCATACTGACTGTCTAATCATGCTATGAAAAATGAAAATTTTCATGTTCTTTAAGCCTCTTTGAGACAGGGTTTTTTTTTTTTTTGCCTCCCAAAGGCAAATAATTGATACAATCCCCCATGGCTCCTATGAGGCTTTAGTTGGGTAATATATACTTCATTTTTTGTTAATATTCACCTCCTCTAAAAACTTTTCTTAATTGCCATGTCCTTAGAATTTACCTTCCCTATTGAACGGGCACTTCACAGAAGAAGAAATAAGTGTAGTCAATAAACATATGAAAAAATGTTCAGCATCTATAGCAATTGGAGAAATGCAAATTAAAACTACACTGAGTTTCCATCTCACTCCCTTCAGAATGGCAATTATCAAGAATACAAGTGACAATAAATGTTGCTGAGGATGTGGGGGAAAAGGTACACTCATACCTTGTTGATGGAACTGCAAAGTGGTACAACCAGCAGTATGGAGATTCCTCAGAAAACTTGGAATGGAACCACAATTTGACCTAGTTATCCCACTACTTGGTATATACCCAAAGACTTAAATTCAGCATGTTATGGTGATACAGACATCAATGTTTATAGCAGCTTAATTCATAATAGCTAAGCTAAAAACCAACCTAGTTGCCCTTCAACAGATGAATAAATAAAGAAAATATGGTTTATAAACACAATGGAATATTACTCAGCCAAAAAGAAAAATGAAATTATGCCATTTGCTGATAAATGGATGGAACTTGAGATCATCATGCTTAGTGAAATAAGCTAATCCACAAAACCAAAAGCAGAATGCCCTCTCTGATGTGAGATGCTAATACATAATAAAGGGATGGGAGGAAAGAATAGAAGTTCTTTGGATTAGACAAAGGGGTATGAAAGAAAGGGAGGTGGAATCGGAATTGGAACAACAGAAAATTTGGGCATAACTTTTCTGTATTCTTATGTGAATACATGAGCAGTGTAACTCCACATCATGTACAAACACGAATGGGATCCTAATTAGAATAAGTTATACTCCATGTATGTATAATATGTCAAAATACACTCTACTGTCATGTTAATATAAAAAAAGACAAATGACAGAATTTACCTTCTCTTTCGTGTAATTACAGATTTTGCATACAGGTGCTAGACCTATCTGGTAGTGTTGCAATACTGTGCTCACAAACTCAAGGCATCTTTTGTGCACTTGGTATAATGTTCTGCCACCTAGTATGAACAAAGCAAGGGAAAACAAATCACAGTTTAAACTGATCATTTTGCCAAAGTTATGTAGCTCCAGAACTGACCATCTAAATGAAAGACAAGTCATTTTTGTTGATGAAGGTAAATGATGGGTCTACAGGCATAAAAATGTTATTTAATCATAAAACAACAAATCTATAGAAAATTCACATCTAACATATACTTGATAATACTATGTAATTTCAAATTATTTTAACATTTTACATTGGTAAAAATTATTTTGCCTTTCAAAGTTTTTAATATACAAAATTATATTTTGTTCCTGAATGTACCTTTTCATATAGAGGAGAGCAGTTTTTTCATATGTATTTTCCAGGTAGGATTCTCCTAAGTCCTAGAAAGAACAATCCATCTGCCCAGAGGAGCCCATTTTCCAAAATATTACATCCTTTCAAGGCGTACATCCTTTTCTCAGGTCAATTCTCTTCCCAGCTCACTACCAGATTATGTTGGCATATAGTGTTTTGTGCACATCAGACTCAATAGAGAACTTGTTTAGGAACAGAAACAAGCCCCACTCCAGTCAAATGCAATCAGGTTCCCTGGTGGGTGGAGCTTGAGTACAAGCTCAGTACATAAACCTCCACCAAAGGACAGGGGATATGGCTCACAGCTCTAAAGGAGTGCTGCACAAACTATAGCCCCACATTGTCCCCCAGTGCCCTCAGTAGAATAATTTGACAGGGTTGTTAAAAAGTCCAGCCCCATTTTGACATACAGCTGAGGAAACTGCTTCTGAAAGTTTAACAGGTGATGGATATGCAAGATTTAGAGCCACTGTTCTATTGCTTCACTTTTACACAGTTCATTTTTGCAGCTGCTATCATCTACTATCACACTTATTTATTTTCCCTAGTCACGAACCATTATTGGAGTGAGACTGACACCTGTTCCTTTTGCCATCTGTCAACTAAGACATGCTACTTCCAAATGGATCTATGGCAATAGCTAAGCAGACCAGATAAATATGAATGTCCTCCAAGAAGTTAGCATCAGTTATTTGAATTGAAATATACAGGGGAAAATTGACCTTCAGGATCCTATACACTTTCTACTTTGGAAGAAGTGGTAGTAGTTTCTATTTCCCCGCACATGAGTGCTACGTCATGAGAATTGAATTGATGGAATTCAGTTTTCCTTGTTAAGCAACTGGAGAAAAATTCTTTATTGTACATAAAACTGATGATGTGTAAGTATTCCTATCAGTTGTCTATAATTGTATAAAAGTCTAACACAGGCTTAGCAAGTAAAAGCAGCACAATTTTTTTTTCTTATAGCTTTCATGGTTTCTGAGTCCAGGCATAGCTTAACTGAGTCCTCTGCTCAGAGCCTCATAAGAGTGTGATCAGGATGTCAACCAGGAATTACTCTCAGCAAATAAAGGTTGCCTGAAAAATCACTGCCATATAGGTCCCTGATAACATGGCTTTCTTCAGGATTGACAGAAAAATACCTGATTTTAGGCTTTCTTTTTTTGCTATTTATTATTTTCATTGGGACATATATGTATATGTACAGAATACCTACTGACAGAATCCTCTTTTATAATTTCATTTGATTCTCAAAAAGAGGACAGCAAAATAACTTAGGTCACTAGTACTCTACAAAAATAAAACTGATTAAAGAGTTGTAATTATCAGTATCATACAATGTTAGCAACCATTCATCTGCTCTGAAAATACATCTCTATCAACCCAAAGAACACTCTTGATTAGGTTAGTCCCACCCAGGGAATATCACTTTTGATTAACTAAAAGTCAACTGATTAGAGATGTTAATTATATGTGTAAAACCCCTTCACCTTTACCTTATAATGTAAACTAATCAAAGGAGTGAAATCCATCCTCTTAAGAGGCTTCACCTGTACTCAAAGCCTGGTTATTATGCAGGTCATGTACACCACGGGGCCAGAACTTGGAAGCAATCTTAGATTCCTGCCTACATCAATAAAAGTATTTTCATTGTGGAAAGTTTTTATAATAGCTATTGTTTTTTATTAAAAATAGGTATATGTCAGATGAAAAAAAAAGTAAAAATGAATATGTAATGGAATTATGATTGTCTTTCACAACTGACTTTTGGTCCCCTTTGCTGTTTGCTAGCAATATTTTAAAAGATTCATACATAGGTATCCAGAATATTCTATGCATGTATGTGTTTTAATACTGATTTGCATATTTCTTTGTTTTTCACTTAACCATCTCCAAGACATAACATTAACACCATATGTTTCTACCATACCCATAAACATGTGTATTTGTATTATATTTCATTACACATTTGTATCATAAATATTGAACTAGTCCTATTTAATAGAAATATAAGTATTTGTTCTTTTGTCATTGAAAATATTTACACTATATATGTCTTTATGCACATGTGTTTTTATGTTATGGGATGAATTCCTGAAAGTAGGATTTTTTTAATAACTAAGTGCTTTCAACATGCTGAAAAATATTTTTTGAATAAATATTTCAAAGATGTATCAGATTACAACTCCAGTTTTCTTCCATTCTTGACAATACTATATTAGAAAATATTTGGCTTCCTTAGTCTGATAGGTAAATGAAGATCCTTCATTATTGCCATCATTCATGTTTCCTTAAGTAAGAGCATGCTTGAATGCCATTAAATATGTTTAAAGTCATTATATTTATTTTTTGCTGAATTTCTTTTTTATGTCCTTTACTAATTTTTATTCAAAGGCATTTCTTACCCTCTGGCACATAGCAGAATACTCAAGGAGAATTCTGTGAGAAACAGAAAGTATAATATTTTGATAACATTATGACTTATTAAAGTATAATAAGTCATAATGAACATTTAGAGATGTAAGAAAAATCCATGATTGGACCTTCTGTAAGGGTCCGGCGAAGTGTTGGAGGAAGAGACCACCAAGAGACTAACTTTACGCAATATGCAAGAGGAGTTTATTGGATCTGGTTCAGCACACTGAGTCCCCAGGACGGCTCGAACAAAAAGGAAGAGCAGCCCAGGGCCCAGAGCAGAGGTTAAGCTGAGCTTAAGTACACCTTTTGGAGGGGGGGGGCTTTGCATACATCAGAACAAATCATCAGAGCCGTGGGAAAATTGAACAACAACTCTGAGTCATGATTAGCACATTCATTGGTGGGAACAGATTGGACAGGGGTGGTTACTTTTAAGTGGGGTGAACATTTAAACTGATTCCTTCTGGGCCCGTGGTGCCTAGTACTGGGCTACTCAAAGTCCCAAGTTATCAGACCACCAGAGGAGTCAGTGAGAATGTTTACTGGGGCAGTTCCGGTATTGTCCTAACAGCTACAGAGATCAAAGGCTTGGGGTAGCTGAGAAATTTAACAATAATAAACATAACAATGGTCTCTTACTTTACAACCCAAGTCTTGCAGTTTAGAAACTTCACAATGTCCGATCTTTTACACTTTTACTCAGGCTCTGGGCATAGAATCAGCTTAAAAATTTCACCTTTACATTCCCCACTCCTTTTTCTGTCTACTTTTACTCTTAAAAGTAATGAGTCATAATTATTGGAGGGTCTTGTTTTCCATATCTGCCAGTGGAGCATATTGTTGCCTGATTACCATAAGTTTCACCTGTCCAATCTGAGCTCGAAGGAAAGAAACTATGCGATTAAGTAAACAGGGACCCACAGTTAGTAACAGTATAAGAATAATCAAGGGTCCAGCTAAGGCTGATAGGAGTGTAGTTAACCAGGGGGACTGGGCAAACCAAGACTCAAACCACCCTTGTTGAGTTTCCCTTTCTCTCTGGTGCTCTTCAAGGTGGTTTCTTAATTTATTCATGGATTCTTTTACAACTCCAGTATGGTCAGCATAAAAGCAACATTCTTCCCTTAGTGCTACTCAGAGGCCTCCTTCCCTCATAAAGAGATCTAACCCCCGCCTATTTTGTAAAACAACCTCAGAGAGAGAGGTTAGGTGTTATAAGCAGCACCTGGTATGGTCGTTTCCAGCGAGGTTCCAGGGATGACACATGATGTCATCTCACGTAGATGAAGTCTCCCAAATGGTATCCGTGTGGGATTACCTTGTCTCCGGGCTGATAAGCAGTGGCCAGCCGTTTCCACAGGTATCGCTGTGTGTGTTCAAGGGCTTTAAGTCTGTTAAGCAAGGGAGTGTGAAAGGAATCAGTAAGTCTCAGGGTTGGGGTCAGGTCCCTGATTGGAGGAGGGGCACCATAGAGAATTTCATAGGGGGTGAGGTTACACAAAGAGACGGAGGGGGTATTTCTTGCACAAAACAGTGCATAAGGTAGGAGCATAGTCCAATCTTTTATGCCGGTCTCTAGGCTTAATTTTGTTAAGGTCTCTTTGATGGTTCTATTCATCCTTTCTACCTGTCCTGAGCTCTGGGGTCTATAGACACAATGTAACTTCCAATTAATCCCCAGGGCTCTGGCCAATCCCTGACTTACCTGGGCCACAAACGCCGGTCCATTTTCCGACCCCATTACCTTAGGCAGTCCAAATCTTGGAAAGATGTCTTCCAGAATCTTTTTGACCACCATCTGAGCTGTTTCTTTCTTCGTGGGGAAGGCTTCGACCCATCCTGAAAAAGTATCTACAAAGACTAGGAGATACTTAAGTCCATACCTTGCTGGCTTGATTTCAGTAAAGTCCACTTCCCAGAACTGTCCAGGTCTGGTCCCTCTCAAGTGCTTTCCTACTGGAAACTTGGATGGGTATTTGCCGCAGTCTCTGGCTGGGCACAAATCACGAGTCTCCACACAGCTTGTAGATTCAAACAGCAATTCTTTATTCCCGAACTCACACCGGCCGTCTACAAACACGTTCTGGGGGAATCCACGTTCTCTGCCCAAATCCAATCCGCCCAAATCCACTCCTGCCTAAATCCACACCGCATGGGCTTCTGTCTCTCAAAATATACTGTCTGACCCTAAGCACTCAAGAGGAACTCAGCAGCAGGATACGCCCTATTCCAAAAGAGGAACACCCTAATCTCCTATTACTAAACTGCCCTATTCTAAAGGGGAAACACCCTACTCTCCTATTATGCTAAACTGCCCTATTCTAAAGGGGAAACACCCTAAACACGGATCCTGCCCTGGTCCTTGAGCAAGGTCACCTTTCAGAAGTCCTTCCACTAGACAGCATGGGAGTAAGCTGGCAAGGAATTTGTCATACCTACTTGGCTGATGGCTCCCAGCAGGTATTCATTAACTAATTGGCAGACTTGACAAGCTCTAGTCACCTGTTCAGCTATTTCTTTTCTCTGCGAGTCAGTCAACAACAAGTCCTTTCTTTTGTCTTTCAAGAGTGCCTGTAACTTCTTTGAGCCTAAATGGGTGAGCTGGTGTACATCTTTGACATAGAGTTGGGCTTTTTGGAAATGTAAACTTGGCTCTGTAGGATTCCGGAGTTCGGTGTCTGTGTCCCTAGGCCATAAGTTGCCTGAATGTTCCCCCGCAGCTAAGTCTCCCAGTCGTTGTTCCCCTGGTGTGGAAACAGCTAACAGGGTCACTGCGTTTAGGGCTGCCAGCTTAGCTTCCTCATCTGCCCGCCTGTTTCCAACTGCCACAGGGTCATTTCCCTTCTGGTGCCCCTGACAGTGCACTATAGCCAATTCTTTAGGGCCTTTTACTGCCGAGAGAAGGTGGAGGATCTCATCTTTGTTCTTTATTTCCTTCCCGGCGGAGGTTAGTAGCCCCCTTTGCTGGTATATAGCCCTGTGCACATGAGCAGTGTTGAATGCATAGCGGCTATCAGTATATATAGTAGCTCTTATGCCTGATGCTAGCTCCAGTGCTTTTGTAAGGGCAATTAGCTCTGCTTTTTGAGCTGATGTTTCTTCTGGAAGGCCAGAGGACCAGATAACATTAGTTTTGTTAACCACTGCTGCTCCAGCCTGCCGCTTACCATCTTGGAGGAAGCTGCTCCCATCCATAAACCATATGACCTCAGGGCGGGGCAGTGGCTGATCCTTTAAGTCTCTTCCTACACTGGTCTCCTCTGCCAGTATGTGTTGGCAATCATGAGCGATAGGCCCTGATGATTCTTCTGGCAGCAGTGTAGCTGGGTTAAGTGGAGCAGGGGTTCCCAGAGTTATTCTGTCATTGTCAAGCAAGAGGCCTTGGTAATGGGTTATTCTGGAGTTTGATAGCCACCTGTCTGGAGGCTGACCGATGATGCTCTCCAGGGCATGGGGGGCTATAATAGTCAGCTTCTGTCCCAACGTTAATTTATCAGCATCCTTTATTAAAAGGGCTGCCGCTGCTATAGCCCTTAGGCAATGGGGCCACCCGCTAGCCACTGGGTCCAATTTTTTTGATAAATATGCTACCGGCCTTTTCCAAGGTCCCAGAGTCTGAGTGAGCACTCCCCGTGCTATTCCTTTCTTTTCCTCGATGTAGAGAGTGAAGGGTTTTTCTACATCTGGGAGTGCTAAGGCCGGGGCAGATAGCAGCACCCTTTTGATATTATTGAAAGCCTGTTGGTGTTCAGGGGTCCATTGGAATTGGGCATCCCCCTTTATCAGCGGGTATAGAGGGGCAGCTAAAGATGCAAACCCAGGAATCCATAACCTACAAAAGCCAGCAGTCCCAAGAAACTCTCTGAGCTGTCTCTTATCAGATGGGGGCGGTATCTGCACAACAGTTCATTTTCTGGACTCAGTAAGCCATTGTTTGCCACCCCTAAGTGAATAACCCAGGAAGATTACTTCTTGTTGACAGATTTGGGCTTTTTTAGCAGAAGCCCTATATCCAAGCTGAGCAAGCTCGGATAATAGTGCTTGGGTCCCAGACTCACAGTTCTCCCTAGTGTTGGCTGCCAGCAGCAGATCATCCACATATTGGAGTAGGGTGACTTCAGGGTGTGCAGTTCTGAAGTCATTGAGGTCTCTGTGGAGAGCTTCATCAAAGAGAGTAGGGGAGTTTTTGAACCCCTGTGGGAGTCTAGTCCATGTTAGTTGGCCAGATGTTCCTGTTTCTAGGTCTATCCATTCAAAAGCAAACAACAACTGACTGTCCTTGTGCAGGAGCAAGCAGAAGAAAGCATTTTTTATGTCCAGCACAGTATACCATATCCACTCCGGATTCAGAGTGCTAAGTAAGTTATATGGAATAGGTACTGTGGGGTGAATGTCCTGCACTCTGTTGTTGATCTCCCAAAGGTCTTGAACAGGACGGTAGTCCCCAGTTCCTGGCTTTCTTACAGGTAACAGGGGGGTATTCCAGGCCAATTGACAGGGCCTTAGGACCCCAAGAGCCAAGCATTTCTGAATATGAGGTCTTATCCCATCTATAGCTTCTTTGCTTAGTGGATATTGTTTAATACTGATTGGAGAGGCAGAAGCTTTTAATTCTACTACTATTGGAGGTTGTTTTATAGCTAGACCTAACCCAGCAGTTTCTGCCTAGGCATCAGGATAATATTTTATTCATCTTTGGGGTAGTTTACCTATTTGATCGGTCCCAGGGGCCGTGAAGAGTTGATGTTCATCTTCTACTGACATAGTCAAAGCTGTGACTATGGGGGTCTTTACTGAGGGGTTTAGAAACTCCACTTGGGGACCATCGGGGTTAAAAGTTATTTTAGCCTGGAGCTTGGTGAGTAGGTCCCTGCCCATCGATGGGGCCAGGCATTCTGGGATTACTAGGAAGAAGTGGTGAACTTTTCCCCTTCCTAGGTCCATAGTCCTCTTTGTTGTCCAAGCCCGATATTTACTGCCATTAGCCCCTTGCACTAGGGATCTTTTATTAGATAAAGGGCCCAGTGGGGTCTTGAGGGCTGAATATACTGCTCCTGTATCTACTTCAAAGTTCACTGGGGTCCCCTCCACCTCAAAAGTTATCCTGAGCTCGGGGGGGGGTCCGAGCCCCGACTTTCCTAGTCATCTTCTAGGGTTAGCATGGTAGGCTGACATGACTGCTTCTTTTTGGGACACTCTTTGGCCCAGTGACCTTTTTCTTTACAGTAGGCACATTGGTCTGAGGCCAGGGGCAGCCTTTGGCGTGGGCCCAGGTATCCCTTCCTGTCTCCCTGCTTTCTAACTTCTGGCCTGTCTGTGACTGTGACCAGCACCTTAGCCAATGCTTTAGTCTGCCTTATGTTTCTCTCATCTTCCTTGTGTTCCCTTTCCTTCTCTCTCCTCTGTTCATTCTCTTCCTCAGTTTCTCTCTTATAACATACTTTCTCAGCCTCTCTGACTAAATCTCTTAAGGTCATATCTTGTAGTCCGTCTAAACGTTGTAACTTTCTCTTAATATCTAGGGCAGCCTGCCCAATAAAAGCCATTGCAACAGATGCCTTTTGGCCCCCTGCCTGAGGATCAAAGGGAGTATATCTCCTATATGCTTCCATAATTCTCTCCAGCAACATGGAGGGAGATTCATTGGGTCCCTGAATAATCTCCCTTACCTTGGCCAAATTAGTTGGCTGCCTAGCAGCCGCTCGGAGACCCGCTACAAGAGCCCGGCAATAAGTGGACAGATGCTTCCTACCTTCAAAGGTGTTAGGGTCCCAGTTGGGTCGGTTTAAGGGGAAGCCAGCTTCGATGACGTTAGGAAGTTGGGTTGGTCTCCCATCTGGTCCAAGAACATTCTTTTGGGCTTCTAAGAGGATTCTCTCCCATTCCTCTGTTGTAAAGAGAGTCCCCAGAATCTGTTGGCAGTCATCCCAAGTGGGCTGGTGTGAGAACATCAGCGACTCGACTAAACCTGTAAGTCGGGTGGGGTCCTCAGAAAAAGGGGGATTGTTATTTTTCCAATTGTATAAATCTGAGGAGGAAAAAGGCCAGTATTGGTAAGCTTGCATTTCTCCTCCGTGCCCATCATCTATTGTGGGCCCATAAGGACAGAGAGGAAGCATCACCGGGGCTTCTGAGTTGTTCATTGTCCACCGCCTGCGGGTCCCTTTAGCTGGCCCAGGCTCCTCCGGTGGGGGAGGGGCTGCTGCTGCCATTGTTGCTGTCACTGCCACGGGGAAGTCCCTGGGAGGGCTTTGATCTGACTCAAACACCTCTAGCGGCGGGGTGCCCGAGTCAGCTGCAGGAGGGTCACCTAAGACGAATTGGGGGTTTGGGAGCACGGGTAAATGATAAGGAGGGAGGGTGGAGTCCAATAAAGTTAAATCCTGTGACTCAGGAAGAACAGAGGGACGAGGGGGAGGAGCGGAAGGTTTGAGTGATAGAATCGTGGGAGAAGACACTGGAATAGGAACTGAGACAAGGAAAGGCTTCACGCATATGGGAGGAAATTCACCAAGGTCCTGCCAGGTCAAAATATATGGCTGCTGGTCTGGATGGCCATGTGGCCCTGGCTGAAAAACAGTATCTCTGACTTTGCGGATTAGAGGGAGGTGGAAAGAACCCCCTGGGGGCCATTCAACTCCGAGGGCAGGCCATTCTGAAGCGCAGAGTGTCTGCCAGGTCCAGCGTTTCACTGTAAAAGAAAGATTTTGAGCCCTTGCTCAAATTTACACTTTTACACTTTTACTCAGGCTCTGGGCTTAGAATCAGCTTAAAAATTTCACCTTTACACTTCCACCTTCCATCCTATGACATGACTGTTTTTTACTTCCATCTCTTTCCTCAGCTCCTTCTGCTTTACCTGAGAACAATCTCAGTTAATGTGTGTATGTAGCTATAAAAATTATTATACTCAAAAAATGGCGGGTAGAAACTCAGATCTGTCTTTGAATTCCTATTGTGATATTTAGTAGCTCTGAGTCTTTGCACACATGATTTAACCTAGTTGAAGTACATTTACTTATAGCATAAATGGAGTAAAATATATATGTGGATGGAATAAGTCAAATATTTCAAGTGTCTCTTCACTCATAACCACTAGTTTAGTATACTATGCAAGTATATTTTTAAAATTCTAAAAATATTTAATCATTAATGCAACAAGTTAGATACACAAATAATATACAAATATCATTGTGTTTTGTTTTTCAGCCAGATTCAAAACATAAGCCATATCACACAATAATGTTTTGGAATTTTTAAAGTTCTCAATGTTCTTAAAATGCAAGATTTTGAAAAATTTATTTTCTCAAGGTACACATAACATTAAATATTCTCAGTGGTCAGGTTTTAAAAGTGATTATTCTGAAAGATTTATAAATAAGTACTTTAAAAACTGAGAAAAAAACATTATCTGGTATGAAAATATGGCAAATCTAAATAGGTTTCTAAATGGAAGACAAGATTATGAAGAGATAAGATGGACACTGTTACCTAGGTACATGTGTGACTGTACATATGGTGCGATGATACATTCTGTACAACCAGAGAAATGAAAAGTGGTGCTGCAATTGTGTACAATGAATCAAAATGCATTCTGCTGTCATATATACCTATTTAAAATTAATTAATTAAAACAATAAAAAGATCCTGAAGAGATGAGTTAATGCAATTGATAGGACCAAAAAAGAACAAAGAAAAAAACTGGAAGAAATGAAGGTAAAAGTTTGCTCTCATTACACTCATGTGACTAGGACCCACAGGAAGGCAGGTTGCCAACCTGGAACTTTTCTAAGATATTCTTTCTATCAAATATTTAAATGTACTTGTTATTAAAAGCAAATCACAAACTCATATAACTTTTCCATAGAGTATGAAACAATATTTGCTGTGAGCCATTAGCCAAGTAGGTACGACAATTTCCTTGCCAGCGGACCCCATGTTGCTTAGTGAAAGGACTCGTGGAAATAGGACATTTTGCAGTAACATTGCACATAAGGTGACCTTGCTCAAGGACCAGGGCAGATCTGGGTTTAGGGCGGTTCCAGGTTTAAGATTATTCCTTCTGGGAATAGGGCGTATCCTGCTGCCTGAGTTCCCCTTGAGTCGCTCCCGGGATTCAGAGAGTTTTGGGGAGGCAGAGGAGGTGGATTTGGGCAGAGAACATGGATTTCCCCAGAACGTGATTGTAGAGTGTCGGTGTGAGATCGGGAATAAAGAATTGCTGTTTGAATCTACAAGGCTGTGAGTGGCTCGTGATTTTGTGCCCAGCCAGACTGAGGCAAATATTCTTGGTTATTAGGATTTTTAAACTGAAGAAACTGTTTAAAGAATCATAAACCTAATGGTCAACCTGGCTGCCTGCCCTTCAGCACTTCATATCTGGGGACATTTTCTTTTATCTACAGCTTCTCTGGAACCATTCCTGTCTGAAAACAGTAAACAAGCCCTGCCCACTCAAAGAAAGCCAACAAACCAGAACAAAATAACTGAGGATGGATGCAAGTCTCAGAAGCAAGACTATTTCCTTCCACTAGAGTGAGGAAATGTGCATGGATGGGTAAGGGAATGTAGTGTTCTAGAAAGATGAATCTCCACTCTGAAGGGTACTCAGAGACACCAGCATCCTACTTGTGAGCCTTACAGCTCCCTTATACCTCAACTTGTTCTTTAAGTCCAAGAAAGTGAGAAGAGGCTGCTGTAACTCTTGCTAGAAGTTAGCTTGCTCTCTCAGTAGTAAGAACAGAGTGCAGGGTTCCTTGCACATCCCGTCCTGAAACACACTCAGGGAATATACAGATTGTAAAATTTCACAGGATGTGTAATTGCAAAGCCTGTCATTGCCCTTCTACCCATTTCTCAAACAGTAACCTTCTCACTTGAAAGTGACCAATATGCTTGTCTCAAAGAGACATAACCTGTTGGAAGAGTGGGGAAAGGATAGGAAAGGTCAGGAAAGTCTCCCTGCACTTAGTGTTGGTTACCCTGCCAGAAAATGACCTTTTGGAAGACATATTGATTCAGTCGCATTCATATATGTCCCTGGAATGAATGTACAGGTGAGGGGAAAATGTCCATTTAGTATAAGAGAGTTTCTGAAACCTGCCTCCTGGGACAAAAGAACTGATGAGGCTGGTTGGGCTGGAAAATTAACCCAAAGATGCTTGGTAGAAAGGACCTTGGAATTCATTACATTCTTCCCCCTGGACTTTGTAACTTGTATGTGGTATTGCCTCTACCTAATACCATTATACTTGATGTTTTAGCTGCTGTGACTAAAAGATCTGACCAGACAATTTTAGAGGAAAAGTTTATTAGGGGGCTTATGGTTTCAGAAGTCTTCATCCAGCTACATTCCTCCAGGCTCTAGGTGAGGCAGAACATCATGGAGGAAGAGTGTGATAGAGAGAAGCAACTCACATGGTGATCAGAAGGAGAAAGAGATCTCCACTTGCCAGAT
The DNA here is from genome assembly GCF_048772815.1 of Callospermophilus lateralis. NCBI lineage: Eukaryota > Metazoa > Chordata > Mammalia > Rodentia > Sciuridae > Callospermophilus > Callospermophilus lateralis. Next base: position 1,908,786 of record NW_027512424.1, on the reverse strand, counting down.
ACAAATATATATCCCATAGATACTCCCCCAATGAACTACTTGCTCCAGCCACACCCCTCCTACTTCCAGTTCCCATTAAGTTAATCCCATCAGTGATTAATTCACTGATTAGGTTAAGGCTATTGCCCAGTCATTTCTCCTCCAAAACTTCTTGCATTGTCTCACATGTGAGATTTTGGGGGGCACCACATTTAAACCATAACACTTTAATCACTCAGTTGGCTTTATCTGCTATCCTAGTTTATTTGAGACTAGTCTTACACCCATGATCTTCCTAAAGATCAGATAAGTTAGAAGCATAGACCTGGGTATTGAATACTTATATGTTACCTGAGTCTAAATTTCCTAATTTATAAAATAGTAGCAATCGTATTACCTTTACTGCTTTTTTTTAACAATATCAAAATTCCTTGCACATAGTATGAGAACCATAAAGAGAAATATTACTAATGTCATTTACTTTCAGTCAAGGGAGCATTTGTCTGGACTTCAGAAGCTAGTTATCTAAACCTTCCACAGTCTTAGTCTTCTGTGTTACCCTTGGCCCATTCTGGAATACCCTGCCTGCCAGAGAGAGGTGGTTCTCTCAGACAGAACACACTTTCCTTGTGTGGCTACTTTGCTGTTGTTGAAATCTGTCTTTACCACTGTTTCCAACCTCAGCTCCCAGGGGACATATTAATATCCAGCACCTGGCTGTTCCCTGGCTCTTACTGACTCTCTTACTGACTCAAGGTTCTGTCACTGATTTTACTCAGTGAACAACACTATTGAATTTAGCAAAAAGCAGTGATAAAATCCAACCCATTTTCTCGTGAAATTTAACTCTGGTGCTTGAGGTAAAATATCCCTCTCTCCACTCTTGCTACTAGATAACTTATGAACACACTTTAGGCTTCTAAAACACAGAATTGGAAGTGATTAAAGAAATTGCTGTGACTCATGATTGCAAAAGAACTCAAAACAAATGAACCACTTTGATTAATATGCCTAGTATATTCTTGTGTTCCTTGTTTTAGTTTAATTTGGAGTTTCTGCTGACCATCACAGAACTGGACTTGTAAGCAAACTGTCAAAAAACTCAAAATCCCAACTAAAAATGCAATATCATCCAAACCCAATACATATACACATATATTACTAGCAATACTTATTTCAAATGGTGTTTTATTCTTCTGTTCTTTAGCAGTTTTATAATGTAGTGGGACAGTATGCTATTGCTATTATTGTTACTGACATAGCATTTAGGATTGACTGCTTTTCTCGTCAGTTCAACAGATTAAAATGTAATTAATTGTCATACGTTCAAGTACTTGAATTCTGGCTTTTCTATATTAGCTGGAAATTGTTTGTATTGTGTCAATATGAGGGAACAGTCCCCTGAAGGTATTCTTCCCAGGCCTCTAATTTGGAAGGACTGAGCTTTTGAGGGTGGGTGGGTGGAGGATCTCTTCAAGGGTGGGGAGCATTGAATATTGAGGAAGGGAGGAGCTAATATGACCCCTGGTGGTCATTGAGATGATTTTTGTATTAACTCTGTCATCCCTGAGGAAAGAGAAGGGACCCTGATGATTCCTGAGAAGGGCCTGAGCAGGGAAGATTCTAAAGGCTTTGGCCTTGGGAATTTCAATCTAACTCTGTGGTCAATGAAGACAGTGGAGTTAATAGATTATAAGTAGAACAGCAATGCTTAATTACCAGTGAAGATTATGAAGAGTGCCAGGCACAGTAGCGCATGCTTGTAATCCCAGCAGTTTGGGAGGCTGAGACAGGAAGATCATGAGTTCAAAGCCAGCCTCAGCAACAGCAAGGCACTAAACAACTCAGTGAAATTCTCTAAAAAAATAGATCTGGAGATGTGGCTCAGTGTTTGGGTGCCCCTGAGTTCAATCTCTAGTACCAAAAAAAAAAAAAAAAGGCCATGAAGAGCAATGGTGGTGGTAGTCCTGAGTACCAGGGACTTCAGTCCCAAAATTTTCTCCACAGTTTTGCCTGAATAAAAACAAAAGTTTCTTATAGACTACAAAGGAGAAATTAGAAGACCATAAACATTGGCTAATATTAACCTTTAAGGTAAGTGCACAATCTTTCCTTGTTCATAAGAAAATATTCACTGATATGACTTGACAAACATCTCATGTGCTTCATAAATCTGAATCTCTGGTTCCTTTATATCCTCACCCTCATATATCAAGGAGATTTCAGAGATTATCCTAGACCTATGATTTCTGCCTCAACCTTATGCAAAACTCAACAATGGGTTTCTCAGAGAAATCCCTACCATGATTACTTGGGAGTGAAGAACACTTGCACCTGGTAGGAAATATAAAGAAGAAGCCAGACATCAGTTATTCTGAATCAACCAGCAGTTCAATAGTGCTGACTTTGTACATTCCAAATTTCAGGAGCCAGAGGCAAGTCTATCTAAAATACCAACCTTTGTTAACTACTCTCTGTGCAGCACCTCTTCCTGGCGGATGCAATCTACAGTGGATGCAATCTTGGTGACTGCATGAATTCTTTGTACAAAAGAAAAAAATGAGCCCGGTAGGGTGATGCATGCCTGTAAACCTAGTGGCTCAGGAGGCTGAGGCAGGAGGATCACCAATTCAAAGCCAGCCTCAGCAATTTAGTAAGGATCTATCTCAAAATAAAAATAAATAAATAAATAAAATGGGCTGGGGATATGGCTCAGTGGTTAAGTGACCCTGGGTTAAATTCCTGGTTTAAAAAAAAAAAAAAAAAGATACCCTTATCCCTTCACATAGAAAGATCCCTATGGTAAAGACTCAGGACTTCAGAACTAGCAAGCAGGCTAAATTTCAGTTTCCATGCTTTGCCCCTGGCTGGGTGTTCTTGTACAAAAGACGAATTACACAACACTATGAAGCTGTGCTGGATCACTTTCCAGCTTTATGATATTAATTTCTCTTGAATAGTTCCCTAAACACAATCAATACATTTTTATTATTATTCAAAAATAATCGACATTTTTCTCTACTCATGATTTCTCTGCAAAAGATGCCAAAATCCATTTATCAGCATTGGAAAATTAATTCAATAAAAGTGAGAACTACTTGCAATATATTTCACAAGGCATATTCATCAATTGAAGATGAATGCAGCTTTACTGTAGAAATTAAAGAGTATATGTAGAATTATGTACTCAGAATCAGCCTCAGGGATAAAAAAAAACAAATTTTGTAGAGAAAGAAAATGTACATTCGGGAGAATGAGAATTGTTGAATGTGGGGATCTGAGGAGAAAAATGGAGGTTGGACAACTAAATAAGGGGAAAAAATAAATGCTATTGACTTCAGAAATGTTCTTCAGCTGTCTTTAAGCTAAACTTGTATGTGAACTAAGCTATTTAATTATGGTCATAAATGGGACAGGAGAGTTTCCAAATGCCAGGTGTTCGGGTGCATGCCTGTAATTTCAGTGACTCAGGAAGATGAGGCAGAAGGGTCACAAGATTGAGGCCAGCCTCAGCAACTTAGTGAGACCCTGCCTCAATATAAAAAATTAAAGGAGTTGGGGATATAGCTCAGTGATAAAGCATCCTGGGTTCAATCCCCAGTACTTTACCCCAAAATTCCCACATTTCTAAAAGTATGTTACCAGGCCAGAAAAACAGAATAATGAAATGAGGAAACATTAAAAAATTGAGATCAACTGTGATAAAGAAGTTTAAGGAATGATTATTAATCTCCATCAAGACTTAAGAACTTATCCCAATAATGCTAAATGCTTGTCACACTAAAAAACTAATAGGTAAAATATATTTCATTAAGGAAAAAAATATCCTTTTAGTTAAAGAAAAATTACAAAGACAAATAACATAAGCTATAGAATGCAGAGAATAAGATTTGATATCTTTGGAGGCCATTACTGAGCCCACTAAAGTTTACCCAAAGGGAATCAAGGCAATAAAGCAGGAAACTAGGAGCACTAAACAAATAGAGCAACTGGCCATAGGTGCAGGATGTTATGAAAAATTGTTAGTTTGCAAGAAGAGACAACCCTGGCATAGACAATTACTTTATAGTATGCCTTGTCCTTAACTTCAGATTCTTTTATTTTTTAATTCGTTGTTCAAAACATTACAAAGCTCCTGACATATCATATTTCATACATTTGATTCAAGTGGGTTATGAACTCCCATTTTTACCCTGTATACCGTTTGCAGAATCATATAGGTTACACATCCACATTTTTACATACTGCCATACTAGTGTCTGTTGTATTCTGATGCCTTTCCTATCCTCTACTGTCCCCCCTCCCCTCCCCTCCCATCTTCTCTCTCTACCCCATCTACTGTAATTCCTTTCTCTCTCTTGTTTTTTTTCCCTTTCCCCTCACTTCCTCTTATATGTAATTTTGTATAACACTGAGGGTCTCCTTCCCTTTCCATGCAATTTCCCTTCTCTCTCCCTTTCCCTCAAACCTCTCCGCCCTGTTTAATGGTAATCTTTTATGTTAGGATAAATGATCTTCCTGTGGCTTGACTTAGGAATGACCTCCCCAGAGACACTGGACAGTTCCCTTCTTTTGTGGTTTTTCATTCTCGTATTAGAATATTTTCAAGTTATAATATGATTTTAATATCATGATTATAGTTGCCAGCATTGAAAGCCATACTTTAAAAAGATTTGTAATTTCATATAAGTATTTTCTTATGAAAAGGGCAAATTGTCTTCTGAAATTAAAATGTTAATGAGCGTTAAATGGTATCAAAGGTCAGAGATGAGGCTGCTCAGTAAGGTCTAGAAAGATGACTGAAGGCTTCAAGAGTGAACCAGTTTGTGATCAAGAGTTCAATAGGTTTCAAATTTGGACATAGATAAAGTAAATATGTAAGTTTTTTCATTGTTGAAGGAGTCCTTGGATTTACATAAATTAATACTTTTCTTCTCCCTTTGATCCTACCTACATTCTTTAAGATTACAAAAGTCAATTATCACTCTGCCCCTTTTACAAATGAGGAAACTGAGATAAAGCAAGATAAAATGATTGTCTCAACAGTGTATTTAAAAATGTGTAGTACACTTCAGACAGATCCCTAATATCCAGAATATACAAAGAACTAAAAAAATTAGACAATGAGATAATGAATAACCCAATCAACAAATGGGCCAAGGACCTGAACAGAAATTTCTCAGAGGAGGACATACAATCAATCAACAAGTATATGAAAAAATGCTCACCATCTCTAGCAGTCAGAGAAATGCAAATCAAAACCACCCTAAGATACCACCTCACTCCAGTAAGATTGGCAGCCATTAGGAAGTCAAACAGCAACAAGTGCTGGTGAGGATGTGGGGAAAAGGGTACTCTTGTACATTGCTGGTGGGACTGCAAATTGGTGTGGCCAATTTGGAAAGCAGTATGGAGATTTCTTGGAAAGCTCGGAATGGAACCACCATTTGATCCAGCTATTCCCCTACTCGGTCTATTCCCTAAAGACCTAAAAAGAGCACACTATAGGGACACTGCTACATCCATGTTCATAGCAGCACAATTCACAATAGCAAGACTGTGGAACCAACCTAGATGCCCTTCAATAGACGAATGGATAAAAAAAATGTGGCATTTATACACAATGGAGTATTACTCTGCATTAAGAAATGACAAAATCATAGAATTTGGAGGGAAATGGATGGCATTAGAGCAGATTATGCTAAGTGAAGCTAGCCAATCCCTTAAAAACAAATGCCAAATGTCTTCTTTGATATAAGGAGAGTAACTAAGAACAGAGTAGGGATGAAGAGCATGAGAAGAAGATTAACATTAAACAGGGATGAGAGGTGGGAGGGAAAGGGATAGAGAAGGGAAATTGCATGTAAATGGAAGGAGACCCTCAGGGGTATACAAAATTACATACAAGAGGAAGTGAGGGGAAAGGAGGAAAAATATAAGGGGGAGAAATGAACTACAGTAGAGGGGGTAGAGAGAGAAGAGGGGAGGGGAGGGGGGAGGGGGGATAGTAGAGGATAGGAAAGGCAGCAGAATACAACAGACACCAGAATGGCAATATGTAAATCAATGGTTCTGCAACTGATGTGATTCTGCAATCTGTATATGGGGTAAAAATGGGAGCTCATATCCCACTTGAATCAAAGTGTGAAATATGATATATCAAGAACTATGTAATGTTTTGAACAACCTACAATAAAAATTAATTAAAAAAAATGTGTAGTACAAACAGTCCTGGCTATTATGACTATCAGTTAAGTGTTTATTGAGGAATCTGTGTTCTCAATACAAAGAAAAAATGGAAACAAGAAGTGTTCTTCCTTTGATGGGAAGCTTTCAGGTTTATAGAATGTAGCAAATGAAAGGCAAAAGTGCATTTAAAGTAGAAAATAAATTTTAATTAAAGATGAAGTTAAAATATAAGTCATAAAAACACAATCCAGTCAACTTGGAAATATTTTAGGGTATTACAAAGATATAAAATAATTGTCCTGATGGTTTCAAACTTGTAACTATTGTTGCTTAATTTTCCTCTAGCTCTGTAATTTCCTAAGGAAAACAGAAGTCAAAAGAATCCTGTTGTTAGCATAAAAAAATACCAACATTTTCTAGATTGACTCGTGCAGTGGAGATGGATTACAGTATATCTGGAGCCCGTGTTTTCATGTCAATGTTGACTTCCCTTGAGGCTGGGAGAGAATATTGTTGCTTGGCTATCAAGCTCCTCACAATTTATAAATCTGCATATCCCCATCTTTGTCTTTACTTGAACTCAACAGAAAAAATATGTGTATACAACTTGGTTTCACTTCACCTCTCAACCCCTGTATTATAGAAAATAGCAGGTGTTATACATAACACTTGTGGAGAGTCCCTGAGTGTAGTAAAGTAGAGAATTGCCATCTCAAGGGAGAGACAAATCATGACCTAATAATTCTGGAAGTATTTGGAGTTAATCGCTATGATAACATAAGGTCTTAAAGACAAAAATCATGAATCAATTTTATATAAAATATTTTCCCAAATTAGCAGTTCAGTGAAAGGATGAATTTCTCAGAGGCAAGACTATGAATTATTTTTATATTATTTGTATAGTCTAAGATAGTGGGATGAATGAATAAAATATAATAGAGGTAAACTTGGTCTTACTTTAGATAGAAATAAATTTCATTCAAGATCACATGCTATTCATTCAATGTACTTTTAATCTGGAAAGATAAATTTTCTGAATTGTTTTAAGATGTCTAATATTAATTCAAAATTAGCAAATTGTTTTTTATGACTTTAAATTTAAGTACGAAATTTTAATAACTTGATATTACTTTAAGCTAATATTTTTTAGTTAACAAAATTTGATCCTTTATTACAATTTAAAATTGAATTGCTAGATGATTTTCTCCCCATTGAGGGTTAAATTCAGCCAAACAGCCTGTTTAGCATATGTTCTCCTGAAGTTGATAGTTGCTCTCTGAAAAGTGGATTGGTATCTTGGAAATAAACCTCAAACTCCACTCTGACATTCTACATAAGAACAAAGATTGAGATGCAGTTTCACGTCAAAAACCCACAAATGAATCCATGTTCACTTTTGCTTGGATCACTTCGATATTTATTATATGATGCTATCTTAAATTTTGTTTTCCACATCTGTTCTTAGACAGTAAAATCTTAGAAGCTTAGATTTTTTTCAGAAATTATAAAGTGGTTATTTAGCCTATCCCCTAAAAAAGAAATGCCAAATGCCTTCTCTGATATAAGGTGAATTACACATATGGGGAAGGGAGGGCGAGCATGGGAGGAATAGAGGAACTCTAGATAGGGCAGAGGGGTGGGAGGAGAAGAGAGGGGGCAGGGGGTTAGCAATGATGGTGGAATGTGATGGACATCATTATCCAAAGTACATGTATGAAGACATGAATTGGTGTGAACATACTTTATATACAGAGATACGAAAAATTGTGCTCTTATGTGTAATAAAAATTGTAATGCATTCCACTGTCATGTATTTAAAAAATAAAATCAATTAAATATTATTTTTAAAAGTGATTATTTTAAAAGCAGTTTTTTGTAATGTTAGTTTCATCTCATTATTCACTTTGAAAATGATACGCAAGAATGGTTTCATTCAGCTATGAATATCATACATTGAATTTATAAGGTAATTTCAAATATTTCATATAAAGATAAGAATTTAGGGTTGTCAGATCTGTAATACCATTAAAATATTGTAAAATGATTATTGATTAAATAAAAAGACATTTCCTATATTCTTTTTTAAATATTTCTTTTTTAGTTTTACTTTGATACAATACCTTTATTTTAATTATTTATTTTTATGTGGAACTGAGGATCAAACCCAGGGCCCTGCACAAGCTAGGCAAGGGCTTGGGCTCTACTGCTGACCTACAACCCCAGCCCTCCTATATTCTTTTATTGAGAACACATGAAATGTTACAGCATCTTGCCCACACGTGTATGGACATATATATACAAATATAATCTGTATTACATATACTCATATATGTGCATCTATATGTATACATATGTATCTGTACATTTGCCTACAATCTGGCAAGAGTAGATTGCATATGAAGTCTCATGTTAGTAAGCAAAGATTGTTTGGGTATATCGCCTCTATTTTCTTAAACTGTATTTCATCTAATCTGCTGGGAGCCATCAGCCAAGTAGGTATGACAAATTCCTTGCCAGGTTACTCCCATGCTGTCTAGTGGAAGGACTTCTGAAAGGTGACCTTGCTCAAGGACCAGGGCAGGATCCGTGTTTAGGGTGTTCCCCCTTTAGAATAGGGCGGTTTAGCATAATAGGAGATTAGGGTGTTCCCCCTTTAGAATAGGGCGTATCCTGCTGCTGAGTTCCTCTTGAGTGCTTAGGGTCAGACAGTATATTTTGGGAGACAGAAGCCCATGCGAAGTGGATTTGGGCAGAGTAGTGGATTTGGGAGAAGTGGATTTGAGCAGAGAACATGGATTCCTCCAGAACGTGTTTGTAGACGGCCGGTGTGAGTTCGGGAATAAAGAATTGCTGTTTGAATCTACAAGCTGTGTGGAGACTCGTGATTTGTGCCCAGCCAGAGACTGCGGCATTTGGCGGTCCATACGGGGAACATCTGAAAAGAAGGTAAGTGAAATTGTTCACCCCTGAGGAAGTGTGAAAGAATGGGTGAGCATTTCAAAAAACAATGCATTCTTGTTTTGATTTATTTTGTTTTTATTTCAAGTTGCCTGTTCCTAGAACTTTCTCAGGCAAACTGGGGAAAATGGTTGACTCAAGGTTTTAAGTTGTTCGCCTCCGAGGAAGAGAAATTGTTAGAGAAAAAAGGCACCCCAGTAAGACCAAGAACAGCTAGGGCATATGTTGATACAATACAAAAATGCAGCCCATGGCTTTTTAACGAGAAGTTGTTAAATATATCAATGGGACCATCATGGTATCCTGTAGAAGGATTTTTCTTCAACAAGAAAGTGATGGCTAGTTCTGTTTACTACATTTGTCTAAGATCTTGGTTTCTACAAAGTTCTAATTAATTTACAAAACTAAAGTGTTAAAATATCAACCACTAAATATGAAATCAAGTACTCTTTACTTATTAAGTTCCATAAGGTAATATATTTAATCATTATGTGTGTTTTCATAAATTGGTGAATGGAAAAATGTTTAATATTGCTTTGGTCTATGTCTTTGCTGAAACAAGGTTACTAAGTGTTAAGATTCTATCATGTGTAATTTATATACAAAGAGTATAAGAAGTTTCAATTGGGTTTCAATTACAGTATTATAGTATCATAAAAAAACATGAAAGTATTTCATCTTCTTAAAGTGGAGTAATTTGTCTAAATCAGAAATTTTATAAGGGTTATTTCAGAATGTGAATTTTTAAAAAGGGTTAACAGTTAAAAAAGAGATACTAAAAGATTAAAGATGTGAAAATATATTTTAATATAAAAGGTTAATAGAAAAATAAATGCTTCTAGATGAGATAATCTCTGTGTGGTAAAGTAAAAAGTTGTGAAATGCCATTTAAAAATATTTTGAGGAAACTAGACTTACTTTTAAAGCTTGAGAAAGGAAGAAAGAAAAAAAAGGTATTTGTACATGGCAGATTGAGACAAAGCTTCTTAATGGAGTAAAAAAGGCCTTTGGTTGAAGGGCAGCCATGTAAACTAACATTAAGTGATTTAAACAGAATCTAAGCCTCGTTTAAAAGAGTGAAGCTGTAGGTGGTGAAAAAGTACATTTAAAAGTACAGTATAGATGATAATTGGAAGGCTTTAAAAGGTTAATTTGAAGGTGGTTAAGATGCCTTCATGATGGAGGAAAGATTGCGTCATTCGAAACCTAGTTAATCTTAAAAATTGGAAAGGGGTATATATCCCCCAAAGATAAACTTAAAATAACCCTTTTTACTCTAAACTTTTTAAATTTGGATTCATCAGGACTTAGTGCTGGGGAAAGGCATATGTATCCAACAAATGTGCATAAGCCTAAAGTTCTTTGGAAAGATATTCTAACAGGACAATGGAAAGGTCCTGACCCAGTAATTGTCTGGAGTCAGGGCTCTGTTTGCGTGTTTCCACAGGGAGAACAGCAGCCGATTTGGATTCCAGAAAGACTAACCAAAACGATTTCTACAGATCGAAAAGAAGATGATTTAACTCAAATCCATAACAGCTGATATCCAGAACTCCAGCTTGGCCATTCTTACTTCTGCAACAGTGATTAACCAGGATGTTTTTTTTCAATATCTATTTTATTATTGCATTTTTCCACATCATAAGGTTCTATTTTTATTTTTTGAGCTCATACAAACCTAGGTTAATGTTTTTCTGATCAGTTTTATTTTTTGACTGTGGAGTTTTTAAACATTGCAATGGAAATTTCACCTAGGTAAAGCTACAAGGCCTTTATTATTATGTTATGTGTTGTACGTTTGTTTGCACATTTGTGTTTTGTGTTATATGTCTGTGTGTGCGTATGTCCATATTTCATATATGAGGAGCACTCATGAAAAATGGATCCAAATTATTATTATTTTTTTTATTCACGTGATTTAAATGGCTTAATTTAAATTAGGTAAACAGCTGTTAAAGATTGTTTTTAAAGGTGGTTAACAGATCTGCTTGTTTACTAATTTAAATCAGGTAAACAGCTGTTAAGGATTGTTTTTTAAGTAGGTTAACAGATCTGTTTGTTTACTTTCACCTTTCCTTTTCATTATATTTAATAATTCTTTTCAGGATAATGTCTTTTTAGCATCATTGCCAGAATTCCTATCTTCATCCCAATGAATATAACTCAACAAGTATGCTCAATCAAGCAGTCAACTTACTTTGGGAGGAAACGGACTTTGGGAAGAGACGGACATATTGATAGATTCCTCCACTTTGAACCGCTTGCAGAACTTGCCTGGACTATGTAACTACGTTTAGTGCAGCAAATTGTGGTAATGCTGGCATATCTTTGCTGATGGTGTCACCAGTGATGCAATTTTTATTTCCTTGCCAGCGCACCACATGTTAATTGTGGTAATGCTGGCATATCTTTGCTGAAGGTGTCACCAATGATGCAATTTTTCCAAAGGAACTGTCAATTGGCTTGGTGTCGTGGCATTTCTGTATCCTCCTCCCTTCTGCTAGTGATGGTCTAAAATTTGGGGGCCAACAGAGGTGAGGCAAAGAACCTCACCCCCCCACTGGTGCATAGACCTATCCACAAGTATGGCTGTATGCTGGACCGGTATTCAGTGACTGGTATGATCCAGTTGCAGTGGTATCAACCTAAGACAGGAGGCTGACGCCTAAAGGTCAGTTTTCCAATGACGGGTAAGAGCCATATGTTGAACTGGACAACCTACCAGGCACGGTCCTTAAGCCACATTACTTGTTGTTTAATTAATCAGAAGGGGGGAGATGCTGGGAGCCATCAGCCAAGTAGGTATGACAAATTCCTTGCCAGCTTACTCCCATGCTGTCTAGTGGAAGGACTTCTGAAAGGTGACCTTGCTCAAGGACCAGGGCAGGATCCGTGTTTAGGGTGTTCCCCCTTTAGAATAGCAGAATGACTCCTAACCCAAATCGAACATGATATGACCATTAACCATACTCTGTTCCCTCAATCTATTTTCACATAACAGCAGGTCCTGAGGTGATCTTGCCATACAGGTATGTAGGGAATCCTAAAGCTGCTGAGAAGCTCAAAGGTAGATGCAGAAATGATCCCTGGAACAAATGTAGGCAGCTAGGTAGGACCTGTGAGGTCTGAAGTCATCTTCCAAGGCCAAAAACCCAGTCAGGATTAAGGGATGAGCCTGAATCAGCCTCTCTCTTCTCAATGCAGGGAAGATGGACACAATCAGGTCTGTGTGGATTGCGGATCCCGGGCTCCTAGGGTATATAGACCTTTATGTCTGGTGAAAATGTCACAGGAAGGTGGAGCAGCCTCCATCTCATGGGACCCTTGGAAACAACTGTTAGGACAAAGTGGTTGCCAAGGCAGTGACCTCATTCACTTCCCTGAAGGAAGTGACCTCACCTCACTTCCTTGGTGATGAAACTCTCTGAACTTGGGATCTAGGAGGCAAGGCATCCAGAGGCAGTTTCACTCCCAGTGGGCTCACTTGATTGTCTGTACCAAGGCCAGAGTCATTCTTTGTTGGTACCTAGTGTTGTGTGGATAGCCAAATGCCTTGAATGGTCTCAACAGGGGCCTTTCCTGAGAAAGAAGTGTTGGCTCATTGCTAGCTCCTGACAACTACACAGAGATGGCCAAGGAGACCAGAGCTGAGACAGGACCGGCCACTACTGAGGAACATATTTTCACCCACCAGTCAGAGGACAGAGTAGATAGATGCAGACCAAATACAGGAGTGGTTTGTGTGTCTCAGTGGGTGTGTGTTTCAATTTGTCGTTTTGTCTCATGTTCTCAGAACATGAAGGAAAAACGGTTTTGTTTGTTGTTGTTGGTTTCAATTGGACTGTTAACTAGTGAGCCATTTTATGTCAGTGGATTTCACTGGGTTGTGGTTAAAGAGAGTAGAGAGAAGAATGCAGCCGTGAATGTGTCCTGTCTAGAGGAAATCTTTGCAGGACTCCTCATGGCCAATTTATGAATGGACTGCTGCTTGCCTTGCAGATGGGCAACACCTACCAAGATCCTAAATTCCTGTATTCTTCCTGAATTTTGGCCACTCTCTGAAGGGGTTTGTGGTTTTGTGTCCAAGATGTGTACCACATTCAAGCTCTGTGACATGGCCATGGACTGGATTACTGAAGGGCATGCCAAGCATCTCAGAAAACTCAAAAATTAGCATGACTGGTTGATAGACCCAACCTGATCTTTTTCAAAAATTGGGATCCATCTTGCCATAAAGCCATGAAAAGATAATTTCAGCTTTACTATAAATTACTGCAAATTCTGAACCTCCTTGGAATGCCTGCCCGTGCCTTGAACTCACCCATGCCTGGCACTCTGACCAGATAGCAGCCCTCTCTGAAACTTAGTGACACCTCATAAATATTGGCCGTCCCTGGCCAGACAAAGACCCTCTCTGAGGCTCTAATGGTCCTCATAAATTCTGATGTTGGGGCCAGCAAAAAATGTAAACTACCATTAGTGTGATGCTTGTCAGAGTTCTGTTATCTGTAACCCCCCTTTGTGAAACTTTCTGGGCTATAAAGCTGGGCTGTAGGAAAGGTGGGTTTGCTGTCTTGTTTCCACCATTTGGGGAGGGAGAAGCAGCCCAGCCGGTTGAAATAATAAGCTTGCTTTAATTTGATTTTAATTGGAGTCTGTGGTCTTTTCTTGCGTCCTGGTCTAACACTGGTAAGAATCCCTGCTTGGATAGATAGTAACCCAAGTTGCATGATTAGGAGCTGTCAGTGCCACAGTGTTCAATTAAAGAAAAGTTTTTCTCCAGGCTTCTTTCTTCCCTATTGTTCTGTTCCCCTGAATGTCAGGGAGGTGTTTGCCTTAGGGCACTTTTTTGGGACTCCTCAAGAAAACAGTTTCAAATGGAAATGAAGAGGCCTAATCTGTGCCTTTGAAGTAAAGTGCTTTGTAAAAGCTGTGTCTGAATCAGACTCTTGACCCTGTGTGTGGCTGTGAATTACATTCTCAGCACCCCAGGAAACTCAAGAAAAATCCCATGTGTCCTTCCCAATCAAAAAGGATGAAAAAGAAGAGTACTATTGGATGAAGTCTCTTGCCTTCCTCTGGTCAGGCTCCTGACCCCTATGAAGTCAGAACAGGGATCCCCTGGGTCAAATGAGTTGTTGCAAGCCCTCCAGTAACTAGCACACAGGTGTTTGGGTTTTTTCATGAGTCCAGTACACATAAAGAATCTACCCCTGGCAGGCAGGAGGCCTCTAATTGGAGAAGCAGAGTAGTATTAACTACAGAACTATTTTATCTATCCTGTTTCTCAGGAATGGTGTCCAGGCCACCATGACATTTGGCATATGATGGGCATGAGAGCTTACTCTGCACACCATCTAAGACTGCTCACCCTATAGAAACCCCCAGCCAGAATGTTATGATGAGTGTCTGTATGGAAGAAGATGAGGGCCATGTGGGAGTGTTTTTGTTAGAATAGTGGTCTTTTGTGTGGTGGTTGGAAAAGACGACTGGGTCCACCTCAGCTTGAAGTCTGGTGTGATGCCATTAGAGACTGAGTTCTGGAGCTGATCTCAGAGAACTATTGCCATGAATTGTGTTGGGATTTTAGAAGGCCAGGCATTAGAGGAGCCTTTGGAAACTGGGATCTAGGACAAGGTTGTCTTTCTCCACAGCACTTGGAATCTCAGCCAGGATTTCACATGATTTTGCTGTTAAAGCCTTCTCAGCTATAGTTGAGAGCCAAAACTCACAGGAACCTCATATTTTAGACCCCAATGGGCCTGGATTCCTGTGACCTTTCGCCACTCCTTTGGAACCTTGCCTGCATGGGATCTCCAGAGCTTTTACTGAAAGGAGAGTACTCAACACTTAATGGCTCCTGAATGAATCAAAACCCACAGTGTCAACTTCTTCATTCTTGAAATATGGCTAGGCCAATACCATGAAGTTTTTGAGAATCCCATGACCAGAAATCCCTGGAGGACTTTAGATCTCCTGTTGCTCATCATGACTGAATAAGCGAGTGCCATTTTTGACTGAGTGGAATTCATAACCATGGTGAACAACACAGATGCCAGTGAGTAGGAGCCAGCAGGGAAGTGGGCCTGGAGCAATGGAGTGCAGGTGTGTGATCCAACATCTGTGGTGGGCCCCTGTGGTTCTGTCATTGGCTTCCAAATGACATGTGACTGACAAGGTGCAGCCAGGAGACCCGAAAATGTAAAGGCATGTGGTTGTGGGGAGAGGATTTGGTGTGATGCTCAGAAACGAGTTGCTACAATCAAGTGCTAAAGATATATGGGGTAGCAGCCCAGTTTGTGTTTTTGCCTTCAGACCCTGACTCACCCCATGTGGCAGATCTCCTTCCAGCAATGTGTTCTGGTTGACCTTTTTTATTTCAAAAACAAACACCGATTTTCCATGGAAGCTGTAAGAAATTCCATTAAAACTGGGTGGTGAGCCAAAGGCTTCACAATGCACCCAGGGAGACATTCATACCCCTAAGGCCACAGTTACCTGCATAGAGAGGATTCAGCTCTGCTGCCTTCTGTTCCTATTGGAAAATATGAACCCATGTCCTCCTGTTCACATAGACTCAGACCAAGCTTTCATGACCTCACTACAAAGAAAGCTAAAACACAAAGCTATATTTCTAGTGGACGAATGTCAGAGGCAGATAGTCAAGAAGTCATTAGGCCAGCAAAGTTCCATGTTTGTGGAATGTTTACCCTGTCCTCTACTTTGGGGATCTCTTCTGCCACACCCAAGTTTGTGAGCTCCTCAGAATTTCCAATTCCAGATATGTATTCACAGATTTTTTTCCTCTTCTCCTCTCATTGTGTCTTCTCTGGGGTGATAGTAATGTCCAGGCATTGTGGTGGATGACAGTGGAAGCTTTTTATGTGCCACGTGTTCCCATATGTATTAGACTCATTTTCCGTTTTGCATTTGAAATATTGAATCTCTGACACTAACCCATAACCTTCTAGGCTCTGACTACTTATCCTAACATCGATAAAAACAATCCTAAAGGAATAGAAGTAGAGGCATTTGATAAGAGGCATGGTGTATACTTGGACATGCCTTTTGCTTCATCAGAGATATATATTATAAAACCTGTGACACTTTTTTTCAATTTACTTCTCCAAGGATTTTCAAAATCAACAAATATGTAACTTCCTGACTCCCTGTCTCTGTTGCCTGGGTCACAATGTATATTTTTATATACATATACATAATCCTACTGCCATCACAGGTATATTTTTGAGAGTACTCTCACTTTGGTAAATATGAATTTCATGAAGAGATCACTGCCCCCCAATACACTGAAATAACTGAAAATTCAAGCTGTGGTGAGCTTTATACTTCAACAAGTTTAGACATGAAACAATGTAGAGGAAAATGAATATTTTGGGTACATATGTGAAGGATATATATATATCTTCTTATGAATTTCGATTGGCATACATACTATTACTTTTTAGTGTATTAAAGATATATATATATATATATATATTATGAATTTGCAAACATGAACTATATGTGTCATATACTTATACTACCATGATTCTTTCATGTCTATATGTTTGGATTTATAATCAACTTTTCAGGAGATATTTTTCAGAAATATTCATTTTCTTGACATACATATTCATTTCGGAAAACTCAAAATGAAGTTCAGTGAATATTGAGTATTAACTCTAATACTTCTACAGTAAGTGACCCAGTTTAACATCAATGAAAGTATATTCATATGGGACATGATGTGTATTTTGAATTAAATTTTTATTCAAAATTGTTATAGTCCTATTTCTTAAGTATATATACATCATAGGATTTATTATTTCATCCACAATTTACAAAATGATATGCATATGATTCACTTTCCTTCACTCCCTGTATCAGATCCCATGAATTTCTCCATGTTGGTTTTCTTGCTTTTTCATGAGATTTCTTTTATATCACATCACTTTTGAATTCCATCATCATTTTCGAAGCAAAACTCAAACACAGTTTGTTATAATTTGTAACCCTAATATTACCACTACATGTAAAACTACTTGAATTGAATGTTTTTATGTGAATACCAGATTTCATGTATTTTTTAAAATATCAATTCAATCCATTATTTAAAATAGTAACCTGTTATATTCTTTATTCACCATATGGTCTATTCATGCATCATCTCTATATACATAAACCCAGGGTACACCTATTTTTATCCCCAAACTCTAAATGATAGGGTTTCAAAACATGCTCCCAGAAATGGTGGAAGAAATACGCATGTCACCTGCTCCATATATTCCTTTCATCACATCATGTTCTGGACACAAAATGCAAAACTCACACTTATCTTATTCTTCTCCCAAAGCCTCATTTTAAAGAGAGCATGGATTACTAAAATCATCTATGTCTGCATTGCCTATTGTTTTCAAATTTCAATCCTATTGTGAGTATACACTGGATTCTTTCAAGGATAGTGTGTTCAACTACCCCCCTCTTGAAATTATCCCTGATCTTATCACTCATTTTGTACTTTGCCTGATCTCCTAACATCTTATAGATATCTATTTCCCCAAGTGCCTTGTTGTGACTGACTCTTCATGTGTGCTGACTTTCCCATTTACACTTCTTCTCTGCATGGTCAGACAGATTTGCAGGGAATTTTGGGGCGGTGTGCTAGGTAGGCCTTTTGGGTGCACGTGGACGTGGGGCAGCTGTTTTCCCGTGGAAAGTGGCTGCTTCATCCACAAAAGCAGCTGGTTGTTCCCCACCAGAGCTGTACAGAGTGATGACCTTTTAATTTTATTATGAGGACCATGAGGCTTCTAGCAGGGATCACACCTCCCTTAGAGGTTGTAAGGAAACTCTGTGAATAGAAATCCACATAGTGGTGGAAAGATCTCAGACCAGCCATCGCTTGGGAGGTGGAAGTTAAAGGTTAGTTTCACTCAGTTGGCAGAAAAGTTTGAGGGAAAAGTTCATTTTCATAACGTTTCTTTGGGCTGGAGATAGGATAAATGGGACAAAGATGAATGTGCTTTTTTACATTGGGCTAATTGGGTTAGATTGATGATCGTGGTTACATATCCAGGGCACAATATGAGCTACTTTTGTATGTACAGATTCTTTTACTTCTTAGTATAATCTCAGAGGGTAGACATCATCACTCCCCAGTTCTTACAGATGGGGAACTGAGATGTGGATAGATTGAGGAGCCGCCCAGATCACCCAGATGGTAAATGGCAGAGCTACAATTTGAACTGCAGTCTTGTGAAACAGTCTCTGGTTGTGGCCAGTATACTGCATTACCTGGACATGCAGGGAGGGTCTAGATAGTATGGCTGGATATATTCCTGAGCTCTATGGCATTCTGTGAAGCAGTGTCCCATTGGGTGTAAGTCATCAATTGCATTTCGTCACTTCCAGTAGCCTCCTGGAGGGAAGGGTTCTATTCTGTGTCCTGGCACCCTGCTTGATGCCTGCCATTTAGGACCTGTATCAATTTGCAGATCTCCATGTCAGCAACCTGGATCAGAGTGGAACAGGAAGGCAGACGGCTTCAAGTGGTCTCCATGACTCTTGTCAGCTCTTATCAGGATGAGCAGAGGTAATGTCTTGGATCATTGTTTAGGGTTCACTGAAAGATGAACTAAAAAGCTAAAAGATGATCTTAAAAAAGAAAAACACTCATTTCTGATGTGTTTGGTCTCCCTCTTTATCATTAATGTTTTCCTTTTTCTGAAACCATGTACAGGCAGCCAACCTCCCCTGCTCCTCTGTAAAAGTTAAGCCAGCAAGGTGTTTGGTTATCATTGCCAAATAAATTAATTGAGAACTACTATTATCATCTTAAAGCTTAATTCTTTCCCTTTGTACTTTCTGGATGCTTATAGGATGTTGATTCCTCTCCAATCTGCTGGGCTTCTGCAGGAGTTCCAGATTTTTCTCCCCACTGTGAGAGTTTTGTGCGTTGAGTGCAAAGCTTCAGTTACCAAGTGCTTAGTTTAGCTGTGGTTTGTCCACCCAGGGTTCCTGTGTTGGAAGCTTGCTCCTGAGTGTGGTGATATGGGGGATGGTGGAACCTTGAAGAGGTGGAACTAGTGGTAGGTCACTGAGGACACTGCCCTCAGAAAGGGAGACCTGAAGATGCTGCCCTTAGAAGAGACTCTGGTTAGTTCTTGTATCTTGAGAGTCATTATGAAAGAGTAAGATTTCTCCACAGTCTCTGGCTTCCTAGCTCATCATGTGATCTCTCCTTTTTGCTTGTATTCCTGCAACAATGCGATCTGCCATGATGTTATATAGCCAAAGAAGGAACCCTCATCAGAGGCTGAATTAACAAGAACATCTGATTTTGATTTTTTCAGCTTCCCAAACTGTAATATATAAACCTCTTTTCTTTATAAAGTACATAGCCCACAACCTCAAATATATGGGTCACTGGAGGAACCCAGAAACACCATGGAGGAACCCAGCAACACCATCAGGGTAGTGCCCAGGACACATTATCCATCAGATCTCTCATCAAACGAACCGGAGGGAGCACAGGGTTGGACATCTGCACCTCCACCAGCACAGTACTAACACCAGAGATGGGAGTTCAAATCATTCCCACAGGAGTAAAAGGACCTCTTCCCCAAGGAACAGTAGGCAGTTACCTGTTGACTGTCACCATCACCTGCTTTGGAGTGCAGCGCTGACCATAATTGTTACTGGGAGAAAGGTCAACTGCCCCTGATGTGGGAGCAGGTCACAGAACCGTGCCTGGCTGTGAGGAGGGACGCCAGGGGTGAGACCCCCAGAGACACGGGCAACCAGGACATGTTTTGGATCTCGTGGGAGGGGTCCTGGAGGTCCTGCGGGGCCCTAACTGCAGCACTGGGATCTATTCTGCTGTGGGAGGAGATGGGTGGTGAATGCTGGGCACTGGGGCCTTTGGCCTGCCAATTTCTGTTCTTCTGCATGTTGTTTGGTTTCAATAAAGTCACAGAGCTCTGCTTTGCGCTCTGTGTGGTCTCCCCTCGGCAGTCCTTACGGGCCCAAGGAGTCCCCAGTGTCCAAGCCAGGCCCCATCCTGCCGGGGGCCAGGAGGGGACACAGCTCAGGATGCTGGCTCAGCCTCACCTGGGCAGTTCGTGCCACAGGGGTTCAGCCATGCTGTGAGTCAAGCCCACACGCAGATGGCCACCTAAACCAGGAGGCCCTCAGTTTGACGTGAGCGTATCTCACAACTACGTGCCCCAGAAAGTACAGCAACCTAGGGACAGACCAGGTGTGAAGGGAGTAGGGGTGAGATGGGCACACGTTTCCGCCCTGGGGGCTCTGCGCAGGTGAGGCGGCAGCCTGGGGGTCAGGAGCCTGGTGCAGGGGATGCTGGGGGTGTGGCTGCCTCCACCTTCACGGGACGGTCTGGAGTGTCCCAGCTCCTCTGCTGGCTGTCTCAGGCTGGATGGTCAGGGGGGCATGACCCCAGGGCTTCCTGCTGGGTCAGTAAAGGCAGCAGTGGGGCCTGTCATCCAGCATCCAGGGCCGCCTCTCATGCCTGTTCCTGCAGCGTCTGGGTCTTGGATCAGGAAGGTTTCTGATGCCAGTGCTAGAGAAGAGGCCGCCACTCTCCCTGAGGCGCCCTGCCACCATAAGAGCTCTTGGTGACTGGGAGCCCGTGGGCCACCTGCACCTGGTCCTGCTCCCAGGCAGCCTCAGCAGGGTCTCGGAGCCTCTGCTTGAGTGGTGCT
This sequence comes from Callospermophilus lateralis, assembly GCF_048772815.1. Classification (NCBI taxonomy): domain Eukaryota; kingdom Metazoa; phylum Chordata; class Mammalia; order Rodentia; family Sciuridae; genus Callospermophilus; species Callospermophilus lateralis. The sequence goes on along the minus strand of NW_027512424.1, from coordinate 1,887,940 downwards.
GCGGCAGCTCATGGATCTGGAAGGGCAGCCCTGCCCCTGAGCTGCCCCCAGCTATTCTTAAACACCACGTCACAAGTTAGGGTGAGGGAGATCAAATCCAACATATTCCCCAAAGTGACAGGACTGCCCTATGACCAGCAATCCCACTCCTAAGCCTAGATCCTAAAGAGCTGGAGACACTACAGGCGAGCTCACAGCAACACCATCCATGGTGACCGGCCCGAGGGGGAAGCCGCTCTCTGCCATCCAGGAATGGGTGGCCAGCGTGGCGCTTTGGCCTCAGAACAGTACTCAGCCACAGGAAGAAGGGAGAAGGGCCCAGGCCACACACAGACCCACCTCCACAGCACGCTGAGCACAAGAAGCCCGTCACCAGAGAAGGAATTCCGTGAGCTGTTGGGGAGCAAGACTCAGAATGGGCAAATCCAGAGCAGAGGGGCGGCTCCTAGGGGCTGGACAGGGCTTGGGGCCTCCCTCCTGGGTGAAGGAAGCAATCAGAAGCCAGGTAGCCGGCTCGGTGGCACGTCTGAGGATTCACTAAGTGCTACTGCATTTCACTTCAAATGGTTGTTACTTGACATTCACCTGGATTTTTAACAATCAGCTGCAAAGGTTCAGCACAGGGATCCAGAGCAGGCACACCTGGGCTCCCTTCACAGAGCACTGCGCTGAGACCCCGCTGCAGTGCCTCCCCTCCAGAGCAAAGCAGCCATTACCACCCAGCCACACCCCAGCACAGGGCCACCTTCTCTCCACTCTGAAGCTGCCACAGAGGATCAAGCTCCTTTGCATCTCAGCCTGGGCAGGCTGCTCAGGGGGAGGCTCTAAATAGCACTAGAACCCTGCAGCTTTTCACAGGTCCACCAGGAGCCCTGTGTCTCATCAGGGGGGCTGTTGCTCTCCCCGTGAAGGCAGACCTGAAGTGGGCCTGTAAGGGACCAGGTCCCAGGGCCTGGACACAGTGAGGGACAGACAGGACTGGGGGGTGAGGTCTGGGGTGGGGCGAAGAAGCATGAGAGATTCTGGGGGTGTGCAGAGTCCATCCCCAGGCCCATTCCAGAAAGATCTACAGAGAGCCTGCAGTGCTGGCAGCTCCTGGCCCTGGGAAAGGCGAAGGTGGGCACTGCAGGCCACGGGACTCTGTGTGCTCTCACCCCACCATGGCTCCTTCAATTGCAGCCAGTAGCTCCTGCCTGTTGGGCAGGGTCCTGTGTCCTATGTGTCCAGTTATCTCCGGGAGCCTGGAGGTTGGTTCTGGACACCTCTCTCTTGCTCAAGTGGACCGGAGCCAGTGATCAGCATCAGCACTGGCTCCCATGTTGCCAGCCACAGTCTGGCCTGATGCACCTGCTGGCCACAGAGGCCAGCCCTGGCTGTCCTGCTCCAGGAGGACTGCTGAGCTGCAGCCTCCTTCCCAGGGCCTGGGGGATCCTCTGTGGTTGAGCTTTCAGTTCTGCGATGGCACTCGGACTCTGAGACCCAGACCCAGGGCACATGGTCACCCTTAGATTCCATGTCTGACACTTCAAAGGAGGCCAGGCCAGCAGGACTGGGGTCCACATTCAGACAATCTCCCTGGGTCATGGTCACAGCTCAGCTGACCAAGCAGGTGTGAGTCACTTTTCCACATGTCTTTGAACTATGTATCTCAGGTCAGCACCAGGTGCCTTGACATGTCTGTAATCCCAGCAACTCAGGAGGCTGAAGCAGGAGGATTTCCTAGTACAAGGCCAGCCTCAGCAACTTGAGATGGGAAGTTTTGTGATCCTGAAGTGAGGCCTTTTTCTAAGGTCATTCAGTCTTCATGTGACCCGGGTGACTATGGAGGCTTCAGTGTTGGACTTCTGGCACGTCCCTCCCAGGTTGGAGGCTTCCGGAGGTCAATCTTGAGAGAAGTCTGTGGTCCTGGATATTTGTGTCCCCTGCATCTCAGCAGTCCAGAGCTCAGGCCTCCCAGATGGATCCCACCGCATCCATCTGCTCCTGCCAGCTCCAGTGCCTGGCTCAGCTGGGGCTGCCCCGGTGTCTGAGACTGTCCTCTGGTTGATTTCCCCTCCCCATCTGGAAAGCTGTGCAGGTTTTAACTTGTTTGATTGATGTCATTGTTTGTCCAGCTGCCTCTCAGATCTGGGGGCTTTGGGGAACAGGATTGGGAAAGTTCTACAACCTGGACCCAGAGACGGGAACATTCGCCACAGCACCAAGAGGAGTATCTCCTGGAAGAGCAGAGTGGACTTGTCTCTGGCCAGCACGTCCTCCCCACCTCCTTCCCTCAGGCTGTGGGAGGGCCCCCAGGCAGCCAACACCAGTAGGCTGGCCATTTCTGCAAAAGGTGGTCCCTGCTCTATGGTCTGTCATGGGCAGTGCAGCCGAGCTGTCCCCTCAGTCTTGCTCTCACTGGTCATCTTTCCAATGTCCACCATAGACCGTTCTGTGTACCTGCCCCTGTGCCCAGCAGCTGGATGGACTCCAGTCTCTGAGCACCAGCAGAGGCAGGTCCTGGACAAAATGTCCTCTGTGACAAGGCCGAAGGCTAGATGTGCCCCTCCAAAGCCACCCACCAACCAGCCTCTGCCTGCAGCGCTCTTTAAGGATCCAGTAGCCCAGGTGGAAAGAGTCTTTATCTTCCATTGGCTTATCTTCCATTAGGCTCAGAGCAGTGCTTCCGGAGCCGCTTTTGTGAAAATGGGCCTCACGGTGATGACTTAGGATTTAGTGGGACACAAGTGGATTAAGTGTGCCAGGTGACTTGTGCAGAGCACAGCCGGTGTGGGGGGGTCCTATGGGTACAGTCCAAGCCAGCATTCCCCAGCCAGCTTCGGGCACCACTGGCCATGTCTGGGCACACACAGGCCCAGGCCAAGGTCATCTGCATAGGCAAGGCTTCCCAGCTGACCCTCCGCACCAGCACCTTCAGGCCTGAGCTCCTTCCCTCCTTGCCCCTCCCTGTCCCTTCCTTCCCTGCCCTAGCTCTCAGGGCAGCCCACATCCCCCATGTCCATAGAGTCTGTTCAGCATCCACCCTGAATGTCCTGAATGTCCATCATTCCTGTGGGATACAAATAGACAGACATTGCCCTGTGGCTGATGGCTCTGTCATGAACAAGGGACAAGGGACTGGCCACACCAGAAGCAAAGGGCATGGCCAGTTGCCTTGGACCAGTGTTGTCCTGGACCACATGTGTCCAGTCCATGACTCTTTGGGCTCCTGTCAGGCTTGGATGTCTAAGTGCTGGCCCTGGGCAGGCAGGGCCCCTGGAGGCTTCTGTGTGTGACCTGAGCACTCTCCAGGATAGCAAGCTGAACAGTGAGGCCTAGATCACCTGCCCCGGAAGACAGGGTGGGACAGGTCTCTGTGGTGGGTACAGCAGGGCTTCCTGCTGTGCGGGAGATGGACCCTCCTGCACCAAGAGCCCCGGGGGCAGTGGGATCCTGGGGTCTCAGGTTCCCTGTGGCTGGCCCTGTACCCTCAGACCAGAAGCCCTCTGCTCCCTGCTGACTTAAGGCAGAGTCTAGCTGGGGCTTTGAGGAGTTGTGGGAGGGGGCATGGATTTCCAGGGTGCTTGGGAGGTCAGATGGCTTCGTGCAGAGGCAGGGGTGGCATAGAGGGGGAGGTGAGAGGTGGGCAGGGAAGCCACTCTGGCCAGGGTAAGTTGCGTGGGGCCTGGGGCTGAGGTCTGAGCAGAAGGAAGCTCCTATGTCACCTTCCTTCTCTCAGGTGCAGGGACTGCAGGCCTCTAGGGTGTCAGGAGGGATGGATCAGCACCTCCCCAAGGTCCTTCTCCTGGACATTGGGATTCTCTTCTCCTGCTCACACCAACTGGGCCATTAGCATGGGCCACGTGGTTCACCTCACCAGGAATCATGCACCTCTAGGCGGGTAGGTGAGATATGGAAGGGCTGAGCCCCACTAAGATCCCACACATGGTGCAGAACAGCCCAAAGATTGGTCCCCCCTGCCTGTCTCCATCCCTGGCATCCCGCCAAGAGCAGCACTGTGAAGACCAGGAAGGGCCACCAAGGAGACCCAGAGCTGGACACTCTGCTGTCTTTGGCGTTGTATTTCTTCCATGAACTGTGGGTGGAGCTGCAATGCACCCGGGGTCCTGATAGGGTGGGAGGCTGCCTTACCCGTCAAGAATAATCAGAGAAGAAGAGTTTATTTATTTATTTTTAATTTTCATTTGTTCTTTTTAGACACGCCTGATAATAGAGTGTTTCTCGACATGTTACACATACGTGCAGTGTGACTCACTCTAGTGGGATTCGTTCTGGCAGTTGTACGTGATGTGCCGTCTCACTGGTTGTGTATTCACATTCGGGCATGGGAAAGTGAGGTCCGTTCATTCTACTGTCTCTCCTGTTCCTACCCCTCTCCCTTCCCTTCATTCCCCTTTTGTGTAATCAAGGAATGACTCCATTCCTTGGGGCTGGAGGTGAGGCAGGACATCATGGTGGAAGACTGTGATGGAGGAAACCAGTTGGGAACATGGCACCAAGGAGCTGAGCTCAGCTCACAAAACACAAACTCCCCTCTCTGCCTTACTGTGTATTAACATCTGTGCATCAGAACATTCAGCCTCTGATTCTGGGGGGTTGGCTTATTTCACTTAGCATCGATGCAGGACAGGTGAAGTTGGACACCTGAGGAATTAGCAGGAAGCAGGTTTACTGGCTGCATCGGCTTGTCCAGAGTATAGTTTGTGCCAGAAATTCTCCTCTGGATCCTGAATCTAGAAATTCTTTGAACTTTATACTGGGGTGGGGGTTACATTTTTGCAGAACTCTACATAAAAGTAATTTTTCCCCCTGAAAACTTGGCATTTGCAAACAAAGAGGAAGCTATAAACCACTATACCCTCTGCAGAAGATTTTGCTGATAGCTTTAAGTATGGTAAGGGTCTTCTGGCAGGGGGGTGGGTCTCTGGTCTGCTTCAGCATGATGGTCTTCAGCTCCACCCATTTAGCGACAAATGCCATAATTTCATTCTTCCCTGTGGCTGAGTAATATTCCATTGTGTACATGTACCACATTTTCTTTATCCATTTATCTATTAAAGGCCTCTGAGGTTGGTTTCATAGTTCAGCTATGGAATATGTGAATTGAGCTGCAATAAACATTGATGTGGCTGCATCACTGTGGTATGCTGATTTTAAGTCTTTTGGGTATATGCTGAGGAGTGGGATAGCTGGGTCAAACAGTGGTTCCATTCTAAGTTTTCTGAGGAATCTCCATATTGCTTTCCAGAGTGGTTGTACCAATTTGCAGTCCCACCAGCAATGTATGAGTGTGCCTTTTTCCCACATCCTCACCAACATTTATTGTTACTTGTATTCTTGATAATTGCCATTCTGACTGGTGTGAGATGAAATCTCAGTATAGTTTTTTTAAAACATTTATTTTTTTAGTTGTAGGTGGAAAATACCTTAATTTCATTTTTATGAAGTGCTAAGGATTGAACCCAGTGCCCCGCATGTGATAGGCAAGACTCTACCACGGAGCCACAACCCTAACCCCCTCAGTGTAGTTTTAATTTGCATTTCTCTAATTGATAGAAATATTTAACATTTTTTCATATATTTGTGGACTGATTGTATTTATTCTTCTGTGAAGTGTCTGTTCGGATCCTTTGCCCATTTATTGATTTGGTTATTTGGGTTTTTGTTGCTGTTGTTGTTGTTGGTTGGTTTGTTTTGGTATTAAGTTTTTTGAGTTCTTTATATATCCTGGAGATCAATGCTCTATCTGAGGTGCAAATGGCAAAGATTTTTTTTTCCATTCTGTGGGCTCTCTTCACATTCTTGTTTTCTTTGCTGTAAAGAAGTTTTTTTAGTTTGATTCCATCCCATTTATTGATTCTTGATTTTGCTTCTTGCACTTTAGGAGTCTTGTTGAGGAAGTCAGTTCCTAAGCCAATGCAGGGGAGAGTTGGGCCTACTTTTTGTTCTAGTAGGCACAGGGTCTCTGGCCTAATGCCTGGGTTCTTAATCCATTTTGAACTGAGTTTTGGGTGAGAGAGGGGAGTTAAATTTCATTCTGTTATACATGGATCTCCAGTTTTCCCAGCACCATCTGTTGAAGAGGCTATCTTTTCTCCAAGTATGTTTTTGGTGCCTTTGTCTAGTATGAGATAACTGTACTTATGTGGGCTTGTCTGTGTGTCTTCTATTCTGTACCATTGGTCTTCACGTCTGTTTTGGTGCCAATAGCATGCAGTTTTTGTTACTATAGCTCTGTAATATAATTTAAGGCCTGGCATTGTGATGCTTCCTGCTTCACTTTCCTCGCTAAGGATTGCTTTGGCTATTCAGGACCTTTTATTTTTCCAAATGAATTTCATAGCTGCTTTTTCTATTTCTATGAGGAATGTCACTGGAATTTTAATAAGAATCACATTAAAATCTGTATAGCACTTTTAGTAGTATGGCCATTGTGACAATATTAATTCTTCCAATCCAAGAACATGGGAGATCTTTTCATCTTCTAAGGAGTTCTTCAATTTCATTCTTTAGTGTTCTGTAGTTTTCATTGTAGAGGCCTTTCACTTTTTTTGTTAGATTGATTCCCAAATGTTTATTATGTTTAGGCTATTTTGAAAGGGATAGTTTTTGTAATTTCTCTTTCAGTTGATTCATCACTGAAATAAAATAATGCAATTAATTTATGGGTGTTTATCTTACATCCTGCTAAGGAAAAGTTTTTTGGGGAGCTCACAACTTCAGAAGTCTCAGTCGGTAGAAGGATGGCTTCATTCCTTGGGGCTGGAGGTGAGGCAGGACATCATGGTGGAAGATTGTGGTGGAGGAAAACAGTTGGGAACATGGCACCAAGGAGCTAAACTCAGCTCACAAAACATAAACTTCAAGGGCATACCCGTGGAACCCAGCTCCACGAGCCACACCCCTCCTGTCACCACCCAGTCACTCCCCATCAGGGAATTAATGCACAGAGTGGTTAAGGCTCTCATGACCCAGTCATCTCACCTCTAAACTTTCTTTCATTGTCTCACACATGGGCTTTTGGGGGATACCTTACATTTAAACCCTAACAGAGGCCAAGCTATGACCTCTCTGCTCCAACCACAGAAGAGGGATGAATACATGGGAGAAGGCAGAGTTCATCCCCAGAAGCATGCCCAGAAATAGCCTGGGGATGGTGGCTGTGCACACGAAGCTCTCCTGGGGCCTGGCAGAGTGGACTTGCAAACTCCTCCCAGGAGAGGACCCTGAGCACACACCTGAGCCAAAAGCCCAGTGTCTGGGAGCCACAGCGATAGGCAGAGCTGCTCCCAACCTCACCCCAATCTACTGGAGTGTGGATTCACAAAATAATGGAGAAGAAGTCATTGGAGATATTTGATGTCAAGGATGCTTTGGAGTGTTGGGAAAGAGGAAGAAGAACTCCACGTTCACTGGGGATGGAAAACCATGAAGCAGAAAGAGGCATCCTCAGCATGAGTCCCCAATCCAGCCCAGCCCCAGCTGGCTGGGCCACCCCCAAGCGACATCCCTCCTCCATGTGCTCCGAACCAGGTCTGAAGTCCCTGGAGCTCCCTGGAGAGCTGTAGGCCGTTTTCTGCTGGTCTCCACGGTTTCTGGAGAGAATCCAGCAGTCGTTGGTTCCTTGTCCCGCTTGTTTAGTTCTGTTTTATTCTGACGGCTTTACTACCACTTCTGTCTTCAGGTCTTTGCTGAGGTGCAGAGGGGTGGTTCTCCTGCCTGCGACCTGCTGAGGTTCTTGACTTGTTCACCAGTTCTGAGAAGTTTCCAGCCACACTTCAGATACTGGTTCTGTCCCCTTTCTCTCCTCTTCTCTGGGGCTCCGGTGCAAGGCAGCCGGCGATGGGGCCCCATCTCCCTGCTTGCCTGTGTCTCTATTCTTCTCCTTGTCTCTCGGAGCTCGGATCACTCTATTGACCAACCTTTGAGTCAACTGATTCTTCTGTGTGGTTTCTTAATCTTAGACATTGTATTTTTAAAGTTATAGAAAGACTCTTGGACTCTTTTATTAGAAAATCCAGTCCTCTTTGACCGAGTGTGGAGCACCTGCCTCTGAAGAACCAGGGGCTGAAGCCAAGGCCAGGCCTCGTGCCTTCCAGGGGGTCCACCACTGGGCGGCACCCCACTGGGCTGGGTTCCTTTGATGGAGCTCATTTCTGTGAAGGTCCTAGAGATGAGATGTCAGGGCAAGGGGCCGGTCTGAGACAGGAGTGCAGCCAGCATCTGCTGCCAGGACACCTGAAAGGGGATATTGGAGGGACAGGGCAGGGCACATGACAGTCACTTTGGGGTCAACACTACTGGCTGCAGAGTGATCATGGCCCCTTGGTGATCCATTCCAGGCCTGAGGAGATGGCGTGAGTCCTAAGAACATGTGGTCTTCTCCCAGGACACATAGGACTCTCAGGTCCTTCAGGACTTGGAGTCTATGCAAGATACTCTTGTGTCCACTCTCAGAAGCAGGCTCCAGCCTTCTCTAAGTCCAGTGAGGATGACTGCATGGACTTCCCTAGGCCCTCTACATCCACCTGAGCAACAGGAAAGCCAGGTCCACATGCTCCTGTGGGCTGGGACAGTGGCGACCCTCCAGAGGCAGGTAGGTTGGGACAGTGGTGTGGCCCTCCACCCAAAGCCAAAGTGCCTGCCCAGCAGTCACTTCAGCAGCCATAATATTCCCCTCCCTTGTCCCTGCAACCCAATCATGAGTACCACCTTGTTTTCCCTTGACCTTGGTCGCAACCCCCACTTGAGCCCTCCAGGATGCTGCCCCCAGAGGTGCTCTTGGTTTATGGCTCTAAGTGGAGGATGACAAGGCTTGAGGGTCCCACCCTCACCCTCTGCCCCTCCTGCCCCCACTCCACAGTACACTCCTCAAGCCTCCTCCTGGGCAGTGTGCCACCTGCATATGGATGACCCAGAGAGATAGTGGCACCGCTCAGCTCTGCAGGCAGTAGAAGTGACAACCCCAGAGGAGACAGCACATTCAGGATGCACCTGGAGAAGAGAGCTAAGAAGAGAGGGAGGGGCTAGGTGGCCAGGGAAGTCTGCTGTTGCAGAGAGGCACTGAGGCCCAACAGGAAGCAACTGACCACAGACTGCACACACCCTGGCAGCTGGCCTGCAGTCAGAGGTGGAGTCCCAGGAGGATAGAGAGTGGGCACCAGCGGTTGGCTCATGGCAAAGGGGCCTCATTTCAAAGTGACATCCTCCCACATCCAAGGCCTTGCTTCTTCCCAGTGTCACCTTCCTGGGTTCTGCTAAAGTGTGAAAGGCAGTGAACAAAGACCCTAGAGTCAGGAGGGCCAGGTAGAGGACTAGGTCAGGTCAGATGCAACCAGACCCCCTGAATCCCCAGACCTGTCTAGGTTGCTCATCCACAGAAGCCCGCAAACCCGACACCCGGGGTTGGACCGGCCCTGCAAGCTCCCCAGGCAGCGCCTGGGCTAGACGACTCCACAGTCCCCACCCGACGCCTGCCTCTTTCAAGACCCTGGGTTTCTGGGAAGGTGTTGAGGGTTCCTGGGGTGGCAGGTTGTTTCGCCCCCAGAGCCTGATTGACAGCGGAGAATCCGAGGTCAGGAAGACTCAGCGGGAGGCTGCAAGTGGAGGCTGTGTGTGGCCGCTGCATCCTGGCTTCTCCACCCCGCACAGATCCAGGGCGGCAGGACCTGCCCATGCCCCCGGGTTGAGCCCAGCCACACCCGACCTGGCCGTGACCTTCCCCGCCCGGCACCCCGCTCCCTTTGCGCCCGTGATCCGTCATTGCGCTGGGTTATTAATTCCCACGAGCTGGCGCTGGGCCACGGCGCATTCCCAGCTGGCGACCGGGCAGGTGGCGGCGGCCAGGGGCTGGGCGCGGCGCCACTCTCCCCGTAGAGAGGGCGGGCACCTCCCTCCTTTGCATGGAAGCCCAGGAGGCCACGGATCTTCCGCCCCTCCGCGCCCCCGGCAGGGACAGCGCAGAAGTTCCCGGAGCCCACTTTTTCGCGAAGTGGTTGGAGACTTGTGGGGAGCGACCAGACGCCAGGCGAGGTGGCTGTCCCGAGCGACCCCAGGCTGGGTGGACAGATCTGATGGCTCCGTGATTATCCAAGTGCCGCGGCAGGTGGGTACAGCTCGGGTGGCTGGGGTGCACGGTGCTCCTGGCGTGGTCCCGAGAGCTCCTGCTGCCCCAGAGCTGGCATTGTGGCTCCCAGAGGGAACGCGAGGTCCCTGGAGACGCAGGTCTTGATCCTCAAGGGACCGATGGAAGACCCTGAGCCGGTGCACGCCCCCGACTTGGTGTGGGCTTCCTGGCGGTCCTGTCCCTGGGCCCTAGGCTCGGGTTCTGCCAGGCCGCCAAAGACCCTCCAGCTGCACCAGTTACTTGGGGACTGTCAGGCTGGGGGTCTTGCTCCCTTCTCGCCTTCTTTTAACAGTCCCATGGGGGAAGGTGGGCGACCCCCAGAGGGCTTGGGCACTGGCCAAGAGGTGGGGCAGCTGAGCGAGGGGGCCTGGGCGATTTCCGGGGGGTTAGCTGTCCAGCCGTGGGAGAGGACATTGCAACCAGCTTTTCCAGACCAGAGGCAGCTGCAAGAAGGAAGGCGGGAGGGACTTGGACATGTTTGGTCCCCTTCTGTAGCAGGAGCTCAGGGTCGCCAGGAGTAGGACCAGGCAGAATTTATCCTTAATATCATCAGCCTGGACGGGAAGAGGGAAGCCATCTAGAGGCAACACAGGCCTGGATATGGGGGAGGACAGCCTTCAGGGTCTCTCTCTCTCTCTCTCTCTCTCTCTCTCTCTCTCTATATATATATATATATATATATATATATATATATATATATGAGTTGTAGTTGGATACAATACCTTTATTTTATTTATTTTTATGTGGTGCTGAATATTGAACCCAGAGCCTTGCATTTGCTAGGTGAGTGCTCTTCCGCGAAGCCACAACCCCAGTCCCCCTCTTAATGTTCTAAATAAATTTTATTTTTAAAAATCTTTTCTCACCAAAGGTTCATGGAGATATTCTATTTACTTCCAGAAGCCCAACTGATAGATCTATTTAACCTCTTACACATAGATCTGCCATCCGTGGCTGTGCGTGTGGTATGAGGGTTCAGGCTCAGTCTGCCATCCGTGGCTGTGCGTGTGGTGTGAGGGTCCAGGCTCAGTCTGCCATCCGTGGCTCTGCATGTGGTGTGAGGGTCCAGGCTTAATCTGCCATCCGTGGCTGTGCATGTGGTGTGAGGATCCAGGCTCAGTCTGCCATCTGTGGCTGTGCGTGTGGTGTGAGGGTCCAGGCTTGTTTTCCTCACTTTCAATTTGGACTTTTAAAGTCAGCAGATATTTCTTTTGTAGTTAGGAGAAAACACATTTTTTAAAAAATGTACAAGTGAAATGAAATGACAGAGAGGTGTCTCAGGCTGGACCCCAGGACTCCCAGCTCCTCTCGTGCTGGCCTTGACCATGAGGGGCTGCACTGCTGTGTTGTGCTTTCAGAAAAGCTCAGTCAGCCCTGGAGGCCTTGGCTGGCATCGAGGCCTGGGCTGGGGTCCTTCTGGGGAATTCCCTGGGGACAGCTGGTCACATAGTTCCCAGGTCCCCCCTGGGAGTGAGACAGATGAAACAGAAGGGCTCCTCTTTAGAGTCCCTGTCCCTCTGCGACTGAGTGGCCTGTGGGGGCTGTCCATCTCGTGCCTGTGGGCGTGGAAGGGAGTGCTGCCTTGCACCTTGATGGGCACTTCTCCCACAGAACGGTCGTTTGCCCACAGACACACCCCACCCCGTCTTCAAGGAACAGCCGTCCCAGCTGGAGCCGAGCTTGAAGGCAGAGATGGCGCTGAGCCCAGAGTCCCCAACCACATTCCCTGCGCTGGCTGTGTCAGGCAGTGCCACACCCAAGCCACCTGGTGGCCCCAATGTGTCCCTCAACAGCTCCTGGACCAGCCTGACGGAGCCCGGCTCCTTGCAGGACCTGGTGGCCATGGGGGCCCTCAGGGCAGTGCTCTCGGCCATGGGTCTGGTGGGCATGGTGGGCAATGTGTACACGCTGGTGGTCACGTGCCGCTTCCTGCGCATATCGGCCTCCATGTACGCCTATGTGGTGAATCTGGCTCTGGCAGACCTTCTTTACCTGCTCAGCATCCCCTTCATTGTGGCCACCTACATCACCAAGGACTGGCACTTTGGTGACGGGGGCTGCCGCATCCTCTTCAGCCTGGATTTCCTGAACATGCATGCCAGCATCTTCACCCTGACCGTCATGAGCAGTGAGTGCCATGCTGCAGTGTTGAGACCCCTGTACACTGTGCAGCGCTCCAAGGGCTACCGCAAGCTGCTGGTGCTGGGCACCTGGCTGCTGGCAATGCTGCTGACCCTGCCCATGATGCTCGCCATTCGGCTGTTCCACAGGGGCCCCAAGAGTCTCTGCCTGCCGGCCTGGGGCCCACATGCACACCGCGCCTACCTGACGCTGCTCTTCAGGACCAGCATCGTGGGGCCCGGCCTGGTCATCGGGCTGCTCTACGCCTGCCTGGCCCGGGCCTACTAGCTGTCACAGCTGGCCTCCTGCAGGCAGACACGGCAACTGCCCAACCCCAGGGTGCTCCTCCTCATCCTCAGCGTTGTCCTGCTCTTCTGGGCCTGCTTCCTGCCCTTCTGGCTGTGGCAGCTGCTCTCCCAGTACGATGAGGCCCTCCTGCTGGCGCCCCGGACAGCGCGCATCATCAACTACCTGACCACCTGCCTCACCTACGGCAACAGCTGCCTCAACCCCTTCCTCTACACTCTGCTCACCAAGAACTACCGCGAGCACATGCCGGGACGCCCACGCTCCAGGGGCAGCAGTGGCCATGAGGGCACCAGCAGCTTCCTGCCCAGTCACGTCCACTTCCAGAGGGACTCAGGACACTCACTGTCCTCCAGCAGCCAACAGGCCACAGAGACCCTCATACTGTCCCCTGTGGCAGCTGGTGGGGCCTGTGTCTGAGTCCCCTGTGTGAGCCTACTGGTCAGGGAGTCCAGGCAGGGAAGGCCCCAGAGCCCAGGTCATGCCCTGCGGCCCTTCCCAAGCGCCCACTCCCAGCTGGCCTCTGCTGCTCTTCCTCCACCTTCTTCTGTTTCTCACTGCTGCCCTCAGCGAGATGGCCACATCCCCACCATATGCAGATGCTCCTCCCGCACACGTCTCTGGAGCCAGGCCTGCCTCCCAGGCCCATGGGGGTCTGATGCCCGGCCTTGTGGTCCCAGAGCAGCCCTTCTGCCCTCATGGCTGGGAAGGCCGTGGGCACCTCTTCCCTATCCCCTGCCCCAGCCCTCCTGACTGCTGCTCTTCCCTGCTTAGCCCTGGGCACAATAAAGCCGGAGCTCTGCAGCCTCTGCCTCAGCCCAATAGCTGAGGAGGGTCAGCGAGGAGGGTCCTGCCCCTGGGACCATGGCACGTGTGGGGAAGCTGCCTGGCTGTGGGGGATGCTTGTCAGGGGCTGGAACACACACATGTGGCTAAAAGGACTGTCCCTCAGTGTCAGGGATGACATGTACAGGTGGCCTCCCGGGCCTCAGGGAGGGGCAGGGAGAGGCAGGACGAGGTCTCCTCTGGCATGCTGGAAGTGTGGGGGAGCCAGGCCAGGGAGGCTGAGCCACTTCGTGAACCAGCCCCAGGCCCCACAGCACCACACAACAGTGAACCACAAGGAGGAACCACAGGTGGAGGAAGACCACAGGAACATGGCTCTGTGGGCAGGCGGGCCAGGAGGGCCCCTGTTCTAGACCCCACTTCTCTGGGAACCCTCCTGCCCTCCAGAGCCAAGGTACCCCAGAGGGGGGACTTTCTGGAGCCACAGGGCTGACCATGGCCCCTGACCCCCTGAGGTGGACATGAGCAAAGTGTTGGGTCTCTTGGGGGCACGGGTGGCCTCACGGCCCAGGGAGAGAGTCACAGCATCCCAACATGCCTGACCCCACCTGAAAGCTCTTCTGGAGCAGAGAGCAGGGGACCACAGGGATGAGCCTGAGATGTGGCCTGGCCTGGTCCCCCCAGCCAAGGTCAGGGAAGGGAACATGCATGAGTCTCTGAGCACCTGAGACGTCCCAGATGTTCCCACAGGTCCGACAGGAGTAGAGTCCTAGAGAAAGACACGTGTGCACATGTCTGTGAGTGTGCACACATCTAGCGCACCTTGGTGTGGAGAGGGCGGGAGGGAGACCCAGGGGTGGAGAGGGCAGGTGAGCACTAGGCAGCATCCTTGCAGAAACTGAGGCGGCGGCTGGTCAGCTGAGCACTGGCGTTCCACCCCAGGGAGAGTCGGGCAGGTGTAGGGTCCTGCTGAGACAAAGCACTCTGCAGGCCACAGGGTGCAATGCAGCCCACAGGGGGCACCTGGCCCTCACCTGGCCTCTCCTGGCTCCTCTACTGGCCCTCACCTGGCCTTCACCTGACTCTCACCTGGCCTCACCTGGCTCTTCACCTGGCATTCACCTGGTCCTCACCCTGACCCTTCACCTGGCCATCATCTGACCCACACCTGGCCTTCACCTGGCCGTCACCTGGTCTCTCCTGGCTCCTCTCCTGGCCCTCACCTGGCCTTCACCTGACCCTCACCTGGCCTCACCTGGCTCTTCACCTGGCATTGACCTAGTCCTCACCCTGACCCTTCACCTGGCCATCATCTGACCCTCACCTGGCCTTCACCTGGCCGTCACCTGGTCTGTCCTGGCTCCTCTCCTGGCCCTCACCTGGCCTTCACATGACCCTCACCTGGCCTCACCTGGCTCTTCACCTGGCATTCACCTGGTCCTCACCCTGACCCTTCACCTGGCCATCATCTGACCCTCACCTGGCCTTCACCTGGCCCTCACCTGGCCTCACCTGGCTCCTCCCTGGTCCTCACCTGACCTTCACCTGACCATAACCTGGCCCTTAACCTGGCCTTCACCTGGTCCTCACCTGGCCCTCATCTGGCCCTCACCTGGCCATCTTTTCATACCTCCCACAAGGTACACACAGAAACTCAAGGACCCTACACAACTTGCTGCGGCTCAGTACCCCCTGACCCCACCCTCAGCCACTCCCTTTCCACCTCATTCCTGGTACCCAAGTCCCAGTGAGCTGCCAGAATCCAGCTCCCAGGGGCAGTAGGTGCCATCAAAGCCAGGAAGGTGATCTATGCAGGCTCCTCTAGCTCAGAAGTGTGTAAAGCCCAGCAGGCACTGTGAAGGCCTCTGGCCCCACCTGCCCTGGCCACACCTCTGCTCTGAGGCCAGGCTGGCCCTGAGACCCAGCCTGGCCCCCAAGACTCTGAGGCTGCCTAGGGTCCATGGGTCTGAGGCAGACAAGACCAGAGCAAGGCAGACAGCAGAGGGTCAGGACGAGGGTGCACACAGGTCGGTGTGCACAGATGGACTGAGCATCAGGCCTCCTGTCTCCTTGTTGGTCTGAAGCCCACCTCCCCAGCAACGGCTCTTAGCTGCATGCCTAAAACTCAGCTGTGTGAAGTGTGCTGCAGTGATCAGGCCATCCACAGAGGGGCGCCACTCTCACCACAAACCATCCCAGGACACGTGTCTCCTGCAGGATACACACACAGCAAAGGCTCTGGAGACTGTGGGCTGGCAGCCTCGAGGCAGAATCTTCTCTCCTGTCTGAAGGTCTGGGAGCTAGCAGCTTTCAGACTCGCCCACATGGTGTGGTGCAGCTCGGCTACCTAGAGGTGGATGCCTGGGTCTGGTGTGGGGCTGCCTCAGAACTGGCAAATCCCAGCCGTGGGGCTGGGTGGGTGCAGCCTAATGCATCCTCAGTAGAGACCCACTGCTCCCTGGGTGGCTGTGCCATGGGCACTCACCCCTGAGGCAGGACTCTTCCTGTCCTGGCCTGCACGCGGACCTCTTGTAATTTGGAAGCATCTAGGGGAAGAGATTTCTCTGCACAGAAGCTACTTGAGAATCCCCTTGTGAGATGCTCAGTTGGGATGGAAAGTGTGGTAGGTCTGGGCTGGAGCGGGGTGAATGGTGTGGATCCAGGCTGTGGGGGGCACACAAGGCTCCCAGGAAGACCTCGAACAGCGAAGCGGCCAGCATGGGGACTGGCTGGACTGAAGGGAGTGACATCCTGCCAGGCTATGGGATACAGCCCTCTCTCCACTGACCCCACCCAACTGCCTCAGAGCAGAGCAAAATTAGGAAGGGGAAGGTGACCTGATAGGCTGTGGCCCACAAGTGGTGGTGAATGAACAAATGTGTGCACTGGGTCCCTTGGCTGGGAGTGGACACAGAGTACATGATCAGTTTTCTGGGTGCCTGTCTTTTCTGGCCAGTGGTCTCCAGGCAGGTCTGCAGGGGCTGGATCACCTCTGCCCTGGCAGAGGGGTGACACCACAACTCCAGGCTGTCCATGGGGCCCCATGGAACTTTTTCAAGTACCCTGAGCTCCCAGGGGAGTGGCCCAGCCCAGTCCAAGGGCTACAGAGCTGAGGCTGTGACTTCCCCAGGCCCCACCCTCTCTCCCCAACAGCAAGCATTGAGATGTCGCTAATCTGGGTGCACAGGGGGAGAACAGCAGGTGCCCAGCTGTGTGGGGACACACCAGGGCAAGGAGGTACAGATCTCACTACCCAGGCACCTGCCCAGGTCTGTGAGTCCTGTTACATAATTTACCAACAAGAAACACACACACCTAAGTTCCCTGTACTTCTAACTTTTCCAGGAATAAAGCTCTTGGGAAGTACCACCTACGACAAGTAGATACCACTGTTTACTTGTCCACAGAGCTCTCTGCTTTGGGACATTGTCTCCATCAAAAAGAAATTGAGGGGATACCTACTGGATTGTGGGTGACCACAGCAATAGCATTTATGGGTGAGAGGTGGCCCTGGCCTGGGAGGGTGGCAGGGTGGATGACTGTGATTCATTTCCAAAAGCCTGAGCTCCTCCTGCCCAGAGCATACACCTGCCTGCCAGGTGGGTCCTGCCTGACTACCTGAAGGGCCACCTGGGGAAGGCCCTGGGCTCCGTCATCCTCTGGGTGTGGAGCAGGCACTGGGGAGGTTGTCCCAAGCAGTGCAGGCACCTTCCCCCCTCCCCATGTGCAAAGACAGGATTTTCCATTTAAATTCCAGACAGATGATGGAACCAGCGGGAAGGCAGCTTGTGGCCAGTGGGCAGCTCAACTCAGGCCTTTTCCAGGCTAGCTCGGGCCCCAGAGGAGCCCCGTCCCACAAGCCATCTGGGGCAGGTGCCAGGTTGGCCCTGGCCCTGGCTGGACAGTACCATCCTGTGGCTTTGCTCTCCTATACTCCAAGTTTGGTGGGCTGGGTGGTGAGTGCAGTAAGAGTGGGAAGGCAGCCTTGCGTGCCCAGCAGCCTGAGGACTCTGTTCAATGCTCTGGCCCCTCTGCCTCCCCTGCCAGCCCAGCCAGGACACCTCCCACTATCTCAGGCCGCCCAGAGGTCACCATCTGGGAGGTCTCTCCCCTCTCCATCCTGCCCCCATCTGGCCTCTGCTGCATCTTTCATGGGGCCCATGTGAGCCCCCTTCATTGAGGGACTGGAGGCTTGAGGGGCTGCCAGGCCACATCAGGACCTGCAGGTGGGGGCCATGGTATGCATATGACCCGGGAACTGCTGGACAGACTCCAGTGCCTGGAAATGATGTGTCCTTGCCCTTGCCGGGTATGGGCTGGTGACTGTCCACCCCAACCAGGAGCGCTGCCCCTCTACTTGGCCACACTGAGCCCTCCATAGTGTCTGGCTCTCCGTAATGTGATTGACAGTCCAGAGCTGTGTCTCACCCCAGAGCTATGCATCAGCATGAAATCCAGAGACGGTGCAGCTGCTCAGGGTGGTGGCCCTATGAGCTGGCAGTCAGTGCCGGCCACCCCATTCCAGGTTTCCTCCTGGGGCCTGGGGGCCTGATGAGTGGGCCCACATACAAGCTGAAATAAACACTCGGGTCATCCCATGTTGGTTGGGGCCTCCATGAGGGGTCCCAGGGGCCCAAGGGGCTGGGTGGGGCATGGGGGAGGGTGAGTCCTCAGGGGCATCTGCAAAATGCCTCCAAGGTTGTGCCCAGGTATTGGCCTTCTCATCAGAGAGAGATGGGAGTGATCACTGGGCTACCCCAGCTCAGCACTGTGTCCCTTGCCCACGAGCCCCAGATGGGCCCAGAGGTTGGGGTTGGGCAGGAGGGGCCCTGGGGAGGGGCAGGAGGTGTTGAGGGGTGGCCACATATCCAGCAGCCCACCTTATGCCAGAGGCCCTGTGGTGCCCTGCCCTCCCCAAGCACCTCATCTGCCAGCTTTGTCCTTTGTCAACGTCACAGGAGGGGACAGAGAATGGCCGTGACCCCACACTGTGCAGTGACCCTCATCAGCCTCCTCAGTAATGGAAGTCAGCCCCAGCTCAATCTCCCCTCAATCTTCTAGACCTTGAAATGGGTTAAGAGGGAAGGAAAGCAGGCATGGGAGGCACACCTGTGACCCCAGGAGGGTGCCAAGGTCAAGGCCAGCCTGGACAGCTCAATGAGACCCTGTCAAAGTAAAAAAAGAAAAGGGCTGGAGATGTAGCTGGTAGAGCACCCCTGGGTTTAACTCCCAGTACCCCGCAAAAAAAGGACCTGGAGGTGGAAGAAAAGGTACGGGGAGGGGGAGGGAGGAAGAGGGGGAGGGGGAGGGGAGGGAGGGAACCAGGGACCTGATTTCCTCTGTGGGCGGCTCAGGCATAGACCTCCCCTGCTCTCTGGCAGACAGGGCCAGTTCAGCTGCCAGTGCGATTGTGTGCTGCCCCCTGCTGGCCGGGACCTGAAAGAACCCCAGATCCACTGGGACAAAGAGCAAGAGGGAGGTTGGGGAGAGTCCCCTTCCTGTCTCAGTGACAAGCAGAAGTGCCCCCAACCCTGAGCCCCAGAACCCTGCTGAAGGCATGGGAAAGAGATGTCTGGTGACTGAGATGTCTCGCCAGAGGCCAGCAGCACCATAGAGATCCTCAGGCAGGGTGGCCCCCCAGGCCACATCCCTGGGTCCCTCAGCTCCTCCTGAACAGCTCTAGGTGTAAAAGCAAAACCTCACACCTGACCCTGCAAGTGCCCATCCTCCCCAGGCTTCTGTCCCCTGGCTTCCGTGTGATGTGTTTGTGGAGACCTTAAAACAAAGCACTCCAGAGTTACACAGGACATCAGACGCTTGGTGTTGACCAGGAATTGGTCTTCTGGGTTGCTATGCCCACTGGTGAAGCCCAAAGAGGAGGGAGCCAGCTGGCAGGGCCTGTATCTGTCTTGCCCTTCCAGGGAAGCTGGGGGTCTGTGAAGCATGGGTTGGAGCCCTGTCTGATGCGTGGTCACCCAGGTGATGACTGCTCAGATCTGGTCCTCTGACGCCCTCCCCTGGCCACGAGGACATCCTGCAGGCTCCTCCCACAGCCCCAGAGCTCTGCCTGTGGCTGATGCACAGGCCTGGCTTTGGCCCCAGCTATGAGGATAGAGATTCAGGGTCTGCTGTTGGTCAAGTGTCCCTTGAGAAGCCTCTGAGGCCTTGTCCAGCCCCATGGCCTGTCTCCACCCAGGTGGCTTGTTTCTCTCCAGTGTCTGGCCAGCCTGAGCCACCACCGAGCTCTCCAGCAGTACGAGGCAGCAGCTTCAAGGACAGAAGTGCCCAGCCCCATGCAGGACCCCAGGGCTGGGACCAGATGGCGCAACCGTGGGGTTCCACAGTAGGGATCTGGCATGTCCCAAGCATAATTTTGGGAAGCCAAGAGGCATAAATAAAGAAAAGCCCAAGTGTGGGGGAGGACACAGCTTTTTCAGCAGGGCCTGGGAACTATAGCCTAACTGGTCAGGCCCATACAGCTGCCATCCCCGAGAAGCCAGCACGCCCAGCAGCAGAGCTGGACTGTCCACCTTCCCAGATCCACCAACTCCCCCTTAACAACATGGCCCCTACTCTAGTATTCCCCAGGGTAGGCATGGGAGGGACTGCAGGGGCCCAGTGCTTCTGCCCACTGCCCAGGGCTTGCAGCTCTGGCCCCTGCCCACACCAGAGCTCTTCCCTGTGCACGGTGGAACCTGCCAGAACAAGTACACTGCAGCTGTCCTGTGTACAGCAGAGAGGCCCCACTGCCCATGCCAGGCATGTGGTGCAGGAGGGCCTGCCAAACCACGGGCAGAGCTGACCTCAGTTCCCAGACTTCTGGCTTCAGGTCCCTTCACTCCCAGGGGGCTAGAAATGCCCCCCTTGCTTTACAAGCCCCAGACAGCCCTGCACCTGGTCTCTTGAGGGCCTGAGGGCCAAGGGTAGCAGCTTCCTTCAGCATCAGGGTGCTGGGTTTCTGTTCTCGGAACTAAAAGACTCAGGGGTCACTCCAGGTAAACTGGGCTAACTGGGCTGCACAAAATAACCACACAAGAGACACATGTACCTTTTTTATTGGGGTCACTGTGACAGCTCCTCTGACCTTAAGGATTGGCAGAAAGAGAGAGAGAGAGAGCACAGGTAGGAGAAGCTATTCAAATGAGGCAAAGGGTCAGGTTTCAGGGGGCTGAGTCTATCTTCATGATGTCTACTGTCAGGTTGACTGACAGCTGGGTAGGCCACACCCAAGGGCACAGTAAGAGAAGGGGACACACACAAGGCACTTCCATGGAAGATTCTACCCTAAACAGGGCAAGGGGTTATATTACAAAGGAACAGGTGAGCGTAGCTCCACCCATGGGGCTCTAACAAGACACACCCATGCCCAAGAGACCCACCCTCAAACCCAAGAAGGGTGGGGAAAGCTCTGCCACATTTCTGTGACTGAGCGCCTCAGCACCCAGCTGGGGAGTATGACTCAGTCACGTGGGAGATTGGTCTCCCACATTGGGGTACCTGCTCCAGGGACAACGGGCCACACTGCAACACTGCTCAGCATACTAGGTAGGGGTTATTGGGAGAGTCTGGCTCCCAGGGGTACTCAGTAAGAGGTCAAACCTTGCCCTGGGGAAGGTGCCCAAGCCCAGAACTAGCCACATAGAACAATATGGGACCACACCTGACCCTGGATACACTGATGGGTGTGCTTCTCAGGCATAGGCTCCCTCCACAGCTGAGCTATTTTTTGGTTCCTCTGACCACTGATGCTCTATCAGGAAAGGCCGGGACAACACTTGGACAAGAAAGCAATGGGACAGGCAGCCTGCCCAGGCAGAAGGCCCTGGGAGAGAGCCTCCTTGGTGGGGACACACTGGGCCTGGTGCTGACAGGCACCAGCTCAGGGCCATCTGGATCATCAGACACCCACTCGGGAAGCCGCTGCTCACCAGAACCTTCTGCAAGTTGCCATTTCTGCTTCTGCCCCTGGGGAAACTGCGGACCCTGCAGGTGTTCCCATCAAATCTGCCCACACTTCAATGAGTCTTCAATGGGCCAACTGGTGTTTAAACTGGACCAGGCCAGGTGAACAAATCTGCCTGTCCACAGTACTTCTTCCCCAGGCCCCTAACCTCTCCTGAGGAAGGAGGGCCCTCAGGCTCGCTGCAAACACAGCACCACAGCAAACACACAGACCCTATGAAGCAAAACCTGCTCCTTCATTTACAGACAGATGAGAAATTAAAACAGCGCAAATCAAAATTAAGGATGATCCATAAGGCACTCTGTGCAGAGGGAATGGGCTGGACCCAGAGGGGCAGGGCGCACACTCAGGTGGCCCAGGAGTGCCACCCGCCCGTGGCTGCTTCCCCAGAGGAGGGTGTGTGGACAGGCCCCAGGGATGATCCCAGGACCCCACCGGCTACGTAAATGCTGGGTCTTCGATGCTGTGGTCGGGGTTGCAGGTGAAGGCGATGGTGATGGTGTACTGGGTGCCCCAGTGAACCTTCTCCACCTGGTGCAGATTCTCAGACCCCGAGGTGAAGAAGGAGACTCGCCCTAGGAGAAAAGAGGGGAGAGGTGACCAGAGGCCACAAGCGTGGCCAGCAGGGTTTTCACACAACACAAAAGCATGACCAGTAAACCTGGCTGGACACAGGACAAGGTGGAAACACCTCCAGCTCCATACAGGGAAGGGGCTACAGGGGCCTCTGTGGCCGGGCAGACTGCCGAAAATGCTGCGCTCCAGGCACCCCAGAAGCCAGCCCACCCCCAGGCCCCCCACAACCAGCCCACCTCCAGGCCCCCCTGCCCCCGCAGCCTGCCCACCTCCAGGGCCCCCTGCAGCCTGCCCACCTCCAGGGCCCTGCAGCCTCCATCTGGCAGTCCAAGACCTGGTTTCTCACCACATGTGGAGAATAGAGACCAAGTACAGAGGACAAACCAGAGGGGCTGCTCACTGCCACCTACGGCCCCCTTTAGGTGGAGACCCAATGGCAGCTCAGACACGGCCCAGCTGGGTGTCCTCCCAGAGAATCCTGTGCATGTCCGCTTGTGTGCTGAGATGGCCTGCGGCACGTCTTCACAGTAAGCCTGGGCCAGTATCGGGAAGCCCTCAGAGGTTCCCAGATGTGGTCCGCCACAGGCCTGGCTCCAGGCTTCCCTCAGAGGCCACTGCCTCCCGTCTCTTCCTCTCCTGCTTGCTACTTGGCGAAGTCTGAAGAGGGGAGGAAAGTCCCCTGGATGTGCCCCGCACCCTGGTGGCCGATGCAGTCAGACTGCTTAGAACTGCAGAGCTGGAGAAACCCTGTGCAGGGCAGGCCTGGCTCCTGCGGGCTGTTGATCCAGACCCCTTCACCCGAGGAGACTGACTATTCTAATGGCCTTGCTGAGTTCTGAGCCCCTGCAGTGAGTGGCCTGGAAACCCACGTCCGGGGCTCTGCTCCTTGCTCTATAAGGTTTCTCTACAAAAAAACTGTTTGCCACTCATGGAGAAAACTGTTGACATGCTGACCTGTGTGACCTCACCCAGGTTTCATAAAATGCAATTATATAAGCCCAGCAGGGGTGGCACATGTCTGTAATCCCAGCATCTCGGGAGGTGGAGGCAGGAGGAGCACAAGTTCAAAGTCAGCCTCAGCAACCTAGTGAGGCCCTAGGCAACTCAGCGAGACTCTGTCTGTAAGTAAAATATAAAAAACGGCTGGGGAATGTGGCTCGGTGGTTAAGTGTACATAGTTCAATCCCTAAAGAACCCCCAAAAATTTAAAAAACAAGGGCTGGAGATATAGCTCAGTAATAAAGTACCCTGAATTCAGTCTATGTCTCTCTGTCTATCTACTCACCCTTCTGGTACTGGTGATGAACCCAGAGACACTTGAAAAACTGAGCCACATCCCTGCCCTTTCTTATTTTTTATTTTGAGACAGGGCCTCTCTAAGCTGCCCAGGCTGGCCTGGAACTTGCAGTCCTCCCGCCTCCGGTTCCTGAGTTGTTGAGATTACAGGCGTAACCACTGTACCTACCGGGTTCATGCTTAAAATGTCTAAAAGCAAGACCTGCTGAAGAGCTGCAGTCCACGGTTTTCCCACAGAAGTGCTGACTGAGCTTCTGGGGAACAGGCTGGCTGCACTACTGCTGTGCAGCTGGACAGACATCTGGCCAAACTGGTGACAAAAGACCGAGTGAGGCCAGGACAGAGCCAGCTGAACCTCCCAGCTAGAGGAGGAGGCCTGTTAGGGGGACTGCGGCCACAGCACTGTGTCCAAGAGCAGCCCCCAGCCCAAGCCCACTGTGGGGTGATGGCATAAGTGCTCACAGGGCCAGGAGCAAAGGGCCATCTACAACCCCAGCAGCTCAGGAGTATGAGAAAGGAGGATTGCAAGTCTGGAAGCTTCCACCATGACCCCTATGCTGCAGGAAAAGCAGTGTGTGTCCAAACCCCCCACACAAGGGGAAATCCTCCACTCTGTCCCTGCAGTGTGGCCTCCTCATGAGACCCCCAGCACCCCCAGAATGAACCCCAGCACCTCCTGTGGCTTCCCCCCATGGTCGCCCCGATGCAGGCGCATCCCTTGACCTGCCTGCCTCCCAACGTGCTGGCGTCCAACACCCAACAGACCCAGGTGGACAGACCCAGTTGATCTTTCCAGGCTCAGCACAGGGCTGGCTTTAGGACTGGAGCTGCCAGCAGGGGTCACAGGCACCCCTAGGACAGAGCACCAAGGCCAGCCGGGCCCGACACACCTCTGACATGCCCACCTGGTGCAGCATGGCAGGCAGGGGCACTGTGGACCTTGTGGCTGCGGGCCATGGACTCAGGACCTTCCGCAGGTCAGGTGCAGGCCCACTGCAGGACACCTACTGCCTCCCACGAGAGGCCCCTATGGGCAAAGGTGTCCGCCTGGTGCTCCTTGTCCTTCTCAGAGAGCCCTTCCCTACGTGCCATGGGGCCACCTCTCTGCACAGGCACCAGGAGTCTCAAGGATGAAAGAGGCCCCGGGTCCCAGCTCCTAGAACCCAAATGGCCTGGGGCTTTCTGGCAAGCAGAGGTAACCCCCCATGGCCTGCTGTCCATCCCTGCAGGCTGCTTCTCCTCTCTGCACATCACTCAGTGCCCAGAGCCCCCTCCAGATGGGAGGACCAAGGCCAGGCACTGTGCTGCTCACCTTCCAAGGGTCACCCACTGAGCGTGGGTGGCAGCCTGGGGCATTCCAGCCACCCCTCACCCAGGGTTCTGAGGGAGGAGGTGGGTGGGGCCGGGCAGGTGACCGCTGAGGGGCCATGTGTGCCTCACATCAGGCGGGAAGCCTCGCCGGACGTTTCCACTCACTCTCTTGGTGTTGGAGATGGACACAGAGCACCGCGCAGCCTTCACCTGACCCAGATCTCCATATCTGAGAAGGGCACTGAGCAGGTTCACACCCCAGGGGGCCCAGGACTCTGTGTGCCACAGTGATGCCACCAGGTGCCCGGCTCTGCCACTGACCTACAGTGACCTCAAGCCACAGATACTGGCTTCCTGGTATCACAGCAGCAGGTGGACCTGGACACCCCCCAGCATCAAGCCTAAAATACAGCAGGCGCTCTGCGAATGCAGCACTGCCCGAGTGTAGTTGTCCACCCACAGCCCACAAACATGCACAGGTGTGAAGTGGTCACTGACTAGGCAAGGCTGACGTCCAAGCCCTGGCCTGCTGGCCAGCCTGTGTGTCCTACCTGCTCTTGGCTCCACTGTCTTGTTGGCCCCTTCCTCCATGAACACGAAGCGTCCTCCGCCAAAGTCCTCCAGGTAGTCGGAGAGATAGAGCAGCGAGGTGTAGTCGAAGGAACCGTAGGTCACCTGCGGAGGAGGTGGGAAAGAGGCTCAGGAGGGAGCGCCCTTGGTGTCCACAGGTCCTGGCCCCAGGCCAGTTTCTCCCTCCAGCGTGGGAACCTGCAGAGTGCACAGTGTGGGTGCTGAGCTGGGGCCTCCCAGGCACCAGGCACCTGAGCGGCGTGTTCCAGCAAAACACAAACTGAGGCCTATCAAGGAGCTGGTGGGCAGGCTCCCATGGGAGGTGCGACCAAGCAGGAGGGCAGTGTCCAGAGGAGGGCACTTTGCTTCCCCCAGGTGGGGGCAGACCCAGACTTTTTTCTTTTTCTTTTTTTTTTTTTTTGGTACTGGGGATTGAACCCAGGGGCTCTCAACCACTGAGCCACACCCCCAGTAACCCCCACTTTGTGTGTGTGTTTGTGTGTGTGGTGCTGGGGATCAAACCCAGGGCCTTCTGCATGTGATGCAAGCACTCCACCAACTGAGAGGACAAGGAGAGACCAAGCCGGGGAGGTGGGCAGGGCGCGAATTAGTGAGCAAAGGGAGCATGGGAGGTGCCCAGGAGGTAAATGTTGGGGACAGCACATCACTTCTCATCTCCTTCACTGACACCTGGGAAACTGTCCCTCCACTTAGGATGTGCCCTGACGCCCTGGAGAAAAGGCCCAGAATGTCAGGACATAAGCGCTGCACAGCAGATGCCTGCGGCCGAGCCCAACAGCCACACAGAAGAAAGTGGGCCAAGCTAGCAGCCCCGCAGGGCCCACCTTGTCCATGTGTGCATTCCAGTACTCATCGTGAGCTGTCTGGGCCTCCAAGCTGTTCATGCGGGAAAAAAAGGTGGGTTTCGTCAGGTACAGCGAAGACACACTGATGCCAAAAGCCTTGGCGATGGTGAGCTGCACCTTCTGCTGCACGTCCTTGCGAGGACACAAGGTGGCCTTCAGGAACAGCTTGGCCAGTCCATGGGAGTTCTCTGTGGCCCCAGAGGTGAGGAGATACCACAACACTGCTGGAGCCCACGGGCCAGTTCCCCCACCTGCGGTCCCAGAGCAGGCCAGGCCTGGAGGAGGTGGGGTCCCAAAAGCAGGAGGAGCCCTGCTGCAAGCCCACCCTGCAGCTGAAGATGCCACAGCAGCATCCAGGGGGACCCCAGGCCCCGAGGTGCATCTGACCAGCATCGAGGCTCCAGGCAGTGCAGACCCCAGGAGCCTAAGCTGGGAGAGCAGAGCGGGAGTGGGTTGGACAGGCTCACCTGTGACTCCAGTGTCCAGACACACCAGTCTACACCTCCACCTACATACCCACACCCTGCTTGCACACCTACATACACACACACCCCTGCCTGCACACCTAGGCACACACACACACCCCTCCCTGTACACCTAGGCACACACATACACCACTCCCTGCACACCTAGGCAGTCACACACACACACACACACACACACACACACGTCTGCATTCTAGGCACACACATACACCCATGCATACATACCTAGGCACACACACACACCCCTGTCCATATACACATCACACCACAACACACCCCTGTCTACATATACACAGCCTTCGTGAATGTCACTCCTGCCACAGGGATGAACATTTGTTTTCCAAGATGGCAACGTGCATACATACCTGTCTACATACACACCACACACACCTCTGCCTGCACACCTAGGTACACACATGCACAGGCCTACCTGAGCTCACACCTATGCACTTCATATAAACCTGTGTATAGCTCATGCACACACACACACGTGCACACCTTTGTTACAGTACATGCAGAGGTACACGACACACACACCTGTTCTGTGCACACACAGCTGCATGTGCATATGCGGGTGCACACAAATGCACGCCAAGCTACACATCCACATGTGCTGCCTATATGCGAGTCCTCATGCACACATAAAAGCACATGCACTGCGTCCTGAACCTGCTTCAGGCATTTAGCCTAAGAGCAGCTGCACACAAGTCCTCGCACATTTCCAGACCCCATGGCTCCTTCAACGTGGGTGTCACAGGACAATAGTACTCCTGGACACAGGCTCCCACCAGGGGGCCGCATCATGCCCCCATTGACTCATCATCTTGGAAAACCAGTGTTCTTCCCCGAGGCGGGGGTGACATTCAAAGAGGCTGTGTGGACTGCCTGTCACATCAGGAATGCTTCCAGCCTCCTTTGGGTGGACAAGTGTGTACCAACATTTGTCACCAACCACGGCACAAGAAGAACTACAGGAATGTCATGTTCGGCTAGCTTAACTTTCCTGATTCTTGTTCACCCTCAGGTACCAAAGCTTTGCAAAGAGCATTGGACCAAATTCTGGACTCAATGAAAGACCTAAAAGTCTGTGATATTCTCCAATGCCATCTTCAAACCAATGTGTCTCCACGCAGCACTGGCCAGCCAGCCGTTGCCCCAGGACAGATGCTGCTCTGCCCCAGATGGCAGGTCCTGCTTCTGTCTGCAAGCCCTGGCCCTCTCCCCCCACCTGTTCCGTGGCCTCTGCAGGCACAGGCAATGTCACCCATCCCTTCTGTCTCAGAGCCCTGCTTCTCAGTATCCGTCATGGTGGCTGCTGGCCACACAAGGAGGACCCATGCTTCTGCCCTCAGTCCTCCTGGTTCTGCTCAGGGGACCACAAACCCCCCTGATGTCCACCAGAAGAACAGCAGTGAGAAAACACTGAACTAACCTGGGGACCGTGCCCCCCGTCCCCGCCCAGCGGCCAGGTAAACTGGAGTATAGCAGGTGCCCTGAGGAGGGCGTGTCCTGGCAGGAACCTTGCCCAGCACCTGGCACAGCAGCCCAGGGATGCTCTCGGAAACTGTCCTGAAGCTGCTGTCCCACAAACAGCTTTCTCCTCACCACAGCTGTGCCAGGTTCTGCATGGGACCCCGAGAACCCCCAGAAGCAGCTGCCTTTACAGCTTTCCCTCTCTGTTCTCTGCAGGCCTGAGAGATGCACAGCCAAGGTTCAGGCAGCAGAACATGACACTCAGTCTGCTCCCCTCACTCTGCATACTCGTGTTGTTTCACGTGATCTGAACTCAAGACATCAAAGTGCTACTGTACACTTCCTGTGTAAACAGGTTTACGCACACCAGCAAAAAGCACACTGCACAAAATAAACAAGTGAGGGCCAGTGGCCCAGCTGGTCATCTCAGAAGTCACAGGCTGGGCCCTGGGTGGACCACACTCAGGGCCCTCACACAGGAGCCACGCACCTGCTGCCCACAGGCTCTGGGATGGTGGGATCTGCTAGACTGGTGTCTACTAGCTGTGCAGGCAACCAGGCCCTCCTCTTGCACCCTGGACCCTAGTCTGGGTTTCCCTGAGCAACCATTTCCCTGGAGATGTGGAGGTAGAGGGTCGGCTGTCTCCAGGCATGGGCTGGAGCCATAAGGACACAGAAGGGGCCTCACAAAGCCATGCAGGCGCAGGGGCCATACCCAGATCCATTCCAGGGAGCCACGCTATGCCCCATTGTGCCCCCGACACTGTTGGGCTAGCCGTGGAGAGGGCTGTGGGACCTTCCTGCAGCATTTCCTGCAGCCCAACATAAGTGCACAGATAAGATCTGACCTGCACACTCCATGGGACCCTCAGGACCAGACAGCAGACATGTCCTTCACCCCAAAGTGCCCTGCAGCCCTGGCGGGCACCTGCAATCAGTCTGAGGGGAGGCATGGGCTGGGTTCCTGGTCTGTGCTCTTTCTCATCCTGGTACCAGTGGCATGCCCTGCTGTTACCATGCCAACAGCCTGCTCCCTCTTGCTGCTGTGGCGTCCACTGCATGGATGTGCTGTCCTCCCCTCAGTGGCCAGGGACTCTCTGGCCGGGTTGGCACACTGGAGCTCGGCACACACTGGCTTAGGTGCTCACTGCTCCTGGATGAGCACCTCACAGACTTGCTGGGCATGCCCCCGCTGCCTACTTCCAAGTCCTTCCCATTCTGGAGTGGCCACCAGTGCTGACCATTCTTACCTCACCTGTGTGCATCCCTCTCCTCAGGACTACAATGACTGGCCCAGGGTGTAAATGCAATGGGGGCTGAATAAATGCTCGCTGAACCTCCACACAGCCACCTGACCAACTTTGTGCAAGATGAAGCCCACAGGAGGCCCAGGAAAGAGTAAAGGACCATTCCATCCATACACGGAATTTAGTAAATCCCCAACTGGAATAAACTAAGATGCAAGAAGAGAGCTACAGATGGCCACACCATCACAGAAGTACTCTGAAGTTCTAGAAAAGTCTGACAATTAATCTTCCCAGATGTCTCAGGTGTGCCGTGACCATAACTCAAGCTGTTACCCAACACACAGGAGGCCTGACCCCAGGACAGGGCCACAAGCCAAGCACCAAGCACAGTGCCGAGGGCCAGGAGCTGCCTGTCCACAGGACGTGGCCTCGGGGCTGCAGCTGCAGCTGTGGAACCATGCTGGAGGCAGAGTCTGCACCTGGGAGGTCGCAGGGTGGCACTTCCTTGGGACACTCGGGGGAAGGTCCTTCCTCATTCTTCCAGCTCTGGGCCATGCAGCCCTTTGCTCAGTCCAGCTTCAGGCCTCTTTCTCCTCCTTTACAGCCTCCCTCTGCCTCCCTCTGGGGAGGACACTGTCCTTGGGTTTAGGGCCCACCCTGATAATTCAGGATGACCTCATCTCCAGGTCCTTTATTACATGTGCAAAGAGCCTCTTTCCAAACCTGGTCACACACTCAGGCTCCAGGTGCCACACCTCTGGGGGGTTGATGCCTGTGCAGCAGCTGACAGGCCCTGGGGATCTACAGAGCCTCAGGCTTGAAGGCGGCAGAGTCCCCTGAGCACCCTCTGCTCATGGGCTCGACCTCTCTGGGCAGCAACACAGCTGTCCTGTCTGTGCTGCCTGTCACCAGCCTCACACACTCCTGACTCTTCCCGTCCGCTCCCTGCCTTTCGACCTCCCCATCCCACCCCAGGATCTACAAGGCCAGTGTGTCCTGAGCCATCTGTGGCACACCTTGAAAAGGCAGCAGCAAGGCCAAGGACACTGTCCTCCCAACACATGGTGCCTCCAAGTACCCATCAGGAGCAGTACCACGGTCAGTGCCAGGGACACTGTGGAGGACCCAGCCAGCCCACCTACTGGTGGGGTCACAGAGGGGTGCCTTCCCCCACCCCAGGAAGAGCAGAGTTAAAGGTAAGGAGAGAAGTGGGCAGGGGGTGCAGCCAACTCACCCCTCTTTTGGATCCTCCCAGGGAGAGGCCCTTCTCAGCTATACTGTGGGGAAAATGATTTAAACCAAAATTGAGTGACTGGAATCTGTCTAAGGTATCCAGGAACATGAATCAGTGTGATCTGGATCATGTCTCCAGGCTCTGCTGTGATGTATAAAACACAAGCAGACCAGAGCCTTCAGCCTTCAGAGCAAGTGAAGACACTTTCAGGTTGATGAAAATGACTTAGGAACAAAGCACCAAGCAGCAAAAGAAACATCAATCAGGCCCACGGAACCACCTGTCAATCAGCAGGGTCTCCTGGCCAATCCTGGATCTCAGCCAGTTCCCCCGACCAACTTCATTGGGACAAATGACTCTAAAAATCTCCTTTCCTGTCCCAAGTCCTTCCCTTCCTGCCGTAAGCCCCATAAAATGCCATTCTGGTCAAGCCCCCTCACGGTTTCTCCTCAGACCTCTTCCTATCCGCTCTGTCGGTCTGAGAGTTCTGCCCAGGGTGGGGGGAATCTCAATAAAGCCTTGCTCAGCGGCCTTTTAAAACCTGCCTCCTTTTGGTTGCCGCTGTTGCCTGACCTTACAGACACTACCACCTCCTGCGCTCAGGACACAGGGCTTGGGCACAGGGGCTTGGCATGAAGGAGGTCAGAGGGCCTCAGGAGCCTTGGTGGACCCAACTGATCTGCTCCTAGGCAGGTTGGGCTTGGGTGACCACAGCTCAGGAGGGGAAGAGGCCCAGCAGGGTGGGGAGGTAAAGACCTCCAGTCAGCACCTGGACCAGAGAAGACCCCCATCAAGAACCAGCAGCTCTGACAGACATTTTGAGGTCACCAGGGACTCTGACCCCTTAGTAAAACACCGGTCATCCCCATAGAGCAGGAGAATATAGAAGAGGTGCGCTCCCTATGGGGACTCTCAGCAGGACACTGTGTGGGGACAGAGGAGAGGCCTCCAGGGCTGAGTGCCACTTCTCACACTGAGTCTAAACACTGACTGGACATCAAAGCTTTCTTCAAGTTCTTTAAAAGCACCACTGCCTCCGAGCAGGCGATTCCAAGAGGGATAGGCTCTGGGGAGATGAAGCCTGGCAATATGAGAGCAGACCCGGAAACAGGATCTGGGGACCTTCCCCAAAGCAGGGGGGGCAGTCTCCAGGCAGGATGGCCTTGGGCTCACTGGACAGCTGTGGACAAGCTGCCCTGAGGGTAGGCTATGCCTCTGGAATGTTCTGTCAGAAAGGACAGCAGGGTAATGGCCTTCACTTGTGGGAAGCAAGTAACTTGTAGTCTCCCCTTGAAAGCACTTGGGAAATGATGACCGTACTGACCTGTCTGAAGTCTGCCACCTCCCACCCATGGCTCAACCCTGACCAGGTGCCTAGACAGAGCACTGCAGCACGGGGTACCTGCAAATCCGCTGTGCTTCCTCCCGGGTGACGACAATGTCGGTGACACCCCGGCCACACTTCCTGGGGGAGGGAAACAGGCAGGGTGAGGAGATGGCTGCTAAAGCCACTGTCCCGGGACAATGGCTGGCAAGGCCCCTCTAGAGACCCAGGGTGGCCCGTGTGGCCAACGTACCGCTTAAAGGGGAACTTCTGATGAGCAACACGCGGCTCACTGAAGCACACCCTGCCCACAGCCTCAGCTCTGTCCATGCACGTCCTGGGCTTCCAGTGGCCCTGTGATGGACAGGTTGACCAGCCCCAGGAGGCCATTTGTGTCCCCAGACTCACACCACCTGCGTTCCTGAGCTACGCTGACCACATGTCTGAGCACTCAGGCTCCCTCAGGAGGCCCTCCAAGACACCAGGCAGAACTCCTAATTCTAGCCATGCCCTTCCTCAGGGCCCTGACAATTCCCACCAAGTCCCTCTGCCTCTCCCTGTCCTGGTGACCTGTAGAGCTGAGAGGGAGGCGATTGAGAACTCAGGGGAGCCAGGGTGAACAGAGGCCAGGTGGTGGATGGGGCCAGGGCAGACAGGGGCCAGGGAGGTAGGTAGGGCCCAGGTAGATGGCAACCAGAAAGGTAGATGGGGACAGGGTTGTGGTGGACAGGGCTGGGGTGAACAGGGACAGGGCAGTGGTAGATGGGGCCAGGATGCAGAAGTGCATCAGATGTGAGCCCAACAGGTAATCAGTCCTGTGTTCTGGCAGCAAAAGGCAGGGCCACGCCCTGGACCAAGGTGAGCAACCTAAGGATACATCAGGCTGGCTACAATTTGCTTTTTATCCCTTTTTCCTTCTTCCTACTCAGAAAGTGAACCTAGAACCTGGAAATGGAGCCATCATCCAGGAACCACATAAATAAGTAAAGGCCATACACCCAGCACCAGCACCAGGCTCGGGCCTGTGGGGCCTTCCTCTGCCCTTCATGTAAGAAGAGCAGATTCTTATTTCAACCTGTAAGGGGTGTCTGAACCCAGGGGCACTGGGTGGACAGACCCACATCCCCAGCCCTTTTTATTTTGAGACAGGATCTTGTTAAGTTGCTGAGGGTTTCACTAAATTGCTGAAGCTGGCCTCAAACTTGCAATCTTCCTGTCTCAGCTTCCTGAGATTATAGATGTGCCATTTCTGACCCCATGAACTTTTAAAATTTAAAAGTATGGCTAGGTGCAGTGGTACCAGGTACTTGGGAGGCTGAGGTGGGAGGATCACGAGTTCAAGGCCAGCCTTAGCAACTTAGCGAGACCCTGTCAGAAAATACAGATAACAAGGGTGGGCGTGTGGCTCAGTGGTAGAGCACCCCTGGTTCAACCCCTAGTGCTGGGAGCGGGGTGCCATATACACACACAGTGCTGGGGCACTTGCCTGGCTTGTGAACTGGGTTCAATCCCCAGCACACAAAACAAAATCATTGTTGAAACTGGGATGTCAGAGGGAGGAGTGCTAAGATTCAGAGCAACAGTGACGGGGGACCGTAACTCTACTGACCTCAGTGGTCATTTCACTGACCTTCTTCCATGGCCACACCTGCCTCCTCTCATCCCATTGGGTGGCAGGAGCTCGGGTTCATGTGCATTTCAATGGACCCCTTTGTAGGAGAACTTGGCAATCTTTTCTTGTTCCTAGTCCAAGGCATTGAATTAAAAAAACAAAGCAAAAAAAAGCTAGTTTTTCCAGGCACAGTGGCACTGCCTGTAACCCCAGTGACTCAGGAGGCTGAGGCAGGGGGTTGCCGGGAGCTGCCATGGATGCAGCCATCTTTAAGCCCTGAAGTCCCAGGGCACTGACCAATTATTGCTTCAGTCTGGCAATAATTAATAGAGCCTGGTCGATAACTCGGGTGTCACCCCAGCGTGGACAGCAAGGTGTGGCTCCAGGAGTAGGCGTCACCCACAGGGGACGAGCTACACTCACCTGTTCCTTTTTAATCCTACCCCTTTGCCCTTTTTGGGATAGAATGTTCCATGGAACCTCCCCTTATGTGTCCCCTATATAGGAATAAAGAATTCTGGTGGCTCACTCTTTCCACAGAGCCTCAAGGTCGCAGAGCCGTCTCTGGATTATTGAAAAAGGAATTTCTGTGTGTTTGTGTGCTTTCTTTGCCATTTTCTTGAGTTATTGGAATATTCAGATTTTGTGAACCCAGCATTAGGTCCCCAGCTATGGCAGATGGCGACAGAGGATCACAGGTTGGAGGCCAGCCTCAGCAACTCAGTGAGACTTTGTCTCCAAACAGAAAATGAAAAGGGCTGGGATG
Organism: Callospermophilus lateralis; assembly: GCF_048772815.1. Classification (NCBI taxonomy): domain Eukaryota; kingdom Metazoa; phylum Chordata; class Mammalia; order Rodentia; family Sciuridae; genus Callospermophilus; species Callospermophilus lateralis. The sequence continues at coordinate 1,853,878 of NW_027512424.1, read as the reverse complement.
TGGCTCAGTGGGGGAGTGTGTCTGAGTTCAAAGTGTCCCTGAGTTCAATCTCCAGTACTGCAAAAATATTGTAATAAAAATATCTAATTCTGTCCTAAAAAACTAGTCTCGAGTGCTAGGTTTTAAAAACTGAGAACACATCTGGGTGGCAGAGAAGGTTCAGGAACATGCAACAGTCAGAGAAGTGGCAGGCCCTGGTGTGGGCCAGCCCTGTAAGACGTGTGCTCTCCAGGGTGCTGACTGGCCCACAGCAGTAGGCCTGGATATGCCGGGGTTCCTCTGGGCCCCGCGCCTCTCCAGCCTCTCA